>NW_019154099.1:21287467-21617239 GCF_002288905.1 Enhydra lutris kenyoni
AATGGGGGGAGGGGGGTTGGGGGGGGTGGGATTATGGACATTGGGGAGGGTATGTGCTATGGTGAGTGCTGTGAAGTGTGTAAACCTGGCGATTCACAGACCTGTACCCCTGGGGATAAAAAGATATTATATGTTTAAAAAATAAATAAATAATTAAAAAAAAAAAAAAAAAGCATTTGTCTGATAATGGAGATACTTAGATTTTGATCCAAGTTATGCCAGAAAAAAGCTTTTTAAGATTTTGCAAAACAATCCATTCCTGTAGGACTCAGTTATCTCATGTAGTGGCCAGAAAACTTTATCACTTAAGGACCCTTTGAGCTACACCACTTCTAGATGTCAATCTAAAATTTCTGGGAAAAAAAATCAAGTTTATATGTAGCCAGATTTTAGTGATTGAATTATATGAACTGACATTTTTGTTAGAAGAATGTGAATCCAGAACTACAGAGAATAATAATTTCTTTGGGTTCTATTTTGGGATATGTTATTTGCTATGAAATCATTGACTTATCTTAAGTTTGCTAATTTAACTAACTCTGTCTTGAGAATCCATTTTCCAAAATCTAGTGCTGTTGAAGATCATAAAGGCCCTGTAGAAAACAACCTAACAGGTACCATCACCATACATGCTTATTGTGTCTTGGACCAGATTTAAGTGTGAAGAAGCGAACTGGAAACGGGTGAGAAACATTTCTTTTTAAGGTAAGGAAATTTAGGATCTAAACTTACAAATGGTAATGGAAAAGATGGACAGGTCAGATTTGGGAATGTAGAGAAGACTATTTAAAAAGCAGTTTTTCATGGAAACACACCCATACAGATGTGTTTACATGCATTTTTTTCCCTGTCATACTAGCCCAGCATTTTCAAAGTTTTACTTATTGCTGTGTCTTGTTTAATAGAACTTGAGATACAATATAGAATTTTATTTTGTGAATGAATTGTACAGCCATATAATGAGTAGATCTTCAGAATTACCAAATCCTACCGATACCTTAACTTCTCAGAATCATATAGGTAAAGAGATTGTTTTGCTTTTGGTTAAAATTGTTTGAAAAACTTACAGTAGAGACATTGGGATCTCTGTAATAAATTATAAAGATCAAAACAGAATGAACTTTGAGTAAGTTGATTCCTGGGGTGGGGACAAATAATATTTTAGATTTGGCTGCATTAAAAAAATGCTCATATCAATAAATCACCATTTATTTTCTTGCACCGTGTAAGGTATCCTTAACTTTTATTTTTGAAGTAGCCAGTACAAAACAAGCAAAAACACAAAACCATAACAAACAAAACATTTCTACGTAGAGATATACATATCTGTGTCAGACAATAATAAATACGCTTTTTGCTACTACTGTTCTAGTTTGATTTTCTTTTTCTAAGATTTCATCCATTTATTTTTATTTTGGACACAGAGTGTAAGTTGGGGGGAGAAGCGGAAGGGAAGGAAGAGGAGAGGGAAAGAAACTCAAGTGGACTCCTCTCTGAGCACCAGACCTGAGTCCAGGCTCGATCCCACTACCCTTAGATATCAGCCTGAGCCATAACCTGAGCCAAAACCAAGAATTGGCTGCTTAACTGATTGAGCCACGTAGGTGCCCTGTGATATTGTTCTAGTTGTAAATGATCTCTGTGGAGTTTCTTACTGAGTTGTTTTTTACTTGGTGTTAATAAACCAGTAATGTGAAAAGTTTTCTTTCGACCGGTCATGTATGCATCAGGTAATCCAGGTGAGGTGATACCTTACCTCTGATCAGTTAGTTTTTGTTTTTTTTTTTCTTTTTTTTTAAGCAGAATGCCATGAGTCTTTTCTGAGGAATAATACTCTTTTAGATGAACTTATTTTGATCCCTCATTATGGCTTTTATTAGCTGGATGCATTTTGCATTTTTATTGGAGAAATTATCTTCCCAGAAAGGTAAAATTTTTAAAAATTAATATGCAAATTTATAATTTGTGATCAAAATTCAGCAGAAGACTTAGCCAGCTCTTTTCTATCTTTACACTTTAGTTCTCAAAGACTTTTGTAGTTTTATGGTCCTTCACATTTCCTCTGATAAGAAAAATTCTTCCTGTCCTTCAAGACCTCAGTCTAATTAGAATGATGATTATGATTATTTAAAACAAAACAAAACAAAAAGTAGCTCTTTCTTTTTTTTTTTTTTAAAGATTTTATTTATTTATTTGACAGAGAGAGATCACAAGTAGTCAGAGAGGCAGGCAGAGAGAGAGAGAGGAGGAAGCAGGCTCCCTGCTGAGCACAGAGCCGGATGCAGGGCTTGATCCCAGGACTCTGGGATCATGACCTGAGCTGAAGGCAGAGGATTAACCCACTGAGCCACCCAGGCACTCCAAAATAGCTCTTTCTATGTGATGTGTTCTTCAGGAAGGACATTATATTCACTTCAAACATTTCCTTTCTCTGTGACAACTTCCTCAGAATTTCACATAGAGTATTCCTCTCCCTGTGAAAAGTCACAGCTGTTAATGCTCATCCCCACTACAAACCATCCTGTATTTCAGTTATTAGATCATATGTGAAAGTAGTTAAAATCTAAAAAAGCAAACTATTTTTATGGCATAGGAGATGCTAAGTATTGATTAAATAAATTAACAGAATTAAAGCAAAAAATTGATGACAGGTTGAGCCCTAGTTAAAAAATATCCTAAGATTTTCATTACAATGAAACACAAGTCTTCTCAGCCATTTCTTTTTTTTTGAAAGAGTATATTTATTTATTTGACAGAGATCACAAGTAGGCAGAGAGGCAGGCAGAGAGAGAGGAGGGAAACAGACTCCCTGCTGAGCAGGCAGTCCGACACGGGGCTCAATCCCAGGACCCTGAGATCATGACCTGAGCTGAAGGCAGAGGCTTAACCCACTGAGCCACCCAGACACCCCCTTCTTAGCCATTTTACTTGTTGCTCCAGTCTTTGAGCAGCAATTGCAAATATATACAAGTCATTCTGCATGCTTCTCTGTCAACAATGTAACTTAGTTTTCTGGTATTGTTCTTGAATTGTTTAAGTGGCCCTTCCAATTACTTAGAAATTATCTGCATTAAGAGGAGAAATGAAGGATTCTTTGATTTGGTCATGCCTTAGATTCAATGTCCAGAAAGAAGACTTAGGCAGAAGCAATTTTCAATTACAGCTTACATTTTTTTTTTTTTCACAAAAACTTGTCTGACATTTATAAAAATAACAATTCATAGTGAGTGTGGTATAACTACTACGATCATTTTTGTATATTTTATACTGTCTAAGAAATTCTGTCCAAAATTACTATTTTGTCAGATATTATGCTTTAGGAGATAATAGAGTTATCAAGATTTGAGGCTGCTTAAACAACATCTCTCAATACATAACATTGGAATAGAACTGAAATGATATATAGCAGAATAAATCCAGTCATTGTTTTATATCTGGGCTTTGAATAACTTTAACAAACATTTGTCAGAGGAAAATGTCAGAGCTTAAGATTTTTTATTATGGTCAGCTGTGGGTTTTCATTGAAATGATTACAGGCTTTGTTCAATCAAGACTTAGCATTATAATAGAAAGACATTTTAATATCCTTTTTGAAAGCTTTTATGTATGTTATCTAGAACTTGCGTATTGCTCCATTCATTTAAATCTACTTCACTAAAAACTGAATTATTGTTGTATGAGAAGGTTTTAAAATGGATCAATTAAGTCTTCTGCATTATGAGAATAGGATTCAGTAAAGCACAGGGAATTGAACCATCTTGAACTATGATTTCCTTAAAAGGAAGTCATTAAAATAACCACCTGGATACATAAATAGGAAGTACTGACTGGTAGATCGGTTGTTTGCTCTATCAAAAGGAACTGTATTATTTTTGAACATCATTAATTATTTTCAAATTATTTAATATTTAAGCATTAATCCTATAAGACTGATGGGGGACAGTAGCTTCACGGGTTTCACATAATTGCTGTATTAGAGGGCAGAAAAGTTTTTGAATATCCCAACTTAAATTGAAAGTCACAGTGTTTTAACACTCAAAAAAACCAATCATAAATCACTTTCCTATAAAACTAATTTGTTTGTTTCATCCAGTGACCAAAAGTAGAATTTTATAACCACTTTTAAACTTCTTTTGCTTCTGCTCTCCTATGTCCCTCTATTCCTTAGATCTGAGTAGTAAGTTTAAGAAGGTCATGAAAATGATAATATAAAGCATGAGTAGGTCTGACAGAAAGATATGCTGTAAATATCCAGGAAGTGGATATTAAACATATTAGGCACACTGGGACGATTCAGTTGCAGGACAGGAGAGGCACCTGGCCAGTCGTACAGCATACAATGTTCAGCCAGGGTGGTGTAGGCTACATTTGACAGTCCAGATGGATTTCAGCAGGCAGCTTCAGAGCAGGGAGTACGGAGACCCAAACCAGAAGAGAATTTAGAGACAGTATGCATCAAAAGACATAAGGCAGCAGGTAGCAGAGCCCAGATTTTGGGCAGAGAAACAAGGGCAGGAGTCCAGAATCTAATAGGGCTGACAACATTTATTTCAGTCCTGATGATGAGGTATCCAACACTGGTTGTGTGGCTCTGAGCAAAGTCTGATTTCTTGCAGGATTACTCAAGTATCTGCTCTTGGGATCTTAGATGAGCTCTGAGTTGTTCCTTCTTTCATTGAAGAACTATTCAGGATCTTTACAATTCTTCTGCCTTCTGTGGGGAACTCTCAGTTCTACTGTTGTAACTGCCTTAATAAAAATTCTGTTTCTCCTATAACCTATGTTAGTCCGTTCTTCAGTGACTACTCTACTTTTTTCTCCCTTTCTTCTTGAATCTAAGCCAGATAATGTTGCTTGATTAATCTGCCTGCTAAATTCAGTAACTTTTAATGGCTTGAATTTGTGTACCAAATTCGGTACCAATTTCTCGTTAGGATATTCAAGATTCTTTACAATAGAAACTGAACTTATTACTTCAATCTCATATCTTACTACTTAGTACCATGCCTTACTCAGGCTTTACACGCAAGTTTGTTTCACCTATTCTAAAGAATTAGTATTTACTGAGTTTTTAGACATATATTTTCCAAATATTTTTCATTTGTTCTTTCTGCTGAAGATATAACCATAAACCTCTGTTTAAATTTTCTCTCAATAAAAGTTTAAACCTCCATCCAGTAAATGACCACCTACCAAACCACTTCTCCTTGTTTTCTTTATCTCCTTATTCCAATAACAAACTATTTTTTGAACACTGGAGGTGTGGGGGTAGGGACTGTGAGTTACTTGCAGATCTTTTTCACATATGAAAGAGAAAAATATGAGCTAACAGGGCCTGGGGAGCACACTAGAACAAATTTAGTCTACGTGGCTTCTCCTTAACACAGACTGCTGAAGTTACTTTAAAGATGAAGTTACTTTAGATCACTATCTAGGTTAACCAATATGACTACCAACAAAAATCTTTATTGATCAGTTTTGCTATGAATGTTTTCTCTCTCTCTCTCTCTCTATATATATATGTATATATATATTCACACACACATATATGTATGTGTGTGTGTATATATATATACATTTCATAGGTATATACGTAAATTTTATACATATATTCATATATCCACATCCACACTAAGTTGGAGCTGCCTATTGCTGATTTCTACAGCTTTGGGCCGGATTTGTTTCTAGAATGACATCTGTAGTTAGCTTTCTCAAGTTCAGTTGCTTGCCCAGAACTACTTGTTTATTTAATTTCAAATTTATACTCATACTGCTTTATACTTAGATTTCCATATGTTGTGCCATTCTGTCACCGAGTACAGTATGTTGAGTACAAGGTGTCATATATTTATCTCATTTCCATAACTTTTCTTATACTTTATTAGTCTGGATGCCTAAATTTAGGATTCTGTATAATTCAAACACAACAATAATTTTGGTAAATTAGGAAACATGATTAAGAACTAAAAATTTGCACAAATATCAGTCTATGGTATCCCAATAGGGCAGTTTTTATTAGTTAATACTTAATTCCTACTGAAAAAAATAAAATTGAAATAAGCTTCTTTATGGAGGTCTAAGACCTAAACTCTAATGCATTAGTATGAGATTTTAGTCAGCATCAAAGAAGTATGGGCAAAAAGCAAAGTAATTATTGAAATGCACAACAAATTAACTTTATTAATGCTAACTGTTATTAATATAACATTTTTATTACATGATATTTTTTATTCCTAGCACTATACCATGCTATGTGCTTTGTATATTTTAAATTTTAATGTACGCTAACATCATTCTTCTAAAAAAGTATTTTGTTTATTTATTTGACAGAAAGAAAGAGAGAAAGTGAGCACAAGCAGCGGAAGGGGCAGGCAGAGGCAGAGAGAGAAGCAGGTACCCTGCTGAGCAGGGAGCCCAATACAGGACTTGATTCTAGGACCCTGGGATCATGACCTGAGCTAAAGGCAGATGCTTAACCAACTGAGCTACCCAGGTACCTGTAACATCATTCTTGATCTGAGGTTTAAATTCCAACCTGAAGTTCTGTTGTGCATATATCTCCAAGAACTTTTAAAACACAAATTCAGATATAAATTCCTTTTTAGCCTGAAAGTAAGCAAATGTTCTCAGGGAAAAATAATTGTTGATATAAATATAATTAACCTTTCATAAAAATATATAAGGCATTTTATCACAAACAGACCAAAGTATATTAAAACAAAGAAAACTAGCTAGAGATGGTCAACAAAGAAAGATACTAAAATAAATAAATAAATAAATAAAATCAACATTTTTGTCTACCAAAATCTACCAAGAGGTTTTTAACCAAGAAAGAAATTTTAAAACTTAAAACATCCATAAGAACGTGTATCTAATTAGGCATTATGAAAAATGTATTTATACTAGGATTTTTAAGCAGTTATTATTTCCTAACTGTAAATAATGATGTCTTTGAATCACTATAATTCATCTGAATCTGGTTTGCTCATATTTCACAAGAAAGTCTCATCAGTTTTTTTCACCTAGCATCTCACCAAAGGCAAGAAACTGATTTGAGATAACAAAAAATTACTTTCACAATATAAATACAATCAGGACCTGAATTTCTGAATCCGAAGCTGTAAAATGACGTATGTATAATATGCAGTAGAGACCTGGGACAATGGAGGTTGTTAATAGAGCTTCCTGGCCTCACTGGGGTGCTTTTTAATTTACAAAGTGAAGCTCATTTAATCCTCACTGTAGTGAAATATCAGGACAAGTATCCTCAATTGACAAAAGGGCGTAGTTTATACCAACAGCTACATGTCCAAGATCAAGGAATGATCAGGACATAAATTAAAAAGAGAATTTTTTAAAAAAGCAAGCAAACAAACAAACAAACAAAAAAAAGAAACCAAGATTTTTGGATGGCTATAATAATGCTATTTCCTTCCTTTGCATGTACCACTTCCATAATGTAATAGAAGTAACAGTGATTTCCAAATTTATTTCAGAGGCTTAAAGATGTAAAGCACAGCTAAGCATAAAAGAAAGGTCTGTGTAGAAGTTGTACCTTCATTCTTTCTCATGTGGATATCCAGGTTCCCAGCATCATTTGTTGGAAAAGCTATTATTTCCCCCATCGAATCATCTTGGCACTCTTGTCAAAAATCAATTGACCATAAACGTGGGGGTTAATTTCTGGACTTTCAATTCTATTCCATTGATCTATATGTTTGTCCCTATGCCAGAATCACAGTGTCTGCATTACTATGAATTAGTTTTGAAATTAGGAAGTGTGAGCCCTCCAACTTTGTCCTTTCTTTTCAGGATTGACTTGGCTGTTCTTGGAGCCATATATACTTTCACGTAAATTTTAAGATCAGCATCTCAGGGTTTGAAATAAAAAATTCCAGTGACGATTTTTTTTTTTTAAAGATTTTATTTATTTATTTGACAGACAAAGATCACAAGTAGGCAGAAAGATAGGCAGAGAGAGAGGAGGAAGCAGGCTCACCGCTGAGCAGAGAGCCCGATGCGGGGCTCGATCCCAGGACCCTGGGATCATGACCCGAGCCGAAGGCAGAGGCTTAACCCACTGAGCCACCCAGGTGCCCCTCCAGTGAGGATTTTTATAGGAATTTTGTTGAATCTGTTTATCAATTTGGGAAGTATTGACATTCTAACACCATTAAGCATTCTGATCCAGGAACTTGATTTGTCTTTCCATTTATTTAGGCTTTGTTGAATTTTTTTTTCAATAATGTTTTGTACTTTTCAATAAATAAGACTTGTTCTTGTTTTATTAAATTTATTCCTAAGTTTTATTAATTTTGATGCTATAATTTTATAAGTGAAATTAATTTCTTAAATCCATTTCTGCATGGTTAATTGTGAGTATGTACAAATAAAACTGGTTGCTACTGGCTACAGCAAGCCTTTTTATGCTTATAAAAAATAAGTGTAATAATTAAGTGAGCATTTTATGTACAACCCACTGAAGTTGAATTCTGTTTGAAGAGATGTAGAGGAAAAAATAATCGATTTCTGATTTATCTAAGCTCTTCATGTTCTTTTAAAATAGGTCTCTTTTTAAACTCTATAGAAAATGTAGTCATACATACATTTAAATTGTTAAAAGAACAGAATGGTGTAATAAAATTTTTCCAAATAAATTCTTGGTTAATTCCTTTGAAAAAAAGGAATGTGTATTATTTTGTATGTTATATTTCACTATGTCATTTGTTTCTAAATATATCTGTTCAGTGCTAAGTGCAGCTACTATAACAATATCATCAATAATCATTTGCTTAGCTTTCTGTATGTTTAATTTCCTAGGCCTGATGGAAATATTAGACTTTGTTCCCTAAAACTATTGAACTCTTTTTAATTTGTAACAGAGACCAGACATGCTGAGGTTAATTTATGAACATTTGCAGTTGTACCTATGTGTGTGTGCCTGTGCATGTGTGGATGATTTCTCATACATATTTAAGAAGATATTCATTTATAAATACATATATTCATATATATATATTTCTTCATCTCACTTTTTTCAAAGGGATGTAGAATCCTTGTCCTCCTTTAATAGCTCTTTTTTTTTTCTTGGGATTTTTTCTTTAAATCTATGTATGATTTTTAATTATAATTTTACCACTCAATGAACCTCACAATGGCAACATTTTAGCATCTATCCACCATGGCAGATGGCAAACTAATGAGGCCTGCTCTACTTGCATACTGATATCTTTTCTACACAACACTTCTCTGATCCATAGGGAGGTCAAAGAGCAAGTTTTATTTATCTTCTTTGTTTCCTTTGGTCCTTAAAAAATCATAAGTATGATTATTAGGGAATGTATAGTTTACACCTCTTAATTACACTCATTAATGTTCCTTTCATGCATTTGATGAGTATGATTGAAGAAATCACTGTCAGTGCCAGAAATGTGTTTTCACAATCTGAAATGTTAAATGCAGCGTTGAGTTAACCTCAATCACTTTCACCACATTAATTAGGTAGTCTTTCTTCCTTAAGCAGAAAATAAAATTGTTTGCCAAATATAGGGGTGTGTGTGTATAAAAGACATATACATAGTTGTATACATAGATTTTTAAAATACTAAGTACATAATGTTTTGATGGTGGCTTATTTAAAATGTATCTTATTAATAACTTGTAAGTGACTAATCTTTTCTCAGGCTTTTGAAAGTTTTCATGTTTAAAGACCAATCCATTAGCAGTCATTTTAGTCTGAAGATAGCCTAAAATTTATCTCCACAGTCCGTGAATATTCTCAGAAGCAAAGTCATCATTCGCTGAAATGACTTTCATGTGAGGAGGGGCCTTATCTAGCTTGTCCATCACTATCCTTTACACTTCTTGGCATAGAGTAGCTGTTCATTATTAAATGAAATAAAGTAATCTTAATATTCGCTTTATCTTGATACATTTTCATCTTTTCAAATGTTGGTCAAAAGAATAATTTTGTACAAGGTCACGAAAAGAGCACCAAATCAGCTTGAAGTTTCTCACAAGTATTGAATGAACTTACCTTAAATCAGAATTGCAGATTGTAGATGTTTCCAAATAAATGTAATAAAAATAATAAAATATGTGATTTATTTGTTGCTTTTTTATGCCAATATCATACTTTCCCCTGTTTATCATTTATAATAAGTCAGGCATAGACAGTATTTCTATTTGTTTATTCACTTAACAAAATCTTTTCAACCACTTCTTTTAGCACTTATTTGATGTTCATTTCTGTTCATTGTCTTTTCTCTCCTCTTCATCTCAGAGCTTAGTGAAATTATTGTGTCTATTTTCTCACCTTTTTTTCTTCTATGAGTCCAAGCACACATTACTTTGTGGAAACCGTGCTCCTTAAAGTCACCAGGGGTCTTATTAGTTGCCACTGAGCAGTAGTGTACACTGAACTTATGCTAACTGACCTCTGTGCTGAATACTATGTCATGTCTCTCCAGTATTGCTTTCAAGACTCCGGGTTTGAGTGTAGTATGCTCCCACATTCAGCCACGGAAAAGAAGTATGCTTATGTTAACCCAAGAAAGCTAATGTCACTCAGTACCCAGGCCTGGCCAATTGTTATAGGCCTACCCTATAGGCCTATAGGTCAATTGCAAAATTGACCGTTTCAGAAAAATCACCCAATTCATAAAAATAAGACACAAGGAGAGATTTGTTGAATACTCGTGGGGAAAACAAAACAAAACAAAAAGAAAACACCTCACTCTTCACTGAGTCAGACTATATATTTTTTCATGTGATCATGTGGAGTTGTGCATTTTGGAACTGCTTCAGTCATGAAGGCAGCCATCATTAGGGAGAAAAAAATCTGGAACAGAGAAGAGGGTAAATTGAGAGACTGAGGGAATAAGCAGACAAACAGCAAGCCATAAGGAAAACAGTGTGCCATTATCCAGATGAAAGATTAAGCAGAGATATATGGACATATTTTGATTGAAGAGTATTTTTTTTCCTTCTTTTTCTTTCTTTCTTTCTTTTTTTTTTTTTTTTTTTTTGGTTAGAGAGGCAGAGAGAGGGAACGGGAGAGAGGAAGAGGGAGAGGGAAAGAAAGAATCTTAAGCAGGTTCCACTCCCTGAGTGGAGCCCAACACAGGGCTCAAT
The DNA here is from genome assembly GCF_002288905.1 of Enhydra lutris kenyoni. Taxonomy (NCBI): domain Eukaryota; kingdom Metazoa; phylum Chordata; class Mammalia; order Carnivora; family Mustelidae; genus Enhydra; species Enhydra lutris. Next base: position 21,298,601 of record NW_019154099.1, read on the forward strand.
CTTACACCCTTGAGATCAGGACCTGAGCTGAAATCAAGAGTTGTACGCTTAACTGGCTGAGCCACTCAGGAACCCTCAGTTGAAGAGTATTTATTTATTTTCATTTTTAAAATTACATTCAGTTAGCCAACATATAGTACATCATCAACATTTATGAGACTGACGCGCTGCCTACTGCGCTAAGGAGGCACCTCATCATCAACATTTAAAACAGAACTAAAAAATACATATACCTCATCTTTAACAAAATGACATTCAAACCTTTATTAACTTGTTTTGACTCTAACCCCCAAATAACTGATGTTTTATTCTCTGAGACAACTTTGTGTTACATACAAACCTATGTAATTGAACTTGCCGTTGACCTAGTTATTATGTTTCTTTTTCCATTAGAATCTGAACCTTTTAGGATAGAGGCCATGGTGTTTGCATCTGTGTACACCCACCTTGTGGAACATAATTGACATTCAGTCATATTTACTGGTGGACCTACTGAATTAAAAAAAGAAAACAGATACATGAGAAATTGGCAAATGCTTTCATTAAAATAGCATTCATTCCTTAGAAAACATGTAGTTCAACTCAAACTGTTTATATATTTACTCATCCATGTATTCTCCAACTCATTTGAAAAAAGATATAACAAGATCTTTTGATGGCTATAATAATGTTATTAGTAACATTATAACAGTCTGTAAATATTATGGATGACTGGCATAGTTTCCTTGTACCATGTTTTGAAAAAAAGCCTTGGATAAAGTTATTAATTTGATTTCATAAAAATTTAATTGATGTTTCTCTCCTTAGTAATTACCAGTTATTGTCAATATTATTAAAATATTGTAATGTCAATATTATTAAAATATCAATATGTCAATATTATTGTCAATATTATTAAATGGTAATGTCAATATTACTAAAAATAAGGTAATGTCAATATTATTAAAAATAAGGATATATTTTTCTCTATCTTAAGGCAAACAGAAGAAAAAGATAATGCTGGGAAAAGGTAAAGAAAATGCATATTATAACTTTAACAGAGTGATTTTTCAGATTTTGAGGTCCCTGATCTTGCAAACTAAGAAGATAACTATTTTTAGTGTTTTTAAAAAGCTTGGTGGAACTTTAATTAAATAGTAATGAATCTTCCCATAATATATCTTCTGTATTTTTTCTTTTTTGATGCCTTTATTACACCAACTAGGTATGTTGATACAGAAAGAGAGAAAAAAAATGGTATGATAGATTTACAGATAAGCACATTCAGAATTTATTAAGTATCATAAAAATAAATAAATTTAACTTCAAATAGATGAATCAAATCAATAAATTGGCTATTTGCTGGCAATTTTGGAATTGCTACAAATTTTAAAACTATTTTTCCAATAATGAGATCTCCAATTCTTATAGATTCAGAGGATTTTTTTTTTTTTTGGCTGATTTACTTATTAAAATTGGCAAAGTCACTGTAAAAAATTAGAAGTATGTATATGATCTGGCAACAGAGATAAAGCAAAAGTGGAAAACAGGTACAATAGAAGATATATTCACACGTTGTCATACATCTTTTGGAACTGAGTATATATCATGTTCACTTCTGATTCTGAAGTAGTTATTTCTGGACATTCTCCATGTCAACAGGAAGAAAACTGACATAAGAATCTATTTCCTATTTCTCTCTGACTAGGTGATTGTGAAGGGAACTCAGGTGACCTAATGTAGTTCAAAGGAAGCTTACATTTGAAATGAAGGGGAACTTCACAGACCATCCTGGCTGGACTCCCAGAACACTGCATTACCTTGTTCAGTTCAACACAGTCTAAAATCTGCCCTTAGTTTAAAGGCTAAGAAACCTGCTTTGCCAGCAATTGGCCCTGGAGTATGAATCCCTCTGTGAGGGATGGATTCATGTTAGCTAAGCTCATAGACAGGGAGAATATCTCCTTCAGAGTGAGAATGCTGCTGACATCAGGGCCAGAAGAATTTCTGTTACTAAGATTGTCCTGTTTCCCCGTAGAAGTTCTCTACGGAAGCCAAATCACACCTAATATGTAAGCACATTTACATGTAAAGCACCATCTTTAATGTTTTACCAGCATTATCTAATTTAACCCTGACAGTAATCATGAAGAAACTATTATTGGTAACTTCATTTTACAGATGAGGAAACTAAAATTCAGAGAGGTTAAGTGAATGCTAGTAAAATAGCTGGAAAATTGGAAGAGACAGAATTTGAATTCAAGTAATCATGTTCAAGATTCAGTGTTTTAATGCAATGTGTTATACTACCTTTCTTGACAGGAAACACGAGTTGACTTTTATTTTCACCTGCCTAATCTAGATTGATATTAATTTTTCCTTGTTAGAGATATACCTGGAACCTGAAGAGCCCAGTATATGGATCAGAACCCTTTTATCCTTAGACAATTATTCAGTTAGTACAACAAACATGTAATAGTGATTCCCCATTTTCTGAGTTTCCTTCACAGAAATGCTATTTTAAAATATTTAAATATAGACATATAGATATATTAAATCAATATATATTCCGATTTCAGTTTTAAAGACTTGGGCAATTTTTGGTGGCCTTGTGTATCTTTTATTTGATTCATTGCACACTGACTTTATATTCTAACTCTCAGAGAATTCTATTAATTGCAAATTATTTGGAGAAAAAGGTTTGTAGTATTCTCCTGGTAACTGCTAAGTCAAGGTCACTTTAACTCTTTGTATGCTGCAAGGAAAGATGGGGAAGTCATCTTTTACTCTTTATCTGCATGAGGGATATAGGAAGATGCAAAAGAGAACATTTCTTTCTTGTCAGTTTTCCCATTTTCCATATTCTACAGTGATAGTTAAACCAAGATGATAAGCAACTAGAATTTCAGCCTTACTCATTATTATAACCTCTAAGGGATATTCTGCTTGAGGTCTTTTAATTTTGCAATTAACAAAGAAAAATTTGACCTTGTCTGATATTGTGTCTAATTGCCCAAAATTCTAATTTAAAAGATAGTCTCGAAGGATTTGCATACCTGACCCCCCACACATACACTCACACACACATGCACACACGTACGTACACATGATCCCTTACCACCACTGTGACCTCAGAGTTTTATTGTACATTGAGAGAGAGTTGAGGTGAAGTCATGGATCGATATTGGAACTCCCTTTTCACAGACAGTATCTCATTCTTTTTCTTTTCTATAAACAGGAAGTGTAACTCTTAAATTAAGTCCTGAACAACTAAAGTATAGAGGAATGAAAGGATTTACAGATTTACACAATAAATATACAGTTTTAGGTTTTTTGGGTTTTTTTTTTAAGATTTTATTTATTTATTTGGAGAATGAGAGAGAAAGAACATGAGAGGGAGGAGGGTCAAAGGAAGAAGCAGACTCCCCACCAAACTGGGAGCCCAATGCAGGACTCATTCCTGGGACTCCAGGATCATGACCTGAGCCAAAGCCAGTTACTTCCCAGGCTTCCCAGTTTTAGGTCTTAAAATATTAAGTATGTTCTAATCTTATATTTTATTGGTCTTCCAATTTGACATTGAATATTTAAATAGGCTAGATGTTATCTTCAACTTACAAGTGCAAAAACTGAGTTTCAGACAGACAGCGATTGACTCAAAACCAACAACTTCAAAAGGGAGGACTCGGGAGTTTAAAACAATGTCTTCCTGATTCCCTTCTTTCATGATTTCCTTCTTCCATTGCCTCGACATCACACATTTGTTCAATGCATAGATAGCAGTAGACTTGTCAGAAACAAAACTAACATACACTGAAATCTCCAACTTGGATACCTAGATTATCTCTTTATTCAATTTCTCACAAGTGTCAATTATTCTGTGTGTATGAAAGACTGTCTTAAACTAATTTTATATATGTTGCCAAAATATGCTCCCAGGCTGCAAAACACAAACCTTTCACACTCTAATATCCAAAAATAGGAGTAAAATTACATATAAAATGTGCATTTGTTTCTGGGGCTATAGGAGCATACCTTTCTATTCACATGATCTACAAAGGGAGAAAAGCATCTCCAAACAAGGAAGGTAAAATCCACTTCTGGAAAGCAAGTGACTATGGCATGGGTTGGGAGGCTGCTTAACAGGGCCATAACTTGCATGTCAGTCTGTTTACACTAAAGTGTCCAGGTTAAAAGGAAGAGCATATTGGAGGCAACACAATCTTGGTCAAATTAGAAACATGCTTCTTACCTAAGCGAGTTGTGGAAATTTTAAAAAGTTGCTTTTTTACTCTTGATTTTAGTTTTTAAATTGATGACAGGCAGTAAGTAATGTGGGATGCTCTCGACAGTCTTTTCCTTATTCAAGTTGTTTTTTTTCCCTATGTTTTTATCAATTATCATGCAGTCCAATAAATCCTGTTCACGAATCAGACCCTAGTTTTCTGTACCCAGAAAATTAAGACACCCCTGCTGTCCTTCATTTCCCATAGCAGTAGTTCAAATTATATCAGTATTTTTCTAATACCAGACATTTACTAAATATTTTACATAGATTTCTCATACACCTATTAAAAACAAATCTGATTTAGGTACAATTGCTATTCTCATTTTATAGATGAGTGAAGCATATTTCAGGAAGCTTTAATGGCTTTCCTAAATTTATTTTGCTAATGGTAAGAATGTGCTTTGGTCTGATAATATGACTCCATATTTGTGTGATGAATTGCTTGGAGTCAGCTTATTTTTATACATTCAAAAGGAATCTGATCTTAACCCAGTAGAGGCAGAACTGAACATAGAGAACTCTCTTCGAAGCCAGACACACCCTGGTTCCAATTACATGTCTGTTATTTCAATAATTTAAGTTTTGTATTTATGAAAGAGAAACATATTCTACCTTGTAGATTCTTTTGGTGGGACAGTGAGGGAAGTTGATATAACATATAAAACTTCAGGGACAATAACTGAGAAAACTACACTACAATCTTGTGGCAAAAGGTAGTCAGTTCACACTGTCACCTATGCTCTTTATAAGTACCTCAATGGTACCATAACTATTACATGCAACACAGATACTGTTTCAAGAAATGATAAAATTAAAATGTCAAAATTAAGTATTATTTTGCTTGGGTCACCGCAATCTGTTGTATTACTTTTTACTTCAAAGTAATAATGTTAATTCTGTCAATCAGCTCTTCAATTGAGAAAATAGGCCCAACCCCTTCACTATCACATAAATCAACAGAACAACAGCTATATTTCTGATTTGTTGTGGATTAAGATGTTTGGAAATTAAACTGAACTCCATAAACTGATGGCAACTTTTTCATCATCTGCCACAAAATGAGAGACAGAATAGCTATTTACATTCATAAACCTCTAATACACTTCTGTTTTAAGCGGGAAAAAAAAAAGAGAAAAAAAAATATATATATTGGTGATAATGAATAAATCCATTTGAGCTTAAGGGAAGAAATTCTTCATGCCAATTTTGATTGCTCTATATTTTTATGTTTATATGCATGGTATTTAGGAGATTTTTTTTAATATATCTACTCAACCTAAGAGGTTTTTATGAATATGATTAAATACACAGTAATCTATTCATTATCTTAATTATTTGCATGGAATGCAAATTATAGTCTGAAGCTGTTCAATCAATATATTTTTGGAAAAGTCATGCAGAGAATCAACATTAAACAAGTATTTGCTTTCAATTAGGAATGTGTGGCTTTCTTAGAGCCAATCATTTGGAAATATAATTTGCACACTAATTTTAAATTGCAAAGTCATCTTCTAGTTACATTGCCTCTTGGTCCTTATATTTTTATGTTAATTTCAACTTTCATCTCTAGATGGTGCTCTAAGCACCTGCATTGCAGCCAAGCATGCTAGCAGCACTATAAAAGACAAAAGAAACAAAAGTTTAAAAATAAAAATGATAGAAAACCAAATAAATTGACTTAGAAAATTCCTGGAACTTTTGCTTTAGGCCAGAAATGCATATGCTATCAGGTGATTAAGCCCCTGACAAAGATGTCTGAGGGCTGTCCTTTTGAGAATGAGAACAGTGACTGCAGAGAAGTATTTTAAATTTCATTAGCAAATGCAGAATTTGTGTTTCCCCAAATAAATTATATTTCTTTTCTAACATCTACGAACTGTAGCGTTACACGTTTGGTAGAAGAAACTATACCCAAATAAATTAACTATAAATCAACTTACTCAAATCCTTTAAGGTATCTTGAGAATAAAGCTATAGGTAAAGGAGTAGGTGGAACAGTTAATCAAGATTTTATTTAACTATCAGTGATTGGCAAACTTGGCCTGAAAGCCAAATCTAGCCTGCTGCGTTTCTGTGGGTCTCATAAGCTAAGAATAACTTTTATGTGCTTAATATTGTTTTTACATCAAAAATTATGATATTTTGAGACACATGGAAATTGTACCGTGTGAGTTTCAATGTCTATAAAGTTTTATCGGAAGAGTGTCACACTAATTTATTTAGGCATTGTCTACAGCTGCCTTTGTACTCTAACAACAGAGTCTAGCACTGTGACAGACACTGTATAGTCTGCAAAGCCTAAAATATTTACTATCTGGCTTTCACAGAAAAAGTTTGCTCAGTTCTGTACTAAGTGAAAGCTGCAGACTGTTGCATGATTTAGTTAGCTGGTAACATCCAAAATAAGCGGATAAACTGAGTTCTAACCTGGCACCTTAAATTAATGTGACACAATCAAGCCAATAGGAAATTTTTCATAATTTTAAAATTTGGTGTTTTAGAGAATTTCTCACTAAAGGAAATTCTGATTTTTCTATCTTCCCAGGAATGAAATACTGTGTTCAAAGATTAAACATTCAGCCAAAGTTATCATTTGGCATCAAAAATTATCATTTGGTGTCATATAGCTAAGACAATTCCAATGCAAACTCCATAGAATTTTAGTGAATTTAAATGGGTTATTACTCTGCTATCTGGACTCTGTATTCTTCTATAATAGTCCCCAGGGTAACACTTGCATATTAATGAGAATTTTGGTCTTCCTAAGTATGTTAGGTTTTATCAATTGTTCCAACAAAGAATTTCTTTTGAAAGAATTGTAGAAATATGATTTCTGCAGCTACACTTTGGAGCCTTATCATCCCCCTCTCTTATAATCTCTATGGTCTTCATTCTTATAATTGTGTTATCATTACTCTGGGTTCCAAGTGAGAGAAACACAACTCAAAACTACCTTAAGAGAGAAAAAAAGAAAGAATTTGTTGGAAGGACATTCAGTCACTTTATGTAATAGAAATGGAAATGAGTGAAAAGATCAGCATTATTCCCCCAATGCCATGGTCTGTAGTTGGCATTTCTGTGCTCTCTTTTTGCACTGAAGAACAAAATTTAGGAGTGGTTAAAACATTAAAACCACTAAGAAGAAAAACTAATTTTGAAAGAAAAGATACTTTATCCCCAACTTATTCTTTGTAAAATGAGGTCTATGTATACAGAATAATGAATGGCAAAGCAATTATAGGAATAACTGAGACATTGTATTTGCTGTTGTCTCAATTCTCCACTCCATTTTGTTAGGATAAATTATTACACTGGGGCTGGAATTGTCTAAATTATGGAAGCCCAAACTGGAAATTACACATTGGACATTAAACTACAGAGAATCCTTTAAAATGCATGTCTCTTCAACATAGAGCACTATCTTTGAGACAGATTTTGGAAGATGCAACTATTGCATTTAATTTGTAGTAGGATTCTACTAGGGATAGAAATTCTATGTCTATTACTAGGAAGTTTTATATTAGAGTAATACATAAAAATTTATCGTAATGAATAGAAATTATTGACTCAGCCCTTTTCTAGATAATATAAATAAACAGAACACAAGGCTTCTCTTCAAGATATTTCCTTTGGTTAAATGGCCAATTCAGGTTGCCACACAGTCAATATGATCGACTGGGTAGTAATTAATTGGCAATTAACATGGCTCCTAACACAAACAACCATGAACTAATTTGATGAGTGAGTACAGAAATGACCACAAATCTGAACAACATGTTATTGAATAGAAATGTATGATTACACTTTTGTAAGCATTCTATTAATCTAAACTCAAAAAATGTATCCTGTAATATGTCAATGCAGTTTTTTCATGTACTTTTTACTAAGTAGTTCTAATCCAACCCCTTGATATTATGAAAAAAGTCCAATTCTTTTTCCTTAAAACAACAATTCTAGTAGTTTGATGAGAGATATTTCATTTTCTTGATTTTTCTCTTTCTCAGAGTAAAAACTTCAATTCTACGCCAATTCCTTCTGTGGCATGATTTCTTTAACCATTCTCATTCTCTGCTGTGCAAATTCTAGTTTGTCTATGTCTCTCTTAATATGTAGTGCCTAGTAATTAAAATAAAGATGGGTTATCAACATCTCACTTTAGATACTATAATTCTATTAATACTATACTTTTGTCAGGTACGTTACACTTTGCCCATACAATAATGTAGTAAAGTAGGGGCACCTGGGTGACTCAGTGGGTTAAGCCTCTGCCTTTGGATCAAGTCATGTTCTCAAGGTCCTGGGATCGAGCCCCACACGGGACTCTGCTCAGCAGGGAGCCTGCTTCCCTCTTTCTCTCTGCCTGCCTCTCTGCCCACTTGTGATCTCTCTCTGTCAAATAAATAAATAAATAAAATCTTTAAAAAAAAGTAGTAAAGTAAATTCCTCAAATATGTTTCATACTAGCTTCAAGTAAATCCTGACTTCCCCATCCTCATTTATGTTAAAGAAAACAACCTCTCATAGACTATGTTGCAGACATTTTATATACTCCTTGAACATGCTTCTGTTTGCTTTAATTGTGTAATGCACTGAACAGAAGCCCTCCTGAAAACATTGTGTACTTTAACTAAAATAACCCAAACCATATTGCAACCATTGTGTTCATGTGAGATGCAAAATATTGCTAAAAATCCACATGCAAAAGAGTAAAGTTAGACCCTTATCTGCACCATACATATATGTCAACTCAAATGGATGAAAGACATAAATATAACGCCTGAAGCTACAAAATCCCTGGGAGAAAATGTACAGAGAAAGCTTCATAATGCTGGTTTTGTCAATGATTTCTTGGATATGATACCAAAATCACAGGCAACAAAATAAAAAATAGACAGGTGGAACTCATTAAACAAAATACTCTTGTGCAATAAAAGAAACAATCAACAGAGTAAAAAAGCAACCTACAGAACAGGAGAACATATTTTCAAACCATATATCTCTAAGAGGAGAATAGCCAAAATATATACGGGCTTACCTTGGCGATATTGTGGGTTTGGTTTCAGACCACCACAATAAAGCAAAATTACAGTAAAGCAAGTCAAATGCAATTTTTGGCTTCCTAGTACATATAAAAGTTATGTTTTCACTATGTCTTTATTTAGTTAGTTAGTTTTTGTATATTGTAATTTATTAAGGGTATACTTGCATTATGTCTTTAAAAAACAACGTATGTAACTTAAACTTAAAATACATTTTTTGCTAAAAAAAACTCAAGCCATCATCTGAGCTTTCAGTGTGTGTCTCAGGGAATTGGGAAACTACAGGAGAAGATGAGAGATGGAGGAATGGCTAGACAGTGAAGCAGTCAGACACACGACATTGATTAAGTTCATTGTGTTACATGGGTAAGGTTTGTGGTGCCCCAAAACAACTATAATACTGATAATAAAGATCATTAATTACAGATCAGCAGAACAAATATCATACAAATGAAAAAGTTGGAAATAGCAGGAGAATTACCAAAATGTGACACAATCATGATGTGAGAAAATGTTGTTGGAAAAATGGTGCCAATAGACTTGCTCGATGCAGGGTTGTTGCAAACCTTCAATTTGTATAAAAATATGACACCCATGAAGAGTAATGAAATGAAGCACAATAAAGTGAAGTATGCCTGTAAAGAACTCCTGGAACTTGATTGCAAATCAAATCAAATCAAAACAAAAAAAACGAACAAAAAATAGCCAGCTTTAAAAGGTCTGCAAAGGACTTGAGAAGACATTTCTCTGAAGAAAACATACAAAATAGGTGCTGTCACTGATCATCAGGGAAATGCAAATCAGATCAAGAATAAGATATCACTTCTCACCTGCTAGGATCACCTTTACAAAACAAACAGGAAGTAACAAGTGTTGGCGGGAGTGTGAAGAAGTTGGAACACTTGTTCCCTGTTGGTGAGAATGTAAAATGGTGCAGCTGCTACCAAAGAGGGTATGGAACTTCCTCTACCAAAGAGGGTATGGAACTTCCTCAAAAAAGTAGAAGTGGAAAAACCATATAATCTAGCAATCCCATTTCTGGGTGTTTAGCCAAAAGAATTTTTTTTTTTAAACTTTATTTACTTACTTGACAGAGAGAGAGAAAGAGCATAAGCAGTGGCAGAGGGAGAGAGAGAAGCAGGCTTCCCGCTGAGCATGGAGCCCTACCTGGGGCTCAATCCCAGGACCCTGGGATCATTACCTGAGGTGAAAGCAGACGCCTGACTGACTGAGCCATCCAGGTGCTCCCATATCCAAAAGAATTTTTAAAGAGATCTCAAAGAGATACTTGCACTCCCATGTTCATTGCGCTCACAATAGCCAAGAGGTTGAAACAACCTACATGGTCATGAAAAGACAAATGGATAAAAAAATTAAGGTATATGCATACAATAGAATATTATGCAGCTTTTAAAAAGAAGGGAATCTTGTCTTATTCTACAATCTGGATGAATTTTGAAGACGTCAAGCCAAGTGAAATAAGCCAATCACAAAAGGACAAATCATGCAGTATAGAGTATATTGAAATGTCTAAAATAGTCAAAATTATAGAAACAGAGAATAGAATGGTAGTTGTCAGGGACTGAGGAGAGAGGGGAATAGAGAACTGATGTGTTAAAGGTATGGAGTTTCAAGTATGTGGTAAGAAAATTTTCCAGAGTTCTGCTATGCAACGATGAGCATATAGTTAACAATATGGTACTGTACACTAACAAATTTAAGAGAGTAGATTTCAGGTTATGTGTTTTTTACTGAAGTAAATAAATAAATGAATACCAAACAAATAACAACAAACTCAGTTGAAGAAACTAAAGAAAAAAGAGATTTCACTTTTAAATTTTTGAAAAAATAATCTTAATTAAAACAATCAATGAAACCAAGCCTAATAAGTTTCCTTAAAATTGTACATAGATGATTTGATGCAATCTTTCAGTAGAGCATCTCGGAGTATAAAATCGTTCAAACAGGATGGATGAAATATTATCAAAAAAGCTCCAGACTTAACTGGACAACTTATTATCCAGGAAACTGTTGAACAAATTACTTAACACCTCTTGCTTTCTCTTGTCAGATAAGTGAGAATACTACCTTACTGCCTTTTCTCAGACAGGTGTCCTTCTACAGTCCCTAAAATTTCTTGCACAGCTGTTTCTGCCTGAAAGACCCTTATTCCCAACTCTGCGTAAAATATTTCATCTTATCCTTCAAGTCCTCCCCCCCACCATTAGTAATTTTCCCACGTGCCCTTTGTGACATACACAGACATAACCCTTCTATCATCGTGCTTTCAAAGACAAACAAACTCTGAGCCAAGGACGGAAGAAAACACGATATACCTGCTAGGTGACACATGATGGTATAACAGTGCTCTGTACCCCATAGAGGAGCCTGGTTAAGCCTTGCATTAGAGCCCAAATGGGCAGAGGAAGTGTCACCAGGGAAGCCCTTTGGGGACTGTTCTTTAGCATTAAAAATAACTCATTATAATTGCTCGCAATAATATTTCAAACAAGTGTCACTTTTAATAATCAATTACCTGAAAATGTGGTATTTCCAAGAGATCTTTCGGGTATCTGGAAACTGCTTCTGTTTTCACGGAAGTAAATTGTGGCTCCAGACTTCACAGTTCCAGCTCTCCTGGGCAAATTTTTATGAAATACTATACTACTGTTCTACACATGAAGTTTCTAGTAGTTACCACTTGTGCAAAGTTTGTGTCTTGTTATATGACTTAAGATTGCTTAGCCTTACCAGATGTTAGATGTAGAACTAACAGATAAGTAACAAAATTCATTAATTAGTCTTGCCTGGCTTTTGAATGTGTCTTTAATATCCCATTTTCGTGGTCATTTCACACACCACAAGCACAAACACATATAAGGTATGAATCGCAGGGTGATTAACTCAGGTCTATTAAGTACATGACAGTCTTGTTTTCTTTTGATCTGATTTTCTTTTGACTTTCAAAGTATCTTATGCCTTTGTGTGTGTCAGCCACAAAGTATTGGCTGAGAGAAAAACACTGTATGCATTGCCAAGAGACGGAGTTCTGGACCTACATCAGCTGATCATTAGCTGAATAATCCTAATAAAAATCCCTCTGATAGTTTCATTCTGAATGAAGGACCCCATTCCCCTCCTTGATAATTCTATAGCTTAGTTTCCTTATCTGCAAAATGACTTGGCTGAATTAGGCCATTCCTCAAGTAGAATACGAGTTTACCTGCGACTGATTATGCACTTTAGTCAGTATTCCCCAAAAGATAGTTTCAATTTAGTCACTTTAGTTAAGATTAAATATCAAAATGTAAACAGAATAAGTACAAACTTTAAAGCCATTCAGATATTGTAACAAAAGTTGAAGGCCTGAAGCAAAAGCCTCTGCTATACGAGGAAAGGAAAGAGCTGTTTGTTTTTCATTTAATAAAGGTAATGGAATACCTTTTAAATCCTATGCTTGTAAATTGAAAATTAAAATTCCATGTCTCTAATGGATATAATAAGTTATTTAATGTAAAAGTTTAGATTGCATGAAGTTTCTTTAATTTGTATAGTACCTAATAGTATAAACCACTCTTGGCCTGAATATAATTCCATTAGCTCTGCACAATTACACTGAGGGGTACAAACAGAGGTGGAAGGGAGCCAGGGAGACAAGGTTGACTGAGGAATGTGTGTTGGTTCAGTGCCTGACGCTTTTAACAATATGTGTGATTTCAGTGCTCTCTGCCCCAAAGAAAACCACAGCTGGGGGAGTCAAAAGACTTGCCCAAGGGCACAGATCAAATAATTGGAAGAGTTGGCTTTGATTAGAGTTAGGTATTCAGATCCCATCTTTGGTGTTTCTTCCTCTAAAAGATACTGGATCTCAGATGCACATGCCATTCTAATTACATTCTTGTAGCTCAATTAACTGCAAATTATTTTTGAAACAAAGGAGAAAAAAATTCGTTCTTTATCAATAATCAGTGTACCAAGATCTTATTTTAAACAATTAACAGTATAGAAATAAAAAGCAAAAACTACTTCCATTTAAAATATAAAAAATCTGTTTTAAATGAGATGATAGAAATATATCACATGTAAAACAACTACTTAATATAGTTTTTAAAATGTAATTCCTGATGCATTTCAGAATAGAGCCTGAATTCATTTGCTAAAAACACTGGTTCCACCAATTGTTATTCTAAGGAGAAATATAAATGTATCAGTGAGGTGCATGACCAAAAATTTGAAATACTGTCAGGGACCATCATTTTTACCCCAAGCAGGAGCAGTTTCTCCAGTGATTTTGATTGGCATTTTGAAATGTGCTTGTGAATAAAACAGAAAGAAAATGGCATACCTCACATTCAAATGCTCACACAGAGATAATAATGGAAGCAATGTTTTATGGGTCATTGGGGAAGGCAATCCCATCTGAATGTTTGTTTCTGAGGATGATAAGAGCAGAGTGAATATTCTTCTGCATCATATAACCTGGACTAGATGAAGAACTGATGGATGATGATTGATTTAATGCAAAAAGACTGAGCAACAGAGGGTGGAAGACAAGACGTGGGGGAAAAAAACTGAACAGGAATTATTCCAGATTCTTTGATGTTGTGATCAATTCAAAACCCAGAATCCCACACTCCCAGCCCTAAGAGCACATCTATAACTTTGCCCCCATCTGTGTGCCCTTGGTGTAAAAGGATAATGGAATTATAGAGTCAAGGCAGACAAAATGTTAAGAGAGACAAAGTTGTTTATTTATTTGTTTCCATGACTAGAATAAGTGTTTCCTCCCAAACTTCCGAAAACAGATGGTTATCTGTTCTAGGATAAAAGATGAGTAGTAAAGGAAATTCCTCAGCCCTGCTCTGAAGCACAGAAACAAAATGCCCCTCTGAAGCAATGTTTTCAAGAAAGCTTGAATTGGAGAGGTAGTAAATAGGATTATTCTGTTTCTTACCGTTCTCTCTCCCACTCCCTGAAAACTGCCCCCCAGCCCCTTCTCTTATCAGAGTACACTGAATTCACTTATAAATCCTTCTACATCTTAGAGATTCGCCTGGAAAAATACAGTTTCTTACAGTTTTAGACACAGAGTGGAAACAAAATAAGCCGATATATATGCATAATAGTTGTATATAAAACTCATCTGTTTATTATCTTTCTTACTAAAAGTGAAGAAGCAATTAGGCATAATCTAATAGTCTGAGGTACGTACATTTCTAGAAAGAAGAGTCATACATATTTAGCACAATGATTACTTAGAACATAGGAAGGAATTTACTAGATGATGCTTTCTTAATCAATAAACACACTTGCACACACTTGAACACACAAAAGTGATTTTTATGTGATTTTAGGAGATAGACTGATGGGATTTTTAAAGTTTGACAGTGTGTTCATCTGACTTTTGAGTTAAGGCCCCCTCATTGTATTATGTTTCTTATTCAACCTTCATATAAGTGACTTCCATATCAACAATGGATGTGTTAATTACCAGTCATTTTTAAGTATATATTTAATGCATTCGATAATCAAGTGTTGGCAAGTCAACTTATGGCTTTGAACAGAAGTTCTGGAAGCAGAGAAGATGTAAAAATAAAACAATAATGTAAGTGATATATGGCCTTAAAAACGAAGCGTTCTGCTAGGTTTTATGGTATAGAGAAAGGTGGACAGAGATATACATATTTAGTCAGATATGAAAGCAGACCAAAATGATTTCCTGACGCTCTTATGTTTTGTGTCTAATAAAGATGTTGTATCCACATAACAAGATGAGCTTGACTTAAGTCCACAATGTATGGAAACTTAGAATGAGCTGACTGGAAACCAGAAACATAGGCTTTCTGAAAGGAAAGCACAAAATCCAGGATTATATCATTCTCTTGGTTGGAGAAGTGTTTCTCTTTGTCGCACCAGGGGTGAGGCTGAATATCAATTTTGACAATATTGTGTCATCTGTGCCATTCTGCTTTTCCTTTTTTTTTTCTTTTCTTGTATTCAGAAAATTAGACTAATCACTCTAAGAGAATCAGCAATATGACAGTAATATCAGTGTGACCTGTCTAAACATTTCACTATGGTTTTGAAATGCTATTATTTTAGTTTCTTTCTCCTGATGTAGCATTAACATACATTCAGTTAAGTTGAAGTAAGTAAACTGGTGGTAAGTTTATAAGTATTTTTTAAGTATTGAGTGATATTTTTATTAATTGTCACCCTGGTATTCTCCACTCTAGATTATACAATTGGAAGCTGTGCTATTCCTTGACAGACATTACATTTTCTGGTTTATAATTTATTTCTAGTACTTATACAACTTCTCCTCAACTGCATTAAAGGAATAAAAATACTTTGTTCACAGATATATTGTCCATGATTGGCTTTATTGAGATTTCAGACAAGGGAGAAAAATTTAACCAGACTAGGGATTTTTTTGGCATGTATTTAAAAATAACTGCTCCAAAGGAAGGGAAAAATGAAGGGAGAGAAATTAGAGGGGGAGATGAGCTATGAGAGACTATGGACTCCAGGAAACAAACAGGGTTTTAGAGGGGAGGAGGAGGGGGGATAGATGAACCCAGTGATGGAAGGCATGGATTACATGGAGCACTGATTGTTATATGCAAACAATGAATCATGGAACACTACATCAAAAACTAATGATGTACTATATGGTGACTAACATAACTATACATATATATTATGCATATTATATATGTAATATATAATATATATATATTATTTTTAAAGCATACATATACTTTAAAAAATAACAAAATTAAAAAAAATAATTAAAAAGACAAAACAACTACTCCAGCAATGTCCATAATAACCAAACTACATAAAAAGCCAAGATGTCCATCAACGGATGAATGGATAAAGATGTAGTATATATGTATGTACACACACACACACACACACACACACACACACATACACACACACCATGGAATATAACTCAGCCATTAAAAAGATGAAATTTTACCATTTACATTGTTGTGGATGGAACTGGAAGGTATTATGCTGAGCAAAATAAGTCAGTCAGAGAAAGATAATTATCATATAGTTTTACTCATATGAGAAATCTAAGAAACAGCACAGAAGATGATAGGGGAAGGGAGGGAAAACAGAATGGCAAGAAATCAGAGAGGGAGACAAACCATAAGAAATTCTTAACTGGGGGCGCCTGGGTGGCTTAGCGGATTAAGCCTCTGCCTTCAGCTCAGGTCATGATCCCAGGGTCCTAGGATCAAGCCCCGCATCAGGCTCTCTGCTCAGCAGGGAGCCTGCTTCTGATCACTGTCTGTCAAATAAATAAATAAAAAACTTTAAATATATATATATATATATATATATATATATAGAGAGAGAGAGAGAGAGAGAGAGAGAGAGAGAAATTCTTAACTGTAGGAAACAAACTGTGGGTTGCTTATGGGGGGGATGGAGTAAGTGGGTGATGGGCATTAAGGAGGGCACATGATGTGATGAGCACTGGATGTTACACACAACTGATGAATTACTGAACTCTACATCTGAAACTAATGATGTTCTCTATGTTGGCTAATTGAATTTATATTAAAAAATTAAAAAAATAAAATAACTGTTCCATTAAATATTTTTCAACTTATGGAAAAATATTATTTCCCATTTTATTTATTGGATTGAGTAACTTTTTTTTTTGGATTATTTGTTGGATGGAATAAGTTTTTTTAAAGATTTATTTATTTATTTGATGGGGAGGCAAGAGGAGGGAAAGAGAGAGTCTTAAGCAGCCTCCTTGCTGAGTATAGAGTGAGATGTGGGGGCTCAATCTTACAACACTGAGATCATGACCTAAGCAGAAACCAAGAGTCGGATGTTCACCTGACTGTGCCACCCAAGAGGCCCCAAAAGTGTTACTTCATCATATTTAGCTATTTGCTACTCTTTGGCATATCTATAAGGACAAAGTAAAAAATAATTACTTAGGAGTTGGGGGTTTCCAAAATGTCATGATTAAATTGAGAAAGACAAAACCAAAATCAAAATTCCAGAGTTTTTAAGATTGAGGGATCCTGAAGGACAATAAAATTAAGAGACTGTTCAAGAGGGGCACCTGAGTGGCTCAGTTGGTTAAGCGTCTGCCTTTCGCTCAGGTTATGATCACAGGATCCTGGGATCAAGTCTCATATCAGGCTCCCTGCTCAGTGAGGAACTTGCTTCTCCCTCTCCTTCTGCCTGCTGCTCCTCCTACTTGTGCTCTTGCTCTCTCTCTCTCTCTGTGACAAATAAATAAATAAAATCTTAAAAAAAAAAAAAAAGGGAGAGAGAGAGAGAAACTGTACAAGACATAAAGGAGAGGAAAATGACCATGGTGATGCTGCTGCTTCTTCTTCTCATTCTTATCATTATCGAAAATCCCCAAATCTTGAAAACTTGATGGCTAGGCTTTTATCATTTTTCTTCAGTTATTTCAGCTATTCATTTACAGCTGTCATATGACACGAAAGATGCAAATTGGCAACAGCTTTACCTTGCACCTGCTTGGATGGAAATTAGTGACTAAATGGAATTTCCTCTTTTGCATGTTTAAAAACAAACTTTGTGCAAGATATGGAAAAAATGCTAACTTTCATTCTTCCCTAATAAGACAAATTTAAAATATTTCACTTATTTTGTATAATATTCAACCAAGAATGATGAATTAAGATAAATAATCCTTATGTTTTAAAGTTTTATAGCCCAGGGAAATAATAGATGAAATAATAAGAAGAATAACAATATGAGGAACAATAATGGTGACATATAATGTAATAATAGAAAAACTATAGAGATATTACTTTGTCACTGAGCCTACAAGAAAACCAGAGTTCAGAAATTTTCCCTGACTTTTGTCTATCTCAAAAAGTATGTTCTCACTTTCATTTAAAAAAAAAAAAAATGCCCACCTGTTGGACACACTGTGAGTACATTTTATAGGGGAAAAAAAAAAAACCCTGGGAAAATAAGAGTTCACTTGGAATAAAATCTATAGCATAATTTAAAGAGGAGAATTTATAAAACAATTAAGGAGAAGAGTTTATAATAAATAGCCAGGTATTTGTAACTGACTCAGATTTATTTGTTTGTTTAATTATACTGTTTCTATGCAGCACAGAATATTTCTGGATTCCTGCTGCTATTGAATATTTTTAACATAAATATTTTCCTTCCTTCCTTCTTTATTATACCTACTTCAAGACTGTTTTATGAAATAAAACTTTCCATTCTACCTGCTCCATTAAACTTGGCCTTGACACAGCTCCTATCGGGCAGGTGTGTTTTTGTGGTGGGAGAGTGTTCCGAGTCCCCCTTCTTGAGTCTGGACAAGTCTGCGATTCAATTGCATCCAATTGAATGCAGCACAAGTGATGCTGCATGACCCATAAGGTGAGACTATTCAAAGTTGGGTAACTTCTCTCTGGTTACTTGGACATCATGGGCATACACAGAGCTCTGAGCAAAGGAGCTGATGTCCTGCAGCCTCCATTCATGGAAGGTGACACAACGCCACAGAAAGAGGCACTGAAAGACTATACAGAGAGAGAAATAGAGATGACTTATCCACTCACAAACTGCTCAAGCCCCCTTATCTTCCATGCAACCACATGAGACACAGAGAAACAGGACCCTTGAGATGAGTCTTTCAGAATTCCTGACCCAAGAATTGTTGCTGTTTTAAACCTGGGATGATTTGTAATACAGAAATAGATACATATAACAACTTTAGTCTTTCTAAATGGGCCTTTAGATGATTGGAGAGATGTAATGGCAGGATAGAGATGAAATGAGTTTACATTTTTAATTTTTCACCATTTTAACTTTTTAAAATGTTTTTAATATGTTTAGTTACTTTCATTGCCAATAGCTGTAGTTCCTTCTGTGATGAAATTTAAACCATTCAATGACTAGATTTAATTTGATTTCAAAGAATGACTTAAAAAATATGTCATTCGTTGACTTTACAGTTCTTTATTTTTATAAATCATTACAGTGGTAGGGCTAAGGATGCATTAAGTTAGGTATGATACTCTTATAGTATAATGCCTAATATTCTAAAATACTATGTTAATTTGTCAAAAAGGAAAATAAACATATTTACTGAAAGCCTTAATACCAGATTTTATTTTGGGATGTAAAAAGACAATGATAATGTGGGCTTCCAAGGACCTCTTAGTCAATCAGTTCCAAGAAAAAAACACATTATGTATATATGTATTATATATATCATATATGCACAGTGTAACATGCTTACATGTCATATATTATATATGCAATATATTAAATATACATAAGTATATGTAAGATCCTTGTGTGTGTAATATACATTGTATAACACACAACAGTATTATATAATACTTCTATATATAATACATAATGTGTAACATATATCATATATAACATATATGATATATAGTTATAGTATATCTAGCTATATATGTTATATATTTGTAATATGTTATATACTACTGTGTGCTATATATGTTATGTTATATACTACTGTGTATTATACTATTTATTACATGTTAGTATTATATATGCAATATACATACACTTATATATTTATACTACACTTATAAGTATTAAACAACTTCAAATAAGTTTTAACATAGAAAAGAAGTTCAGGGAATCCCCAGAGCCAGGGAGATTAGTGGGGAAGTTTGTCAGTGCTCAGAACCTTGTAGAGTCAGGGAGAGAGGGCATGACTGCTTTAGAAATCAGTACCAGGCTAAAACAAGATTAAAAGAACTCAGATTTGGCAGGGCTTTAATTACAAACTTCATCTACTTTACAAATTGTTCTAGACCTGGTTTCTCACTTCCTGATGGTCTTGATTTTACCTGTTATTGAAGTTAATAGTAACATACAGTGGCTGATTTTCATGAATTTGCATTAATTTTTTTGCTTTAATTTTACCATTTGAAGCCAAGTTTGACATCTCATGTTCAGCCAGGCCTAAGTGAGCTTCCAATTTGAATATAAAACAGGTGAACTTCAGCCAACTCTTTTGGGTTCACCAGGTTTTGACAAGTATTGTCGTATTTTAAAAAGAAACCTGGGATGAAAGCAAAAGGAATCACAAAACCTTATGAATTCTCGAGAATTTGCTATAAAAAATGAATGGCTAAACTAAATTGAAATAGTGAACCCAGGTCTCAGCTAATCCAGAAACAATGAAATACTTCATTTAGAAACCTAAGCAGAGTCTAGAGAAACTTGAATTTTTTTTTTTCTAAAATTGAACTCCAAATAGCTGAGTTTGCATGCTATTGGATTTGAAATGAAATCTCCCCTTGAAGTTTGTTGAGACTAAAAGTATGAATTTTTAAAAGCCATGAGAAGAGAAAGAGGTATTTCTTAATTCCTTGATTAAATATGAAAGGGAACTTCAAGAACATTTGTCTAAAGGATTACAACTTGGTTCATTTTTGGAGTAAAGATAGCCAAATATTTTTCGATATGCTTGGAAAGTTGGGTTTTATTTCTCCTCTCATTAAAAATGGACTGGCCAGTAACCTACTGGTGGAGTCCCGTGAGTATAATGTTATCCCAGTTTCTGCAGGTCTAGCCTTTACAACAACCAGCAGGTTCTATGTTCTTTATTTTGGGAAATTTATTTTTAGAACCTTGAGATTTTATGAAAGTACTATATTTACTGAGGAGACCGTGAGGTAAGTACTAAAAGAGGGTTCCATGTAAGCAAGCCTTCCAGATGACCCCATCAAGGCACTTGGCATGTAAATAAAATGTTCTCATAGCTCTAGACCAGCCTAGAAAGCAAGGGAATAGCTTGAGTGATCATAGACACTCAACTTTACCACGTGGAGAAGTATTGAATTCCAAATTCAATATTCAAAAAAATTGAATTTTTGCTGCCAAAAATTCCTGATGACACTTCATTAGCTTAGGCTGTCGAATTTTGGAGTGCTCCTTTATTTAGCATAGGTAGAATGGATTATATCATTCAATTAACCCCATTACTTACTCCTTAGGTCAATGAAATACTTTCATTTTTCATAATAGTTGTGTTCAGTGACTTATCCTCCTAAAATTTGATCAGTTTTAGCATTTGCATTGAAAGTGTGAATTTCCTTCAAGGAAGCAATGATGCTAACCAAGAATTTTTTTCAATCTAAGTCACCTCTCTAGAGCAGTTCTCCCATGTGGCATCCAAAATACTAGCCCAGAATTTAAAATCAACTTACATCACAAACAAAATTATATGAACAATAATTAAAAAAAAAATAGAATGACAATATTATGTACATGAATCATTGTTTAGGATTTCTTCCTGAGGTTATGAAAACCTTCAACTTAATCTAATATGTGTTTTCTCACAAAACTAACAGACATGGTCAGCTATTTTTCAATTGATTCTGATTTTTGCAATATAAATGACCAATTTCTGCATCATTGATTCAACTAGTCATGCAGTCAATAGCACAACAGAAAACACCATGAAGAACAGACTGTTTTTGAATCTTTTATTGTAAAAGCTTAGCAATAGTTTTTACGACCATAAACTAAATTGATGTTTATTCTTTTGTATGAGAATCATCCAAATCTTTGAGAATAATGCCCTAAGAATAACACTAATATCCCAATAGAGGAATTAATTTAAAATATTTTCACTTAGTTCTAAGTAAAATTAGCTGATAAACTGTATTAATACAAGTGTTGTATTATAAAGAAGTCAAGAGAACACATAGGAAACAAATTTCACTGAAATAAAGAATAAACTATTATTTCTTTAAATATTCACTTACAGGGGCGCCTGGGTGGCTCAGTGAGTTAAAGCCTCTGCTTTCGGCTCAGGTCATGATCCCAGGGTCCTGGGATCGAGCCCCACAATGGGCTCTCTGCTCAGTGGGGACCCTGCTCCTCCCCGCCCCATCAGCCTCTCTGCCTACTTGTGATCTCTGTCTGTCAAATAAAAAAATAAAATCTTAAAAAAAATTAAAAAAAAAATTCACTTACAGAGTTGGAAGGAAGTTTGTTAACAAAAGTTCTGAATCATTCTGTTTAATATTGTTATAATTTATCTCAAGATCATAATAATCATAATAGTAAATGTTTTGATATTCTACAAGCTCAAATCACAAAACTTAGAAATCAACATTTTTCCTTGTCACTGGTCTGAAGATTTTACCTCTGTAGGTTCCACTCCTTCAATATTTTAAATTTATTTTTTCATAGAATTCTCAATGTATCCCAATTTAGTGTTTTTGTATTTTCTAGTTTAATCTTTAATCTATGCTTAAACCACTTTTAGAACACCTCTGGGAAGAGGTGATGCAAATAATGTTTAAAACACCACCTCCCTAATTCCTGATGCACATCTTTCTCTTTGTGGACAGCTCTGAATGTCAGAGTGTTCTTCAATATATCAAGCAGAAATGCAATTATTTGTTTTATTTCCATTTGTTCATACTTTCAACCCTTGGAGACATATAGAACATTTTATCCATCTTCATGGGTATTGGAGGATATCTATTATTATATCCTTAGCATTGGATCGTTTCTCCAATAAAGATAGCAAAATCTTGCAATTCTTCTTCACATGAAAAGAGACACTTCACCATCCATTTGGCTATCCCGAATCTGATTTTCTCAAAACACAGAACTCAGAATTTAAGATAATATATTAACTGTAACCTGAAGAGCATAGGGCAGAAGAGAAATATACCACTTTATTTTAGTACTTACTCTTCTTTAATTAACTAATTCATACAATTAACATTTTTGAGGAGTTATTCTTACCATGCAGTGTCCTGGGATTGGGAATCTCGCAGTCTAAAGTGAAATAGAAAACATCAAAAGTTTTGCTCTTACAAACCATACTTATTGTATGTATGTGTGACGGGTGCTGTGGAGGCAACAGGATAAAAGTGAAACTGAGTGAATTATGTGCTGTGTTAGAGAATGAAAAATGTTACAGAAAAAAAAAAAGAGAGAGAGAGAAAGGCAAGGGGATAGAGAGCGACAGATGTGGTGGCTGTAAATGCCATTATAGAAGCACAGTGATAAGAAGATATTTGAGCAATGGCCTCAAGAGAATGACAAAGAAACATACAGAGGTTTGGGTTATCATATTCCAGGCGAGGAAAGTAGTCCAAAAGCTATGAAGAGGGAGCGAGTTTGGCACACTGGAAAAATGATGGGATGTCAGTAAGTGCTAGATGACTGAAGAATGAAATTCTACTCTATGGTTTTTCATACTCTCTCTTCTTATGCCACATTTTCTTTTCGATTGCTAGATTTGATCCTTCACTGCAAATATTGTCCAATATATTTGATATTCTCCTTTGAATTTTGTCATTTATTAATGTGGTGCTTTCTATGCTGTGATGCACATCATTGATTGTGTTGTCAAACATCATGCTGGCCAGGTCAGACTCCTGAATTATGGCATTAAGAAATACTTTCTGCTTCTTTAAATTTTTGTTTTATATTTATATAATCATACCTCCCTATGTAAATTGAATATTAAAAAAAGAATCAGAAAATCCTTGTGTAAAATTATATGCATTATATTCATTGTACTTATATCTTTATATACCTAAAGGATATATATCTCAAAGTAGGGTGAAATCACTTCTCTTTCAGATAATTAATTAGAAATTTCATGACAAGGTTGATTATGAACAGGACCTGAAGGATGAAGAGGATAACAATGACCATAAATGGAGGGCAGAACAAGAATTGAAGACACAGAGATGAGAAAAAAAATGCACATTCAGTGGTTGTGAAGTAGAGCAGTTTGAAGTCAAAATGTCACATAGAAGTTCTGAGGCTAGAAGATATTTTAAGGCTACACTGTCTCTAAAAACAACTATAAAGTATTACAACCTGAAAAAGCATTAAGAAGGTTTTGAGTTGAAATGAACAAAGAAAAAAAGAGAGAGACAAACTAAAACCCAGACTCTTAACTATGCAGAACAAGTAGATGGTTACTAAAGGGAAGATAGATGGAGGGGCTGGGTGAAACAGGTGAAGGGGATTAAAGAGTACACTTATCATGATGAGCACTGAGTAATGTATAGGATTGTTGAATCACTGTATTGTACATCTGAAACCAATACAACACTGTATATTAACTATACTGGAATTTAAAAAAAAAAGAAAGAAGGTTTCAGCTGGACTCTGAGACCATCACTTAGTTTTTCTCTAGTTAAGGACATGTAGGAAAGTTTAGAAGGTGTAGGTACCAAGATCACAATAATGGGAAATGTGTACTGTTAATCACAATCAAAGGAAGAGACAAATGTAACAGATTTGGGAGAGTGAAAAAATTATAATCCCCAAAGACCAGTGCCTGTAACTCTCCCTAGGTTTTAGTAGACGGTTATGAAAAATATTGAATAAATTAATTAATCTGTTGGAATTAATTAGTCTTAGTGAAAATGAAAATCAAAAGATGAATTGTAATGAGGATACATTTATATTTCCATGTAAATAAATTTAAAAAAAAAACATAAGTACACAATGATAAAAATAATCAAGTTTTAAAATAAGAAATTCCCAGGAATCATCCTGTTTTGTGTGCTCTGTGTCAACCAAGTATGTGACATGCCAGCCTGGACAGCTAATACTATTTTAGATTTTGATATTATAAATACAACACACACATCAAAACGGTTATAGTCTCTCTGGGTATTGGTCATAGAGCATCTGGTAAACTAGGTATAGTGTTTTCTCATATCTCTACTTCTTGTAGCATAAAAAATCTGGAGGCATATTTAAGGGTTTGTTGAATTTAACTCCAACCATTACTCGGAGCCACAGCTTTAGAAGCCACATTCCTTCCACTAATTCATCCACAAACATCCTCAGAGCTTTCTTACTCAAGGCCTATAGGGGTCAAGATGTGAAAGTAAAAAAGGAGAGGGTAGTGATGAACAGAAGAGTAAAGACTCCATCTGAAGACCGTCACTCTTAGTGGGGAAGCTGTAGGCTGCCTGCTAGCCATCTGTGGCTATTACTTTGTAAAGAACCTAGTTGGCAGTATTCACCATTCCAGAAATTTTCTTGTTATCCCTCCTTCTCGGAACACGTTTATAGTTTTCTCTTACATGGACTTTTTTTTTTTTTTAAAGGAGATGTAGCTTCTCCTTTTTTTTATTTTTTGTAAGATTTTATTTATTTATTTGACAGACAGAGATCACAAGTAGGCAGAGAGGCTGGCAGAGAGAGAGAGGGGGAAGCAGGCTCCCTACTGAGCAAAGAGCCTGATGTGGGGCTCAATCCCAGGACCCTGGGATCATGACCTGAGCTAAAGACAGAGGCTCTAACCCACTGAGCTATCCAGATGCCCCTCTTACCCAGATTTCAATTATTCTCTCAACATTCATGTTCCAGGAAAAATTGCAGCTATCCTAGGAAGCTGTTCCCTGGGGTGCCAATTAGGAAATGTCCCTCCTGTTACCATGTTACTACTGCAGTTCTTAGGTATGTTAGCCTGAAGGATCATAATATTATATTATTTTTATTTAAAAAAATCTGTTATAATTCTTTCACACTATGATTGCATGTATACACACATCAAGTCAAAACTTAAATTCAATAAAATTAACCTTCTTAAAAAAAAAGTCATCTAATATTATTTAGGGTTTAGGAGTATTGTAGACAAATTTGAGGCCTAACCCTTTACTGGTGATTTCCTTAAAAATGCCCTGGAAGAACACATGTAGGATTGGGTTCAGAGAGGTGAGAACAGAGCCACCACAGGGTCTTGCTGAGTTAAAAAAGAGAGAAAGAGAGAGAGAGAGAAAATGAGAGTCATTTGTGTCTTATGGACTTTAAATGAATGAAGGACTTCAGTAACTTAAGTGTTAAATGTAGTGAAAGTGAGGTAAGGATCAGCTAGAAAAATAGTTTAGGATTAGAAAGAGAAATGTTAGAGGTGAACCAAGTTTTAATTAACACAGAACAGTTGCAGATTGTGGTAACATCTAAGATGGTACCTTTGGCTACAGAAGGCTACCAAGAAGTATAAAGACATGGGGGGTTGAAGATAATCAGAAATTCTGAGATTCTGGTACTGTATTGGTAATTGACATGAGCAATATATCAACAAAGAGAATGGTATAACTTTAAGTAAAGCAGAAATAATGAGCTGGGTACCAAGTATTTCAATTAGTTCTGGACAGTATTGTTAAAAAGTCAGTAGATTACAGCAATAATTACAGACTAGCATAGTTGGTACTTGAGCTGCTTATCATGAGCCTCAGATGAGGGAGTTATTTTACACAGGTGTAGAGGATAAAGAGTTTAAACATTTTAATGAGGCGCTAGGTGAATGCCTAGCCATCTATCCATGAGACTTGGGAAAATAAGTGAACTTATTAGACAGGATTTAAGTGGAAACAGTATCTAGGAACATGAACAAGATTTCTTTCAGTGGAGGCTAGGGTCAGAAGAGTCAGAATTTTAAAAAAACTTTAAGTCCCAAGCAGAATAGTTTAACATGGAATAGATATTCCAAAATGTTCTGTGCTACCCTTTGGCAAGAAAGAAGCAGTGCAATTATAATTTTGGTAATAAAAACCACAAACATTTTGCAGATAAAAATAATAAGAATGAAAGAGGAGTAGGGCAGAAGTATGAATGACATGAATATTCACATGTTGACATTAAGCCGGCCTCACATTCCTAAAGAAGCATGGTTAAATTATGATGTAATCTAGAACAGACGTCCTAAAATCTAGGTAAGAAAGTTAGGATGCTGTGATTTTTAATAGGCTGTTGGTAGAAATAGTTTATTATCCTAAATATTCCTCATACTAGATGAACCACTTTTAGTAATGATTTCACACTTGCAATTTTTTATACTTTATAAATGCATGAATATAGCAAGATATTGACTTGGAACATTTATCTTCTCCAAAAGTCCTTATGAGAGACAATTTCCCTATTGATTCAGAGTCATGCTTATGGCCTTGAGATAAAATAAGTTCTTTATAAAATGAACACTAGAAAAAGAAACAGTGTCTAGTTTTGTACAGACAAATTAGGTCCTCGAAGCTCATGTCAAATATAACAGAGAGGGATCTCACAGCATCTTTAATTTACCGACATAACCATGTGGAAGGCGAACAAAGACACAGAAGCTGTTGTGGTCATGCTCAGTCTATGATGAGGAGCCACATTAGCTGTTTTTTGGATTTTTTTTTCTTTCTCCTATTTTTATATAATTCCCATGAAATATCTAGTGGCACTGAGCTATGATCCAGGATCACCTGAGCCTAAGATAAGACTCTGGCTTAGAGAGACATATTTCTTTTCAGTGGTTTGGGGCGCTTATAATTAGGATGTTCATTCCTCACATTCACAGTCTCAGTGTCCACCAGTTTTTGCTTATATATTTGGTTTTGCCTATCTTGCACTCTCAAATGTAACCTATTTTAGACAATTATCTGGTCGCCATGGAACCTCCCATCCTCAGTTCCTCTGCCTTCAAAAGAGAATCAAATTCTGTGATTTTCACTTATCTGTACAATATTAGTTGTTAATAAAAAATTTAGGGTAGAGGGGCGCCTGGGTGGCTCAGTTGTTAAGTGTCTGCCTTCGGCCCAGGTCATGATCCCAGGGTCCTGGGATCGAGCCCCGTGTGGGGCTCCCTGCTCAGCGAGAGGCCTGCTTCTCCCTCTGCCTGCTGTTCCCCCTACTTGTGTGTGTGCTCTCTCTCTCTTAAAAAAAAAAAAAAAGAAGGGTAGAAAGAGAAAGAGGACTGTGGTTAAGGCTGGTGTGCCCTTGAACAAACAAGCATGGCAACAATAGTGATAAATGGTGGCACAGGGGATTAAACTCCTGACACTCAGAGGAGTAGTGATCAGGAAAGAACCATACTGGGGTGACTTTTTTTAAAAAGGATTTTATTTAATTATTTGAGAGAGAGAGAGAGAAAGCAGGAGCTGGGGGAATGGCAGAGAGAGAGGGAGAAGGAGACTCCCCACTGAGCAGGGAGCCTGATGTGGGGCTTAATCCCAGGACCTGGAGATCATGACCAGATCTGAAGGCAGACAGTTACCAACTGAGCCACCTAGGTGCCCCTATACTGGGGTCACTTGGTGGTGATAAGGTCTGCCCTGTTTAGTTATTACAGAAAAGTCACAGCGAACAGTATTGACCATATACTATTTCAGAAAATAGATATCAAATTACTCAAAATTAAATTGTTGAAGGAAATACACATTTACATTTGTATCGATATTTTCTATATAGAGTGTAGTTTGTACACTTCCACTAATTTCCCCAGGTCTTTGCTGACGAAGTATTTAGTCAAATATTTTGCTTTTTGACAATCTGATAGAGAAAAATAGTTTTGATTTTGGTTTTAATTTACCTTTCCATGAGTGAAATTGAGTAAGTTGGGTATCTTTTCATATGTGTAAGAGTCATTAAAAAAAAAAAAAAAGATTCATTTTTGTTACAGTCCTTGTGTATCTCTAGCCATGTCTTTTTCTCAATTTTCTGATGGGTTTTAGGATATTTCTCACTCATTTTCATAAACTCTTTATAGAATACAGTCAGTTGGTAATCCTTTTATTTTATTTTTATTCATTTTCCAACATTTTTGTTTGTCAGTATTTTTAAATACTTCAGAGTTTTCAGTCATACTAAGAAACACAGTATTTTATAAATTATAAAGATTGTTTTATAAATACATTGTCATTTTTTTCTAATACTACCATTATCTCAGATATATTCTTTTTAGTCAAATTCTTGACCCAAATTCTTTGTTTTGTTTTGTTTTTATTAAAATATATTGATATATATTATATTAGTTTCAGGTGTACAACACAATGATTCAATGTTTCTATATGTGTGAAATGATTACCATAATAAGTTTAGTTTACATCCAGAGGTATACATAGTTAAAAAAATTTGTTGTGATGAGAACTTTTAAGATTTATTCTCTTGGCAACCTTCAAATATGCAAAACAGTATTATTGACTACATTCACCAGGCTCTACATTACATCCCCATTACTAACTTACTCTGTAATTGAAAATTTGTACTTTGGAATCTGTTTTTGTGTGAAGTACTAGACTTTGAGGTTTCTTTTCCCCCTTCTAGAGGTACCCAGATTCCTGAAAAATATTTCTTAAATGATCCATCTTTTCCTTAATGGTTCTTCTTAATTAAATGATTCTTCTTAATTAGCAGTGGCTTGTCAGTCTTTTTCAGTGAAGAGTTTGGAAAGTTGGGAAAAACAGGACAAACAAAACAAAAATAAGAACAAAACCAAGTATTCAAATAATGGCAGCCCCTTATCATTTGTTTAGACAAGAGCAAATTAATTAACCTCTTCCAACACCAGCTTTCTTTCCTTAAATTGTGGATCATATGGGTTATCATTACTTCTTAGCATTGTGAGGCCTAAATTAGATACCATTTTTATGAACTCCTTTATATTGTTTGTTGTAACCTTTTCATGAGCCCTAGGTCCTGTTGTTTCACTAATTATGTCACCACTATGCTGACCAGCACTTTCACCTGAGAACTTGATAGAAGTGTAAATATAGTGGTTTCCAACCCAAACTGATGCAGGTGGTTTGAGAACCACTGTTCTACACCATTAAATTGAATTAATTGACAGCTACCTAAGGAAAGGAATGTGTTTAGAGAGGAAAGATACATGTACTTCAAGGAGAAAGACTCTGTTACAAGTCGTAACCAAGTACCTAAAATGTTTTACCAGCTTCACAATTTTGCTTAGGGCTACTGCATTTACATCAGTGTTTTGACAAGGAGGGATTTTTCAGTGTGATGGAAAATGATCACAAAGATTGTATAGGAATTGCAAGATGAACTAGCTCTATCTTTCCAGCCGAGTGGATAGCCAGACATAAATGAGCTTCTGCATTAATCTTAGCTGACTTAACTGGGATTGTGTATTATTTGTTTCTTATTTACACATCTAAATTTGTTCTTGAAATATAGCTACTTTTTTTTTTTTTTGGGCCAGATTCCTTCTGTCTCGTTAAATGTTTGGGGCTTTACATTTTAATGGTTGCAACTTAAGAATTTATGTAGTTTTAAATACATTCATTATAGTAGTGAACGCTTACTTATATAAAATAAATAATAAAGCAATTTCAAACAATACAAATTGATACCATCTTCTTTTATATCTTATTACTGTGGTACAGTGACCTTTAAACTGCAACTTTGGAATTACGATGATGTAGATGATGTCAGTGATATAATTCTTAAGTGTTTGATGCCTATTCTCCCCTTCAAGGAGTAAACTCTATATTGGGAAATGAATATAAAGTTAGAAGTAAAGACTGAAGTATACATACACTTTCTCAGTCATACTAAGAAACCTATAGAGGTAGTTGGCTAGTAGGTAATAGGCAGGAAATAGGTGAAACTGGGGAAATTCAGATCTTCAGTTCTTAGGCTGAATAACCCCCCAGATTCCTAGCCTGAGTGTTTCTTAGAAACCTGCGTTTGTATTGATGAAAAATCAACAAATATGTTTTCTTGTTCTTGTACAAGCCAATGTCAGGAATTTTCTTATATTTGGTAAATCGGAAATATAGATTTGACCACTTCAAAGACTTCATAGTATTAGAAGTACTTAAGTGGAGACTTTGTTTTGTCTGCAAATATAAAGAGAACTATTAGGTTTAAGAACGTAATGGAAAATATATGAAAAAATCTTCATCTGTTTAGACAGAACTGTATTCTAGCACTTAGAATATTGTGGCAAATATAGCAGACACTAAAAAAAAATAGGTAATCCTTCCATAATTTTCTATTATTTTCCTTTATCTCTACAAGTTTAGTTGATACTAAACAATGATGGGTAGAAAGAGGTTTGTAGTTAAGGCTGGTGTGCACTTGAATAAATACCTGTGGCAGAGTTTGTGATGAGAAATGATGATACAAAGAAATAGAAACAGAGGAAGGATTTATTTTTCTGAGGAGTTCCACACCATCTTGCAACTTAAAAACTGTCTTTGACTTTGGAATACTTGTACTGAGGCAAAACTGACTTGAAAAGATGAGTTTAGGGATGTTGTCAACAATAACAAATTAAAGTGGAAACTTTTCGATGGAGCAGAAATTAATCAAGTTAAAATAAGATGATCTCAATGAGGATAAAAATTATTGTATTTAAGTTTGAGGATACATGACTACGAGTTTCAAGTCCAAAATTAACATCATAACTTCACTGGAAAAACTTCCTGGGAGATAGTGTCAGGTCCTAAGAGAAAGAGAAAAAAAAAAAAAGAGCTGATCATTGGTCAGGAAATAAAAAATTTTTACACAAACTAAACTGTAGGGTTAGAACCGACTTATTGGTCAATTTCAAGTTTAAAAAAAATTCTTCCATAACGATTGGATTTATCAATAATATTTAGTCTTTTTTCCAGATGGATAGAACTCTGTTTTGGGAGCCTAGCCAGAAGTAATTGATATATCACCACATACAGACTAGAGAAGAATAATAGTATCTGCTTATGAGATTAAGAAGACATGATCTTTATCAACTTCTTGCATCAAGCTCAACATAAGATGTGGGAGGTTTTTATCTTTATATAGCATTCTGTCCCTCAAATAAGGAGTGATTTATATAAATAATTTAATGTGTCTGAGTGGTTGACTCTTAGAGGCTGCCAATAAAATCCATTACTTAAATTTTCATTAGTCTTTGACTGTAGAACTGAAATTAATTTGCTCCAAGAGTACAAGATACAGTCTTTACATTTTACTCCATGTAATTTTGTCTTAGCATTTAATTAATTTTTTCAAGTACATAGCAGTCAGATGAAAAATGTCTTGTTGATTCTTTTTAACAGTAAAATTCAGAGAAACTTGTGTTTGATGTGTAATTGAATCTTATTAAACTAAACATAGTAAGATTTTTGTTTGATTTTTAGAGCCAAGAAAATGAAGTTTTAAAAAAAGGCCTAAACAAAATGAAAAGACATAACAATCTTTTTGGTCTCTCTCTCTCTTTTTTTTTTCATCATATTTCCATTACATATGAAAATAAATAACTGATTTAAAATCGACTTCTCTTGAGATAAACTTTTCCACATTGCAAAATGTGGAACTTTTCCACATTGCAAAAATAAAGCAAACAACAGCAACAAAAACAACAAAAACCTTGTAATATATATGAATCATTTGAAATTTTAAAATTCAGAATTTAAGTCTTAGTGGAAAAAGAACATTTGTTTGATATTCGATCATATAACTACTACACTTATTCCTATGATATGCATTTTAATGGAAATTAGCAATTATTATGGATTAAATGACTAGATTTGCCTGGGGAAAAAGATACAGTGTTTGATAAAGTAATTATCACCAATTTAGATTAGAAAGAAATTTATTGTCAAATGCATTTTTTTCTGTTCATATTTGTCATCATTTGTTTGTTTTTCCATTTTAGTGGCCGTTGTCACAAAAGATTCTATTTCTCTAATATTGTCACTCACTGATTACTCATACATTTTACATGAAAAAAAAACCTCATGTAGAATATATATTACTTTTTCACATTCTCCTTAGTGTTTCTATTAATGTTGTATGGGGAAAAAAAAATTATCAGATACTATTCTTTATCATAGTTGACTTTCTAGCACATCAATTAAAAACACCTCTTCTTTTAAAACATTTAAAATTGTCCTCTTTGGGGCACCTGGGTGGCTCAGTGGATTAAGCCGCTGCCTTCGGCTCAGGTCATGATCTCAGTGTCCTGGGATCAAGCCCCGCATCAGGCTCTTTGCTCAGTGGGGACCCTGCTTCTCTCTCTCTCTCTCTCTCTGCCTGACTCTCTGCCTACTTGTGATCTCTCTCTCTGTCAAATAAATAAATAAAATCTTAAAAAAAAAAATCGTCCTCTTTGTCTTAAACATTTTGCATAAAAAGGTCTCTTAATTTATGTTTGTCATAGAAAGAAAAGTCCAGTGGTTGCAATGAGGCATTAATAATTTCCTTAGCAACAGCCTGAGTCAGCACCTGTGTTAGACACTAGGTTAGTTTTACTACATATAATAGTAGTCAAGTGTGAGTGTGTTCATTCACTGTGAGATCTTCCTAATATTTTTTGTTGTTGTTTAATTTGGAAAATTTGGAAAAGGCCCGAACTAGTACTTGGCAGAGGAACGGAAGATAATCTGGACTGAGAATTAGGTGACACAGTAGTTATTCCCATTGATACTGCCTTGTTCATACAGCAATATTAATTCCACTTTCAAGGTTATACTAAGTGTGTCTACAGTTGCAAACACTCCCTGCACAGAGTTCTTATCATTTACACTCTACATAAAAACCCCGAGATACACCAAATATCCATTCAGTCTTGATGCTTCTGCTGCCATAAGTTAATACAGAGCTAAGATACATAGAATACTGTGAAAAAGTAAAAAAAGACTTCTGAGGGGATATACCACTTGAGTCATAAGGAAAAACAGGTATTAGTCATAAAAAGTTGGGAAGTGTTGTGAAGAAAGAGCCTTAAAGAAGACTCATAGATTAAGAAAAAGATGGCATAGGAGTTGTCATGGGAGTTGATTAGGCTTCAAGACCATGAGAGGTGAGGTGAGACTAACAATGTGGGTAGGTATCAGAATTCAAAACTTGAAAGAAAGTCTCAATCAGTTTAAGGAACTGAAATTTCATATGAGATAAGGAATAATTGCAGAATTTTATCTGGAATATGCCAGAAACAGATTTGTTTTTGAGGTAGCTAACTTGGCAATTATGAAGAAATCTATGATGAAAACCATAATGCAGGAACAAAAAAAAATTAAGAGGCTTTTAAATTATCAAATTAAGAAAAGCAAATATTCTGATAGAGGACATTGAGAGAAGTATAAACCTGTCACAAATTTGGAAAATTTTTGAGATTGATTGAATACTGTGAATATAATTATAGTAACATTTGAACACAAGTGTCAGTTTTCTCTCTTGAATAACTGGATTGATGGAAGCATCTCCAATTAAGACAAAGAATAGGGACAAGTTAAGAAGAAAATGAAAATTAAGTTTATAAGTGTTGACTATAAGGTGCATATGGAATCCAGATATGCATACCCAGAAGCCAATAAAATACATGTGTCTGTGGTTCAGGAAATGGTTATGGGCTTGAGTACTGAACTGAGAAATCTGTAGAGTGTAGTTGGTGGTTGAAACAAAATGAGAATGGGTGAGATCACCTGAGAAAATACATTGCTAAGAACACTGAGCTAAATATAAAACTCTGAGTAAGAACATTATTTAATGGGTCATGAGAGAAAAAAGAATCTCATCAAGATAAAATGAGGGATTAACCAAAGACATCTGAGGAGAATGAAGATAGTGTAGCAACATTAATAGTCATGGGAGTAGAGATTTATTACGTGAGCAAGAAAAAGAATCCTGACAAATAGCATGTGATTTACAATATTAGGATGTTACTGTCAACATATTAAATGGATAAAAACTCAACTTAGTTGGCAGATGAGTTCCTGGGAAGTAAGGAAGGGAAAGAGCGTGTGTGTACGATTCTTTCAAGAAATTTGGATAAAAGGAAACAGAGCTAGATTGGATCTACAACTTAATGCAGGAACCAAGCAGAGAAATGAATCAATAATGGATGAATCAAGAGTGAGTAAACATAGAATGGGAAAGAGGACGGGCATATCAAAAAGATGCCAGACCAACAGGGAGCTATACTCAGAATCATTTCATGAGATTTCTGAAAATAAAACCAAAGGCATATGCTCTATTCAGCGTATTTAAACTTTTATGTCTTTTGTTTATTTATGATGACATATATCCATATCACAGTTTTTAGAGGCAAATTCATCTATTGTTTATTCATTCAGAGTTATAATTTTGACCAATAAATCTAATCTTAATCAGAAATATAATAAAATTGAAAGTTTATATTTAATTCTAACTATTTTTAAGCAATTCTTTGAAATGTGGAAAGGAAAGAGAAGAGCCGTAAAAACATGTTGGAAGAAAATGAAACTTCTCTTCCTTTATGGAATTCAAAATTTGGTGAGATATTTTGCATCAAAAAAACTGGTAAATTATTACACGAATTCATATAAATATTTAATAGACTACTGATCTATTCAAGTTTGACTAGCAGCTTCATATCCCTTCAGTCTTTCCACTCCTGGCTGAACTAACACCTGTTCTCCTCAATTCAGAAATAAAATGTACATCAGATTTTCTTAGTGGATTGTAAACATGTCCAAAGCAGTCCAGGGTGAGGATGTGTGCATGGTGCAAACTGCTTTTTAATATTTCTAGACATATAAACCTCCCCTTAGCCATCCTCCTCACACAACTTCATATTAACCTAATGATCTGTCTATAACAAATTGTCGAACTGCATTTTGCTGCCAAACTGTTTTACAGTTAAGCTGTTGCTTTGTGCTTGCCCCTTTTTGCTCAGCCAAATAATTTGCTACTCAAATCCATGGCATAGTAAAAAGTGATACACAGGGATTTGGAATGGATGTAATCATGTACACAGCAAGACAAATACCATCAATTTATTTCCAATGCATTCCACTATGCATATTTTGTATTTAGGAGTAGAAATACAGCTTTACTAAGGAAAAAAATATATAAAGAGATTTATTTTATTGTTGTTTACCACTCAAAAATAATATTTATAAGTATTTCATGATAATTCATAATATTAAATATTGAATAACTTTTCCCTGTTCAATAAAAGTTTCACAACTCTTAATTCACCATTAGATGAATAGCTTATAATTATGTAATAATAATATTTGTCATCTGTATACCTTGGATTTAATTTTTAGCTTGGATTCAAGTGGCATTTGACCTCCAAAGGAATATAGTATTCCTTCTCTGAGAAGAAATATTATAAGCCACAGACACAATGCTACAGTTACAGAGTAAAATATAGGTAATGAAAATTACTTGAATTTTTGTCCAGCAGCCTTTGTTTTATGAGTTTCTGATTCTTAAGATCACTATAGCCATTTAATTATTGTGTATTTCATTCATGATTATGATAACTTTCCCTAGCTCCTAACCAACTAGGATTTTAGATTAAATTATGTTTAAGTTAACTATTCTTATGTATAATTTCTTTTAACTCATATTTGGATGCAGATAAAGTTTTCAACTTATTAAGGCTTTTAAAAAATATATTGCCCATAAATTTTCCCAATAATTATGACAAGATTGAACTGTCAGGTTACAATTTCATGATTTGCGTGATTTCTGAAAAAGTTTGTGTCAGAAAATACAGTGTCAATTTTCAGGGGACTTGTTTCACTTATTTATTCCTTAGGTTGATACATTTTCAATGAGGGGTTAATTTGTTCTTGGCTCTGTGTTAAAACACATTTACTATTCTCAAGTAGCTAATTCTTTAATAGGTTCTTGCCCAGTGCTGAAACTCAAAACAATTGGTTTAAAAATAAATGTCCCAACTTTTATATGTGTGTGTGTATAAAATACAATGTATAAGTAAACATTAAATGATAGATAATCTTAATGAGAATAGAATTTTAGGTACAACAGATTCCTCATTTTCTAACCGATTAGCTTGTCAGTTGCATTTTCTTAATCTTATAAATTAAAATTCTGCCACTGTCTACAAGCAGTAAGTGTTTTTGAGAGCTCTTTGTTAGACAAGACCAAACTAATATTGCAATGAGTTTCCCCTCATCAGTTGATTTTTTTCTGATTAACAAGTTCATGATTAATTTGCTAATCAGAAAAATTCCACATTTTTTTCTTTTCTTTCCACTTCATCACAATACTAACACTGTTGATAAACCTCCACTCATCAAACTTTCTTCTATTTACATCTATAACCCTGAACTAACCTTTATTTGATTTTTTTTTCTTTTTGCTCTTATTCATCTCCTCAGCCAATTGGCCAGTCAGTCTGTCAGATATATATATATATATATATATATATATATATATATATATATATAGTCAGAAACAAGATATAGTCAGAAATAAACTTTGTCCTCAAGGAATTCAAAGAAACATAATGCAATTTTCCAAACCGCAGGCATACCTTAATGAGGTCTTTTACACATTTCCACACCTCAAATTCTTAAAGACTCTCAAATACTTTTCTGTGGTTTTAAATTGTACCTGAAGTTCTAACTGCAACCAAATCTTGACTCTTGACAAACCACTGAGAGCTTGAGATATGAGTCATGTATTAACTTGCTGAAACTTTAGTCAAATCCCATAACCTTTAGTCCTCTTTTTCTCAAATAAAAATGAAGTTGAACTAGATTACTGTTGAAACCATTTATAAATCTAATGTTCTATAATGCCACAAGTGACTTCTACTTGGATGTCTCAAACATGCCATCCTTTTTCACCATAAATTAATTTGCTCTCATAAATTCTGTGTCAGCTAATATTGCCATGATTTTCATTATATATACAGTTTATCTCCTTTTTGTCCTTTCTTAATAATAAAATTTAATTAATTGCCTAACTGAAAGAATGAGGGATTCTAGTACCTTTATCATTTTGGGTATAATTCAAGATGTCATTCAAAATATAAAACAAAAAATATATTACTGAGAGATATATATGGGAACTCCCAGATTGGAGTTGTATTTAATATGTTATAGTGTTCAAGGAATCCAAACTGGCATATGGTTTCAGTTATCTTAGAAAAAAGCTGAAAATTTTGGTGTGTAAGATTTTTAGGCTTTTTTCTAAGCATATGATTTTATAGTTTATTACATATATAATGAGTTTGGAGTGCTTGGGTGGTTCAGCTGGTTAAGCATCCGACTCTTGATTTGGGCTCAGGTCATGATAACAGGGTCCTGGGACTGAGTCCCATTTGGGGCTCCCCAGGGGAGCCTGTTCAAAAATTCTCTCCCTATTCTTCTGTCCCTCCCTCTGCTCTCATTCTCTCTAAAATAATAAATAAATAAATAAATAAATAAATAAATAATAATAAATCTTTTTATTTTATTAAACTGTCTTGTTTTTTCAATATTTAAATTCAATTATTCAACATATAGTACATCATTAGTATTTTGATATAATGTTCAATGATTCATAAGTTGCATATAACACCCAGAGCTCAAAAAGCATCAGTGCCTGAATGGAACTGGAGAGGATTAACCTAAGTGAAATAAGTCAAGCAGAGGAAGACCATTATCATATGGTTTCACTCATATGTAGAACATGAGGAATAGCAGGGAGGACCACAGGGGAAGGGAGGGAAAACTGAATAGGTGGGAATCAGAGAAAGACAAAGCATGAGAGACTCTAGACTCCGGGAACCAAATGAAGATTGCAGTAGGGATGAGGAAGGGAGATGGGGTAACCAGGTGATGGGTATTAAGGAGGGCAGGTGTGGAGATTCACTGGGTGTTTTATACAACTAATGAATTGTTGAATACTACATCAAAAAGTAATGATGTACTATATGTTGGCTAACTGAACAAAATAAAAATAATATAAATGAATGAATGGATGAATAAATGAGTGAATGAATAAACAAAATTAAATAAGTTTAAGTCTGGGAAGAAAGGCCTGACATGAAATGAGGATAAAGAACCATGTAGAAGAGAGATACTGAAGGACTTTTTATATCATTTTAGGGGTTTGAATTTCATTTTAAAGGCAAGGGGTACCCACTGAACTAATTTACATTGAATTGTGATATGATCATCTTCATTTTAAAAGATCAAATTTTATATCAGTTACAAATAGAATTGGAGAAAAACGTAAGTAGAAGGACCATTTATGAAGTTTCCTAAAACTAGATATAAGATGATGAAGGCTTAACCAGGGCCTTGTTAGGAGAAATAAACAAAAAGGTATTATTGGAGAAATTTAAAGACCTATAATTGAGAGGGCATTTTTATGCCAAGTTTTATGTAGGAAATAAGGCAGGCAGGAGACAAAGATAACAACCCTTATGGTGTAAGCAGTATTATGGTGGATGATTATGCTTCTTACAGAATTAGGGGGTTGATGAAGAGGAGACACCACTGAGGAAAAAACTTGCTTGTAGATTTTGAGCTAGAATGGGATGTGTAAGTAGAGGACTGGAATAGGTAGTGAGCTGCATGTTCTCTGTGTCCGCTCAAGAGTTACAAAATGGTGAATGAGAAGCGAAGTGGTCTGAATGGAGGATTCCCACCTCTACTTCAATAAGAAAATCTCCATTTTTATATGTTAGATTTTTTGAAGTATTTCCTATATACAAATGTTCCCAAGGCTTTAATAAAGTCAAGTGAGATAACAAGTTGACAAGTTGTGATTTTCCTGCAAATACACATTTTCATATTTTTAAAAAGACTTTATTTATTTAATTGAGAAGCAGCAGAATGAAAGAGAGAGAGAGAGAGAAAGAGAGAGAGAGAGAATGAGTTGGGGGAGTCGCAGAGGGAGAGGGAAAAGCAGACTCCCCCTAAGCAGTGAGCCCAATGTGAGGTTTTATCCCAGGACTCTGGGATCATGAACTGAGCCAAAGGCAGACACCTTGAGCCACTCAGGTGCCCCATACACACTTTCATATTAACAGAAGAAAGAATTAGAAAAAAAAAAAAAGGTAAGTTCTTCTGATTTGTGGTGCAATAACTTAAATTTATTCACATATATTTGTACGTTTTAGAGAACTATACCTGAGTACTATCATGTGACTATAGAACTATCATATAGAATATCATATAGAACTGGTAGAAAATCTGTGTCAGGGATTGAGAAACTCTTTCTATAAAGAGTCAGATAGGAAAGGTATAAACTTCCAGTTATAAAATAAATGTCGTGGGACATAATGTACAGCATGACAACTACAGTTAATAATACTGTGTTGCCTATTTGAAAGTTGCTAAGAGAGTGAATCTTAAAAGTTCTCATCACAAGAAAAATAATTTTGTAACTATGTGTGGTGAAGGGTGTTAATTAGACTTGCTGTGATGACCACATCATAATATATACAAACATCAAGTCACTGCTGTGCACCTGAAAATAATATGATGTTGTATGTCGATTATACCTTGATAAAAAGTGAAGTAATAGACATTTTAGCCTTTTTCAAGCCAGATGGTGTCTTCACAACTACTCAAACCTGCTATTTATAGAGCTAAAGCATTCATAAAGAGTATACAAGCAAATGGGTATGACTGTGTTCCAAAAATATTTATTTACAAGAAGTTTCATTTACCAGCAAGATTTGGCCCACAGGCTATAATATGCTGACCTCTGTACTATGTGATTCATTGGTCATAGACTCAGAGAGATTATAAGACTCACTTAAGAGTATTTGAGGGTGATAAGAAGTAGAAAAGAGATCTCTGTTCTAACTTATAGAATAGTAGAATGTAAAGTCATTTTAATATCACAATAAGAGGTCTGTTCTTTCCAAGAAGACAGCATATGTGGTTAGAGAAAAAAGAGGATAATATTGTGTTTGCCCCTGAAAAT
This sequence comes from Enhydra lutris kenyoni, assembly GCF_002288905.1. Taxonomy (NCBI): domain Eukaryota; kingdom Metazoa; phylum Chordata; class Mammalia; order Carnivora; family Mustelidae; genus Enhydra; species Enhydra lutris. The sequence continues at coordinate 21,339,344 of NW_019154099.1, forward strand.
GTGTGAAAATTATATTCCCTAATCCTAGAAAATAACCTACCAGATTGCATGAGAGGTATTAAGACCTTGGTTCACAATTCTTTACATGGATAAAGAGAGAATAATTATCTATAAGCAACTAGTTTGAGAAAAGGGAAATAAAGTATTCTTAATAGAAAACCCAGGATAATATTCAACTCTTACATATGAATTGGATAAGAGAAATCTTCTGTAATTGTGCATTTCAGAGAAATTTGCCTCGAATTCATGAAAATTGAAATTATTTTTTGATACTAGAATGAGAATACTGTGTGTTCTTTACCATTGTCTTGAAAGATTTAAGTATGTTTAGCCACATAGTTCTTATTAAAATTCAGCACTGGGTACTTAACATTCTCTTCTACTACAACAGAGCCATTATACAATGAAAATAAATATGAGAAAGCTGAGGTATCTCTTCTACACACTTTTTTGTGTTTTTTTCTTGCCAGAGAAGTGATTCCTTGGCCCTTCTCTATTTAGCTTGCTTGCTCTTTTCTGTTCCCTTTCCAAGGCAATGAATAATGTGTCATAGTGTGAGGTGCATATGAATTGTACCCAAAAAAGGAGAGTTATTATTAACATTCAATTGTTACATTTGCTTTGTATTTATTGGATTGGAAGGGGATATTTAAAATTTGGCTCATATCCATTTATATATATATATATATACACACACACACACACACACACACACACACACACACATATATATATACATATATATAATCTTTACTTAATGCTTTAACATTCCAGGCATTGTTTCAGGAGTAAAAATGTGCCTTTTCTTTAAGAAGCGGCCTTCTAAATTTTCCCATTAAAATCATCAACATAAGGTGTCTTTAAGACCAAAAATAAACTTAAAATGAAAATTATGTTTAAAAAAAGAAAAATTATGTATATGTAATCACTTAATTTACAGAAATATATATCTTTGAAAGGGTGAAAAAATATTTCTGTCCTGACTAACTACTGTTTTGAAGATTAAAAATGCAGTGACTTTAAATTTTTTTCTTCTTTTAATGCAAGTAAGACAAAAATCACCACAGAAAAAGGAAAATGCTAAAATGTCCTCATTTATCACTTGTGAGGGTAAGGTGTATCCTACTGTTATTAAATGTTTAATGTAGCTGTTGGCAGGTGTGTATAATGAGCTATGTTTCAAGTCTGGGACACTGTTAATATATCTATTACTCATTCACCTGCTGCAAAATGTGGAAATTGTCCCCACTCCTTTGAAAATTCATTACAGCATTATTTCCATATAGTTAAGACTGTTTGTGGCATACAGTGGTTTTGAGATTTGTTCAATTTTATTTGCTTTGAATAAAATGGACATTTTCCTTTGTTAAAATAAAACAGCCTCTAGGAAGTTTCACTGGATTTAAGACTTTGGTTATTAAAGGTCAAGTGCACTGAAGGGTACTTCTTGTTTGATAAAACTTTATAGGGCATATTCAAGTCTAATAATTCCCTCCAATGAAGTTATATGCTGTGTTGTGTCTCATTAAATTCACTTATTTTAGTTTGACCATATTTAGAACATCTTGATTTAATTCCTTTGAATGAATGCTGTTCCAACAATTCAGCTTGTACTCAGATGAAATTAATAAAATATATATTAGGAATTATAATTGGGAAGTGTTAATATGTAAACTTTTAAAGTAGTAAAATATTTTATAGTGATATGCTTCAGATTAGAGATTCCCAAACTGCATCATATGTAAGTATAAACTATGTAGGTTATTAAAAAAAATCAAGGTATCAAATCCAAAAAGTTTTTTATTCACGAGACTCAACAAAACATGCATTCTTATAAAGAAGTCCATGTGATTCTGATGCAAACTGGAAGCCAACTGAATAGAGAACCATACCTAAATAAAGAGTTATAAGGAAGCCATTCTGAACATTAAGGACACAGCTCTAACATCTCTGCAGAAAAACAGGGAGCAAGGTATTTGCACAAAATTTGTGCTGAATATAAAGGTAGTTTTGAAGAAAACACATATATCTCCTTTCTCAGAAATACATTTCTATTTTTATGGTATTATAATACTGATGTTGTTACTTTATAAAACACTTTTTATTAGAAATAAAATTTTTAAAAAACATAGTGACCTGTTCTTTAAAGAAATAACGAAATGTATATTTGAACTGTACATCCTAAGCTAGATTTTAACATAACTTAACATAGACTGACTCTATATTGAAAATATGTACTCTATATTATATTTATGTACTCTATACTATATAATAACAACCTGCAACACTTGCTAGAAGGGAAGTCTTGATTGCACATTCAGGTTTCTGGTCCAGCAAGTATGATCCAACAAGAGATTGCATTTTGTAATTCCATCCTATAATGTGGTCCTGGTCCAATTGATTTGTGTACCACATTCTGAGAACACTGATCAGGGTAAAAAGACTGCAAATAAGAAAATTATTCAAAAATACAATTGGTTTGAACTTTACCAGAATAACATTAGGACTATGTCCAAATCAAGAAGTAATACAGTTGTTTCCACATTAAGACACTCAAAGTTGCCTAGCTTATCCTATTAGGAAGAACTTCCTACCTACTTCTCAGATATATTTAAGGAGTGCTCAATAATTATTACAACATTTCTTGAAATAAGGGTGTAAGATTAAAATTCATATTGCTTTTACTTAAAAGCCTTACTCAAGGCCTAAGGGAAATGCGAATGAAATGCAAACAAAAGTAAGTTGAGCCTAGCTAGAAAGAAGGAACATAGCATATATGGTTTAAGTTAATGGTCTTTTGGTTTCAAGTACTACAAAGTCAGTCAATATATTTGAGCAAAAAAAAAAAAAAAGTTTTACTGTAAGTCAACAAGATATCTTGTAAGAACAGCCAGACCTCACCAGGAAATCAGGTGTTATGCTCTGACTTTTTCATTCTTTCTATCTAGAACTACATAATCTCACATACTCACATCAATTTCCACATCCTTACTTCTCTCTTCTTCAAAATAAGCTTTCCCTGACCATCCAACATGAATAAGTTGAAAAATAATCATTTGCAGCTCTTGTATTATCAATTCTTTTCTTCCTTTAATTTTCATGGTCTTAAAAATGATTTTTATCACAAATATAATTTTTTAAACATAATTTTAGGTTATATTTTGACAACATTTAAGTCAAATATTTCCACAATCCTTCAGCCAGGACATTTAACATTTATTTATTCAAGAGACATTTATTTAAAATTAATAATGCTGGGGCACCTGGGTGGCTCAGAGGGTTAAGCCTCTGCCTTCAACTCAGGTCATGATCCCAGGGTCCTGGAATCGAGCCCCACATCAGGCTCTCTGCTCAGCAGGGAGCCTGCTTCCCTTCCTCTCTCTCTCTGCCTACCTCTCTGCCTACCTGTGATCTCTGTCTGTCAAATAAATAAATAAATACAATCTTTAAAAAAATAAAAAATAAAATGAATAATGCTCTTTATATTCATCATAAATTGGAAAGAAAAAAAAAACTACATAATGATTTGCAGTCTAAAAGATAAAATCAAGTAGGAAGAGAAGCAAGCAACTCAATTACATATAAGTTGCACAATATGAGAATCTTGGAGCATGTTCCTGAATCTTTTTACAGAGTGAATCGAGACATCACAAAGGCCATGTTTGAGAAAACATTTGAAGGATAAGTATGGACTTTTCAGATAAACAAAGCAAAAGAATACCTGAGGTAGAGTGAGGAGTCAAGATGGAGGAGGAGTAGCAGGCTGCAATGACATCAGGTAGCAGGAGATCAGCTAAATAGTTTATCAAACCATTCCAAACACCAACAAATCCAATAGGAGATCAAAGAGAAGAGCAGCAATTCTAGAAGCAGGAAATCTACCACTTCTGAAAGGTAGGACTGGCAGAGAAGTGAATCCAAAGTGATGGGAAGATAGACTGTGGGGGGATTGGCCGGCTCCCAGCAAGTGGCGGAGCAACGGAGCACAAAATCAGAACTTTAAAAAGTCTGCTGCTCTGAGGGACATCACTCCAGAGGCTAAGCAGGGGTGGAGGCCTCCTGGGGACAACGTGGTCTCAGGTCCCATAGGGTCACAGAAGAATTGGGGGTATCTGAGTATCGCAGAGCTCACAGATATTAGAGCAGGGAAGCCAACTACAGAGACAGAGCCGAGGAGTGAGCTCTCAAATTGGGATTGCCTTAAACTGTGATCCATGGCACAGTCAGGCCACTACTCTTTGAGCAGGGACTCCACAAGTGGCAAATCTGGGAAGAAACCCCCTGGAAGAGCAGGAGGGATCTGCTGGGTTTGGAGACTCCAGGCAGGGCTGTGTGCCAGAGACAGAGACTCTCAGTCACAGGCTGGGTGAGCTCGGTGGGCGGCCAGAGGTCAGGGAGACGGAAGTGATTGAGCACTTTTCTCCAGGGGCACAGTGAGGAATGGGGCCCCAAGCTCTTGGATCCTCCATATCAGGGATTGGGTGGCCGCCATTTTCATTCCTGTCTTCCAGAGCTCTATGGAAAGTGTTCAGGGAACAAAAGCTGCTGAGACCAAACCAGAGCAGATTACTTAGCCCGGCCCCTGGCAAAGGTGGTGCAATTCCGCCTGGGGAAAGACACTTGAGAATCACTACAACAGGTCCCTCCCCCAAAATATCAGCAAGAAATCCAGCCAAGACCAGAGAACAATGGAATTCCAGAGGAGGAGAAAGCAAAGCATGGAATTCATGGCTTTCTCCTGATTCTTTAGTCTTGCAAAGTTAATATTTTTAATTTTATTTTTTTCTTATTCTAATTTTTTAAAACTTACTCTTTCCTCTTTTAATGTTTTTTAACTAGTTTATCTTAACAATACCTTTCATTAAGAAAAAATTCTTTCTGAACCTTCATTATTGTAGTCATATTTTATCGTTCATTGTATGTAATTTTATTTTTTGTATACACATAGGGTTTTTTCTTCTAAAACATTTTGGGATGCAACTTCTTCCAATAGATCAAAATATACCCTAAATCAAGCACAGGACTTTGTTCTAGTCTCCAGCCTGAGTAAATTCTTTCCACTTTCTTTTTCTTCCTTTTCCAAACCAACTTAACTTGTCAACTACTTTTTTAGAATTTTATTAAAATTCTCATCTTTGCAGTCATATTCCATCCCTTCATCATGTTTACCCTTATTTTTGTGTGTATATATATGTGTGTGTATGTATTTATATATACACATTTGTATATATAAATTTGTATATATATTTTAAAGAAAGAAATATATATATATTTCTTTCTTTAAAAATTTGAGAAGTAGTTTCTTTTAAGAGACCAAAATACTCCCAAAATTAAGTGGGTAGCTCTGTTCTATTCACCAGTCTTATATATATATATATATATATATATATATATATATATATATTCCTTTTTTTTCCTTTTTAAAAAAATTTTTTTAGAACTTCTTATTACCCCTTTTCTTCCCCCCACAATTTGGGGTCTCTTCTGATTTGATTAATGCACATTTTTCTGGGTTCTTTGCCACTATTTTAGTATTTTATTCTCTCTTCCATATATTCTTATCTGGATAAAATGACAAGGCTGGAAAAACTCACCACAAAAAAAGGAACAAGAGGCAGTACCAAAGGCTAGGGACTGAATCAATACAGACATTGGTAATTTGACAGATCTAGAGTTCAAAATGATGATTCTCAAGGTGATAGCTGGGCTCAAGAAAGGCATGGAAGATATTAGAGAAACCCTGTCTGGAGAAATAAAAGCCCTTTCTGGAGAAATAAAAGAACTAAAATCTAACCAAGCTGATATTTAAAAAGTTATTAATGAGGTGCAATAAAAAATGGAGACTCTTACTGCTAGGAAAAATGAGGCAGAAGAGAGAATTAGTGATATAAAAGACCAAATGACAGAGGATAAAGAAGTTGAGCAAAAGAGTGACAAAGAACTATTGGATCATGAGGGGAGAATTTGAGAGATAAGTGATAACATAAGATGAAACAACATTAGAATAACTGGGATTCCAGAAGAAGAAGAAAGAGAGAGGGGAGCAGAAGGTATTTTGGAATGAATTATTGTAGAGAATTTTCCTAATATGGCAAAGGGAACAAGCATCAAAATCCAGAAGGCACAGAGAATCCCCCTCAAAATCAATAAGAATAGGTCCACACTCCATCATCTAATAGTAAAACTTACAAGTCCTAGCAACAAAGAGAAACTCCTGAAAGCAGCCCAGGACAAGAAGTCTGTAACATACGATGGTAAAAATATTAGATTGGCAGCAGACTTATCCACAGAGACCTGGCAGGCCAGAAAGAACTGGCATGATGTATTAGATAGAAACAGAGACGATATAGAGTAACAGTCACCTTACAGGCAATACAATGGCACTAAATTCATATTTCTCAATAGTTACCCTGAATGTTAATGGGCTAAATGCCCCAATCAAAAGACACAGAGTATCAGAATGGATAAAAAAACAAAACTCATCAATATGCTGTCTGCAAGATATTCATTTTAGACCCACAGACACCTCCAGATTTGAAGTGAGGGGATGGAAAACAATTTACCATGCTAATGGACATCAGAAGAAAGCTGGGCAATCCTTATATCAGATCAATTAGATTTTAAGCCAAAGACTAAAAAAAGAGATGAAGAAGGACACTATATCATACTCAAAGGGTCTGTCCAACAAGAAGATCTAACAATTTTAAATATCTATGCCCCTAACGTGGGAGCAGCCAACTATATAAACCAATTAATAACAAAATCAAAGAAACACATCGACAATAATACAATAATAGTAGGGGACTTTAACACTCCCCTCACTGAAATGGACAGATCATCCAAGCAAAAGATCAACAAGGAAATAAAGGCTTTAAATGATACACTGGACCAGATGGACATCACAGATATATTCAGAATATTCCATCCCACAGCAACAGAATACACATTCTTCTGTATTGCACATGGAACATTCTCCATAATAGATCACATCCCGGGGCACAAATCAGGTTTCAACTGGTACCAAAAGAATGGGATCATTCACTGCATATTTTCAGACCACAATGCTCTGAAGCTAGAGATCAATCACAAGAGGAAATTTGGAAAGAACCCAAATACATGGAGGCTAAACAGCATCCTTCTAAAGAATGAATGGGTCAACCAGGAAATTGAAGGAGAATTGAAAAAATTCATGGAAATAAATGATAACGAAAACACAATGGTTCAAAATCTGTCAAAGGCAGTCCTGAGAGGAGAGTATATAGTAATACAAGCCTTTCTCATGAAACAAGAAAGGTCTCAAGTACACAACCTAGCCCTTCACCTAAAGGAGCTGGAGAAAGAACAACAAAGAAAGCCTAAACCCAGCATGAGAAGAGAAACCATAAAGATCAGAGCAGAAATCAATGAAATAGAAACCAACCAAACAAACAACAACAACAACAACAACAACAACAAAACAGTAGAACATATCAACGAAACTAGAAGCTGTTCTTTGAAAGAATTAATAAGATTGATAAACCCCTGGCCAGCCTTATCAAAAAGAAAAGAGAAAGGACACAAATTAATAAAATCATGAATGAAAGAGGAGAGATCACAACCGACACCAAAGAAATACGAACAAGTATAAGAACATCTTATGAGCAACTATACGTCATCAAATTTGACAATCTGGAAGAATGGATGCATTACTAGAGACATATAAACTACCACAACTGAACCAGGAAGAAATAGAAAACCTGAACAGACCCATAACCACTAAGGAGATTGAAGCAGTCATCAAAAATCTCCCAACAAACAAGAGCCCAGGGCCAGACAGCTTTCCAGGGGAATTCTACCACACATTTAAGGAAGAATTAATTCCTATTCTCCTGAAACGTTTCCAAAAAAAAATAGAAATGGAAGAAAAACTTCCAAACTCATTTTATGAGGCCAGCATTACTTTGATCCCAAAACCAGACAAAGATCCCATCAAAAAAGAGAATTACAGACCAATATCCTTGATGAACACAGATGTGAAAATTCTCACCAAAATACTAGCCAATAGGATCCAACAGTACATTAAAAGGATTATTCACCACCACTAAGTGGAATTTATTCCAGGGCTGCAAGGTTGGTTTAACATCAGCAACTCAATCACTGTGATACAATATAGTAATAAAAGAAAGAACAAGAACCACATGATACTCTCAATAGATGCTGAAAAAGCATTTGACAAAGTACAGCATCCTTTCTTGATCAAAACTCTTCAGAGTTTAGAGGTAAAGGGTACATATCTCAATATCTTCAAAGCCATCTATGAAAAACCCATAGCAAATATCATTCTCAATGGAGAAAAACTGAGAGCTTTTCCACTAAGGTCAGGAACATGGCAGGGATGTCCATTATCACCACTGCTATTCAGCATAGTACTAGAAGTCCTAGCCTCAGCAATCAGACAACAAAAAGAAATTAAAGGCATCCAAATTGGGAAAGAAGTCAAACTATCACTCTTTGCAGATGATATGATCCTTTCTGTGGAAAACCCAAAAGACTCCAGTCCAAATCTGCTAGAACTTGTACAGGAATTCAGTAAAGTGTCAGGATATAAAATCAATGCACATAAATCAGTTGCATTTCTATACATCAACAAGACAGAAGAAAGAGAAATTAAGGAATCAATCCTATATACAATTGCACCCAAAATCATAAGATACCTAAGAATAAACCTAACCAAAAAGGTAGAGAATCTGTACTCAGAAAACTATAAAGTACTCATGAAAGAAAATGAGAAAAACACAAAGAAATAGAAAAATGTTCCATGCTCATGGATTGGAAGAACAGATATTGTGAAAATGTCTATGTTCGGGAGGCCTGGGTGGCTCAGTCGGTTAAGCCACAGCCTTTGGCTCAGGTCATGATCCCAGGGTCCTGGGATCGAGTCCCACATCAGGGTCTTTGTCCAGTAGGGAGCCTGCTTCTCTCTCTGCCTCTGCCTGCCACTCTGCCTGCTTGTGCTGTTTCTCTGAGAAATAAATAAATAAAATCTTTTAAAAAAATGAAAATGTTTATGCTACCTAAAGCAATCTACATTTTTAATGCAATCATTATCAAAATCCCATCAATTTTTTTTCAAAGAAATGGAACAAATAATCTTAAAATTTATATGGAACCAGAAAAGACCTTGGATAGCCAAGGAATATTGAAAAAGAATGACAAAGTTGGTGGCATCACAATTCCAGACTTTAAGCTCTTTACAAAGCTGTCATCATCACGACAGTATGGTACTGGTACAAAAACAGACATATTGATAAATGGAACAGAATAGAAAGCCCAGAAATAGAACCTCAACTCTATGGTCAACTAATCTTTGACAAAGCAGGAAAGAATGTCCAATGGAATAAAGAGAATCTCCTCAACAAATGGTGTTGGGAAAATTGGACAGCCACATGCAGAAAAATGAAACTGGACCATTTCCTTACACCACACACAAAAATAGACTCAAAATGGATGAGGGACCTCAATGTGAGAAAGGAATCCGTCAAAATCCTTGAGGAGAACAGAGACAGCAACCTCTTCGACCTCACCTGCAGCAACTTCTTCCTAGGAACATTGCGAAAGGCAAGGGAAACAAGAGCAAAAATGAACTATTGGGACTGCATCAAGATCAAAAGCTTTTGCACAGCAAAGGAAACAGTCAACAAAACCAAAAGACAACTGACAGAATGGGAGAAGATATTTGCAAATGACATATCAGATAAAGGGCTAGTGTCCAAAATCTATAAAGAACTTATCAAACTCAACACCCAAAGAATAAATAATCCAATCAAGAAATAGGCAGAGGACATGGACAGACATTTCTGCAAAGAAGGTATCTAGATAACCACAGACACATGAAAAAGTGCTCCACATCACTCGGCATCAGGGAAATACAGATCCAAAATCACAATGAGATACCACCTCACACCAGTCAGAATGGCTAAAATTAACAAGTCAGGAAATGACAGGTGCTGGCGAGGATGCGGAGAAAGGGGAACCCTCCTACACTGTTGGTGGGAATGCAAGCTGGTGTAACCACTCTGGAAAACAGCATGGAGGTTCCTCAAAATGTTGAAAATAGAACTACCCTATGACCCAGCAATTGCACTGCTGGGTATTTACCCTAAAGATACAAACGTAGTGATCCAAAGGGGCACGTGCACCCGAATGTTTATAGCAGCAATGTCTACAATAGCCAAACTATGGAAAGAACCTAGATGTCCATCAACAGACGAATGGATAAAGAAGATGTGGTATATATACACAATGGAATACTATGCAGCCATCAAAAGAAATGAAATCTTGCCATTTGCGACGACGTGGATGGAACTAGAGGGTATCATGCTTAGCGAAATAAGTCAATCGGAGAAAGACAACTATCATATGATCTCCCTGATATGAGGGAGAGGAGATGCAACATGGGGGGTTAAGGGGGTAGGAGAAGAGTAAATGAAACAAGATGGGATTGGGAGGGAGACAAACCATAAGTGACTCTTAATCTCACAAAACAAACTGAGGGTTGCCAGGCGGAGCAGGAAGGGGGAAGGTGGTTGTGTTATGGACATTGGGGAGGGTATGTGCTATGGTGAGTGCTGTGAAGTGTGTAAACCTGGTGATTCACAGACCTGTACACCTGGGGCTATGGGGTTAATAATACATTATATGTTAATTAAAAAAAAAAAGTCTACCTGAGGTAGAGGGGAGAGAAGACATAAAGTCAGGTGGGTATGAAACATCACAGTTTGTGAAAGGAAAGATAAATCTTGCACTATGAAAAATGCATGAGGTGTAAGTAAGAGAAGAGCAAGGAATTTGTTTTGGTAAGAACCCCAAAATATAGACCATGAATCTATCCAAAAAATCAGTAAATCATGAGAATGATACCTATCAGTCAATATCTTTTGTTTTCACACCTAGTATTCATTTTATCTTTTCCTGATGTACTACAATTTTTTCTCAGGATATCTCACCTCCATACTTTTAGTCAAAGATTTGGTGAATATTCTTTGTATCCAGGTTCAGATATGTGAGTCAACGTTGGTCAATTAGAGCAAATATTTGCCAAACCACAATAACTGGCTCAGAGATGGTATCCTTACATACAATTTATAGAGATTATTTTTTCTGCGACTGCTGTGAAAGATACTGACAATCTACTCAACTATCAATATTGCCATATAGGTGAAATATTTAATTCCTAGGAAATGACAATGCTCTTCATAAAAGATGTGTGCTAAAAGTAGTTATACTTCCTCTCTGGGGAAAGATAGCATGATTTTAGTTCCCCCCTCCAAATTTCTACAAATTATTCTGTATGTAAAACACAATTAGAAATAACCATGTGTTATAACAAAATATGAGTGAAAAGCAGAAAGTAATAAAAAGAAAGAGCTATAAAAGGAGGCCCACAATCAAAGTATCAAGTTAAACAAACCATCACAAATTTCAAATTATATTTCCAATGATCAAAGAAGGAAAAGAAAAATTGAGAATTTTGGAGGAGGACTGGAGATAATGGTGAAAAAAAAAAAAAAACACATGGATATCATAGAATTCACAAATAAAATAAGCATAAAATTTCTCCTTCCAAACAAAATGGTGTCATATAGAATAAATTTATCCTGGAACAACCCAAGAGAAAAAGAAAAGAAAGGAAAAGAAAAGAAAAGAAGGAAGGAATGGATAGAAGAGAAGAGAAGGGAAGGGAAAGGAAGGGAAGAGAAGAAGGGAGGAGAGGAGAAGGAGAAGAGGAGAAGAGAGAAGAAAAAAAATTAAAATGATTTTCAAGACACCAAACAGGACTAAAGTACAGTGATTCGTGAGAGACTGAAAACAAGAAATTAACTCAACAATGGCCTTGACTGAGAACTTGACCACTTGACAACTTGACCACAACTCTCGATAGAGTTGTGGGATGATGGAAGTGAAAGGATAGTGAACTCAAGGAAGCTGAACTTTGCAGAATAAGGTCAGAGAGAGAACTCTAAAGAGCCACAGAAAGCATCCCACCTGTGAACACTGATTAACACTTGTATATGAGGAAACTACGCAAAGTCAGGAAAGAAATCACCTACAAAATTGAGAGAGAAAAATGACTGTATTTCACACAGAACCAGAAGTGCCTGTTCCCAACTAGAAAATACCATTCATGGAGCACTGGTTTGCAAACACAAGTCCTTCTACAAGTGGTAGGGAAAAACTATCCCTAAATTAAGCACTCTCTTTGGCTCCACTTAATGAATATTGAAAACAAGACCAAAGAGAATCAAACTGTTTCCAGGTAAGTTAACTATGTACAAAAAAATTATCAACATTTATAGGGATAAAAATACCCAGCCCCAAGGGCACCAGGGTGGCTTAGTTGTTGAAACAACTGACTCTTAATTCCTGCTCAGGTCATGATCTCAGGGTCATGAGATAGAACCTAACATAAGGTTCTATGCTCAGCAGCTTCTCCTTCTCTCCCTCTCCCCAGCTTTCTCTCTCTCTCTCTCTCTCTTTTTCTCTCTCTCTCTCAAAATAAAATAAATCTTAAAAAAAAATCCAGTCCCCAGTAAGGTAAAATCATGTCTGGCATCCAGTTAAAAACCAGTAGTCATATAGGAACCAGGCAAATACTCCATGTAATGAGAGAAGGATCAATCCACTGAAACTGACCCAGATATGATACATCTATTAAAATCAGCAGATAAGCTATTTAGAATAGTTATTATAGTGAATTACCTATGATCAAATATGTAAGTGAAAGCTAAAAACAGAAGGTGACAGATTTTGTACAATGGAACAGAATAAGTAAGTATTCTAAACAATAAATGAAAGACAGTGGAACAACACCTGTAAAGTACTAAAAGCAAAAGGCTATCAACCTTGGGTTCTATATCCAGAAAAAAATATCTTTTAAAAGCACAAGTGAAATAAGGACTTTTAAGACCCACATAAACAGAAATACTTTAAAAACAGCAAACCTACATTCTAAAAAATATAAGAAGTACTTCAGGCATGAAAAAAAATGGTAGGGATAAGGATCTATAGATAGAAATATAAAATACAGAAAATAGTAACAAACTAGTAAAGAGATAATATATTTTACTTATTTAAATCCCCTTATAAGATCTTGACTATATAAACAAAAGTAAGAATATTTTATAGAGATTATGATGACTATAAAAGTAAAATACATGGCTACAAAAATACAAAAGCTGGGAAGGGAGAAATAAACATGTACTACTGTATGATTTTTAATGCATAATATGTTATAATGTGTCTTTAAAGGAAACTGTGGTAAGCTAAGGGTGTAACAAACTCTGAAACAACTATCCACACTTATTACCAAATAATCCAACTGAAGATATCAAATGGAGTCATAAAAAATAAATATGCAGTCCAAAGGAAGGCATAAAAAGAGTAAAAAGGGAACAAAGAACAGATGGACAAATAAAACTATATAGCAAGCTGATAGATTAAAATCTAACCACATCACCAACCACATTAAATTTAAATAGTCTAAATACCCCAACTAAAAGAAAGATATTATTATATTGGGTAAAACCAAGACCAAATCAAATGCTTCCCATAAGAAAAAAACTTTAAATAAAAAGATTCAAATGGATTAAAGTAAAAAGAATTGGAAAAAAAATTTTATACTTGCACTAAAAAGCTGAGATAGCTGTATTAATATTAGGAAAATTAGATTTCAGAGGAAAGAATATCATTGAAGATGAAGTCCATATAAGTCAAAAGGAGTCAATTCATCAAGAACACATAATAAATCAAAATACTTATGTATATAATAGCTGAGAAAGAAATGCAGAGTTTAAAGGAGAAATAGATAAATTCAGAATTATAATTAATTCAACATTCTTTCTCAATAATTAAGAGAGGTAGATCAAAAAATCCGTAAATATGAGTTTCAAAAACACTATCAACCAACTTCTCTTAATTTGCATTTATAGAATACTTTACCCAGGAAACAACAGCAGAATTATAGCAAAATAATCCACATTCTGGCCACAACACAATTCTCAATATACTAGATTTAAGTCTTAAAAATATGTTTTCATGCCACAATGGAATTGAATTTAAAAAACAGTAACTGAAATATCACTCAAAAATCCTCAAAATGAGGGAAATCAAATAACACACTTCTAAAATAACCCATGGGTAAAAAAAAACACAAAACAGGAAATTAGAAAAATGTTTTGAGTTGAATGAAAATGAAAAAACTACCAAAAAAAATTTGTGGTATGGTGCTGAATTAGTGTCTAGGCACCAAATACCTGGACTTGAAAAGAAGATTTCTAATCAATGACTTTCATAAGTATAGATGCAAAAATATTTTTTTAGAGGGGAGAAGGGCAGAGGGAGAGAAACAATCTTAAGTGGGCTCTAGGCCCAGCACTGTGCCTGATGCAAGGCTTGATCTCACAGTCCTGAGATCATGACCTGAGCTGAAATCAAGAGTTAGTTGCTTAAAAGCCTGAGCCATGCAGGTGCCCCTAGATGCAAAAATTTAAAACTCAATTCTAGAAAATTGAATCTAGTAATATGTAACAAGTATAATATATCACAATCTATCAGGGGCTACCCCAGGAATGTAGGGTCAATTTACATTTGAAAATCAATTAGTACAAATCAATATATTTACATATTGGAAAAGTAACACCAAACTGGTCATTTCATTTAGCACAGAAAAAACAAATAGACAAATTCCAGCATCTATTCCTGATTTAACTAAAAAAAAAAAAAAAAAAAAAAAAAACCCTGTCACACACAGTAATAAAAGAAAATTTCCTCAACCTGATGAAGGGTACCTATTTTAAGAAAACCTATAGCTAGCATCATGTTAGTGGTGAAAAACTGAATTTTTTAAAGATTATTTAATTATTTATTTGACAGACAGAGATCCCAAGTAAGCAGAGAAGCAGGCAGAGAGGCAGGCTCCCCGCTGAGCAGAGAGCCCGATGCAGGGCTTGAACCCAGGACCCCAGGATCATGACCTGAGCCAAAGGCAAGGCTTTAACCCACTGAGCCACCCAGGCACCCCAAGAAACAGAATTCTTTATCTAGACAAAAAGGATTAGAAACAAGACAGGGTCGTCTATTCTTACTCCTTCTACTCAACATACACTGGAAATTCTATACAGTGCGATCAAAAAAACAAAACAAAACAAAACACAAAACCTCAGTTTTCTAGAATGGAAAGAAAGAAGTAAAATTATATTTATTTACACACATAAAAGTAAATGAATAGGTAAAAAAAGAAATGGGAAATACAAAACAAACAAAAAAAAGCACTAATAATTTAGTTTAGGAAGATTGTAGGTTATAAGGCTACATAATGAAGTCAAATGTATTTTTATATGCTAACAACAAAAATCAGAAATTAAAACTTAAAACCCAGAATCATTTATTATATTGTCACAAATAAGATAATATAGAAAACAATTTTCTGTAATCTAATATCAAAGAAGCATGACTAACTCTCCTGCTACTCAGATTATATTGAAACTATTTAGCAAATGCAGTGAGAAAAGAAAAATTAATGAAAAGGTATAAGAATTGGAAATAAGTATTATCCCTACCAAATATGATTGCATGTAAGAAATTCCAAAGAATTTGGAGGTAAAATTTATTAGAATTAATAAATGAATTCCTCAGTTGTCTTATATAGTCAAGGTACAAATTCTAATTCATCTCTATATCGTAGGTTATAAAAATGGAAATTTTATACATGATATGATCTAATTAAAAATGTTGAATAGAAATAAAAAATTGTATTTCCTGTACATAGAATATTATGAAACATTGAGAAAATAAAAGAAAATCAAAACAAATGAGGAAATATGCCATACTGACTAATTCAAAGATTAAATATTGTAAGTTGGTTCAAAATGTCAGTGGATTCTTTGTAGAAAATTACAAGATTTTCTAAAAATCTGGAAAAATGCAAATAATAAAGAGAACAAGGTAATCATGAAAAAAAAAAGTGAGGATGACTTATTCTGCTAGATATTGAGCCTTAGTATAAAGTTAAAATAATTAACTGATCATTATATAGGTGTAAGGATAAGAAAATTGATCTGTGACAAAGGAGTTCAGAAATCATCCCTTATATGTAGACATCTGATTCATAAAAAACAACCCTACAAATCAGTAGGAAAAGTATAGACTTCTCAATAAGTTGTACCAAGTCAACTGGTTATCCATATTGTAATTAAACAAACAAACAAACAAACAAACACCTCCCTCATTCTATATTGAAGAAAATAACTGAGTTTGGATGTATTTTAGATATTTATTTATTTATTTTTTTTAACAGAGAGGGAGACACAGCAAAAGAAGGAACATAAGTAGTGGGGGTGGGATAGGGAGAAGCAGACTTCCCTTCCAGCAGGGAGCCAGATGTGGAGCTAGATCCCAGAACCCTGGGATCATGACCTGAGCTGAAGTCAGACACTTAATGACTGAGCCACCCAGGTGCACCAGTTTGGGTGTATTTTAGGTGTATATCTGAAAGCAGTGATATTAAAGCTTTTAGATAGGAGAAAATTTTAGTGCACTTAAAGTAGGGAGTTTAAAATAGTATCTAATCAGTGATACTCAAATAAATGATAATAAATTTGGTGATACTCTAATTAGTGGTTCTGATTACAAAAAATAAGTGAAGGGATGGCTGGATGATTCAGTGGGTTGGATGTCTGACTCTTGGTTTTGGTTCATGTCATGATCTCAGGGTGAGAGATGGAACCGCAGAGCCCCAGGTTGGGCTCCACACTCATCAAGGAGTCTCTTGAGATTCTTTCCCTCTCCCTCTGTCCCTTACCCCACTCTCTCTCTCTCTTGTTCTCTCTTTCAATAAATAAATAAATATAATCCTTAAAAACTATCAAGTGAAAATTCAAGCAACAATATTAGAGTAGATATTTTAACACATATTGCTGATAAAAGCTGGTATCTGGACTATATATCAAACTTCTACAAAGCCAATAAGAAAAAGAACTAAATAAAAAAAGAGCAAGCAATCTAAAAATGTTCTTTCCAAGAAAAGAAATGTCTTCATAGTATGGTCCCTTTATATAAAAATTAATTCAGTCTCACTAGTAATGTGAAAAATGTAAACTAGAATACCTAGATTACTCTTTCATCAAAATAGCTCATATGGAAAACACTGACAGCCTCAACTGCTATCAAGGATGAGGAGCAACTGGACCTCTTTGTGTTCCTGGTAATAGTAGAAATCAATATAATTATTCTGCAAAGTGCTTTAGCATTATCTAGCAAAATTGAATATATACACACTATGCACAATTAATTCCACTCCCAGGCATATCCTTTGCACAAATGCATTACATGTACATCAACAAACATTTATAGGAACATTCATAATGGTATATTTTACAATAACCTCAAAGCCAAACAATAGATACCTGCAATATCAGTAGAACAGATAAATTATGGTGTAGTCATACAACAGAATTCTGCTGAAAATGAAAATATATGAAGTAAAAAAATATATCAAAATGTGGGTAAATACACAAATATAATATTAAGCAAAGAAAACCAAAACAAAACCATACAAAATGAATCATTTTATTAACATCGAATTTTAAAAAAATATATAATGATATTGTAGAACATCCAGATTCATTTTCAGGTGGTGAAAGTTTAAAGAAAAAGAGCAAAGGTTTAATCATAAATACCAAAGTAGTACCTTCCTGGGGTGGAGTAAGGGGATGAAGGGGGTTGGGTGTAAGAAGGAATAATGATTAGGATGGGGTCATGGTGGAAAGGTGTTATTCTATTTCTCAAACTGTGTTGTTTACAAATGTGTTCATTTTGTATGAAATCATTGAGTAGTTCTTTGTTTTGTTTTCCAAGAGGGGGAGAGAAGAAACAAACATTTCTGTATGTGTATTATTTTCATTAGTAAATGTTTAAAAATAAATGATTTAATCATCTTAAAGTACATTTGTAAATAAGAAAAAAATAGTTGCTTTAATTTCTAGTTACTGTAATCCCTAGTTACTTTAATTCCAATGTAATGAACTTAGACTTGATGTTTAAAACTTAGTTTGAAATCTATGTGTATCTCGCTAGTTACATTCCCCTCTCAGTCTCAGTTTTATCTTTAAGATGAAAGTTGAAATATTTTTAACAAGATGAAGACATATTGTGGTACCTGGGTGGCTCAGTCAGTTAAGACACCAACTCTTGGTTTCGACTCAGGACATGATCTCAGAGTCATGAGATTCAGCCCTGTATAGGGCTCTATGCTCAGTGGAGAGTCTGCTTGAGATTCTCTCCCTCTCCCTCTCCTTCTTCACCTCCCCCTATTTGTGTGCTCTTTCTCTCTGTCATATAAACAAGCAAGTCTTAAAACAAACAAACAAACAAACAAACAAAAAAGCAGATAAATACATACCTTAGAAGTCATGAGAATTAAATGGAATAATGTTGATTCCAACTCAGAAATATTTGGGTCAAAGCTGGACTCTTCTTTCTAGTTTTATCGCTATACCTTTAGTCAAGGAACCATGGCCTTTTTCCAGAATTCCAAAATCTGCATTCTTATGTGTCAGGTGTATTCTCAAACTTAATTTTCCCCTTATAAAACACATTGATAACATATTTTCCTTCTTTTAGCACTTCACTTGAAAACCTTTCACTATAGGATGATGTTCCATTTCCTTTGCATGACAGAGAAGGCTCTTTTCCAATTCTATAATTGACTCCCTCTCCATTCTTGCTTTTCACAAATCTGTCCTAAATCTCTCCTTCCACCAAAGAACTTTTCACAGTTCCCTATGTCCTTATTACTCCATATCTTTGAAAAAAGTGATCTCTGGCTGAAATGTGCCCTCTCATTGTCTCTGTTTGAAAATGCTTATTTATCCATCCAGATAAAGCTAAAATTATTATCTTTATGAAATCTCATGGGTTTCCCCTGACATAGTCAACATGAACTTCTCTCAGGATTTCATCAGCATTTCTGCATAACCCCATGGGGAATCTGGCATGGTCCATGAGTCTGTGTCTAGATTAATGGTGAGCCACATTGGAGATGGGGATGAAGATGAGGGAGAAGTAGGAGACCCTGCTTCAACCAGTCCCCTAAAGTGAGCTAATTATCTACCAGAACACTCTGAACACCCATGAAATCACCTGAGATGTAGGATTATACATTTCTGAATCTCTACAGGGGCAGAAGACTCCAGTGAAGAGGTAAAACATCCTGGGAACAATTGGACTGATATCAGAGGATAAACAGAAGGGGGAGGGAAGCCACCAGAAGAGACCCATTGGAAAGTAATACCCCAATACAAGAGTGCCCTGTGATTGGGGACCAGCATTAACTTCGAGTCTGCTCAAAAGTACTCAAAAAGAGCAAAAGATCTTGAGGTGCAACTGGTGGAATCAGGCAATCATGGGCATGGGCATAAGGCCATGGAACCAGGATGTCCACCTCCAGTGACCACCTGTGCCAGAGAGAGTGTGGCGAAGCCTTCAGCCATGGTCCCTAAGCCCCCGGGTTTCTGCTAATCGCACCAGCACAAGGCTAGGCAAACTTTCCCCTGGCGTGTGTGAGAGAGTCTGGTGTGGATGCCAGCTGTCACTCTCTAGAACCACAGCCTTTTGCACTCTGCACATGCACTGTGGGACTGGGGTCTGAACCATACTCTACACCCTTCCCTGAGAGAGCTCCATGCGGGCACTAGCTGGTGGTCTTTAGGACTGGCCAAGAATCTGAACACTCCCAGCCTAGGCTTGAATATCTCAGTTTGTTATCTCTGATTAGGATCTCTTGGGTGGACTCTGGTGGTCTCGGGTGGACCCCAGACAACAGTCCTGGCAAAGGCAGCCACTGGAAGCAAGCTCCCTGGACCAGTATCATTCATGGGTTTAGTGGCACAGGGATGCAGAGAAAAGCAGGTGCTTTGGGCCACCCCTGAGATGGTGGCTGGGGACATGCACTGCCTGTGGTAGGTTGCACGGCTCAGTGGAGTTGGCAGAGGGGGTCTGTGTGTTCTGGACCACCCAGAGGGAAGCAGACTGAGGCTTCTCTCTGAAATGGAGGTCCGGATGCAGATTGCTTTCTACTAAACCTCTGAAAAGCCGCAAAAAGCTGCCAAAGAACAAAAACCTTCAGAGAACAAATGCTTGAAAAAACGGTTTCCACAGAGCCCAGACCCTTGACAGGGAGCTGGAGGACTCAACCCAAGCAAGACTGAAAAACAATGCGACAGGCCCTTCCCCAGAAAGCCAGCTGAAAGAAGGAGAGGACAACCACCAGAGGGTCCCCATAAAATTGTAAAACCCCAATATCAGGAGAAAACCAGATATTAAGCTCCTGGTATTGCCCTAAATCCTATATATTTCATAGATACAACTTTTATTTTGAATTCGTTCTCACTATTCTCATTCTTTTTAAAATTTTTAACCTATTTACTATTACAATGAGAGGTTCAATACAACAAATTCCATAATAACATTTTAACTTGTACTTTTTTCATACATATACCTGTTTTTCTTTTTCTCTTCTTCTTCTTTTCTTTTTTAATATACATATAGATATAAGCTTCAAGGTAATCCTCTTTCCCTAATCAATACTACCCCTATAATATTAACCGGTTTTAATCTCCCTTTATCTCTGGAAAGTTGAGTCCTTTAACAAAGATATCAAGATACACCTAGGAAGAATCAAAATAAACTTCCTTGCCTACATTGAGGATTTATAACCACCCTCCCAACTTCTTCTCTCAGTGTTTCTGTGTATTTGTTTTTGTTCTGGTATTATATAAATCTTATAATTGGGGTCTATTTTTGACTGGGTTCTTTTTCTTTTCTTTCTTTCTTTTTTTTTTTTTCCTTGTCATTTACTTTTGTCAGTCTTTTTGTTTGTCCGTTTTTGTTTGTATACCTTATAAATCTTACCTTTGGGGCCCATTCTGTCTGGGTCTTCTCTTTTTTTTAATTTTATTTTTTTAATTTTTATTTTTTTATTTTTATTTTTTTTTTATTTTTCTGTCACTTTCTTTCTCTCTTTTTTTTTTTTCTTTTTTTATTTCTTTCTGGTGGTGACATCCAATTGCTCAGAAGTTTCCATGGTGCACCTTGCCTGGTCACGGTTGATATATTCAGCTACACATCCCCCCAACCACCTCACCAAAATGACTAGGAGGAAGAATTCCCAACAGAAGAAGAATTCAGACTGTGCCCTATCCATCAGAACTATTGGATATGGACACAAACAGTATGTCAGAAAGGGAATTCAGGATAACAATGATCCAGGCAATGGCTAGGTTGGAGAAAACTATTAATGACAACATGGAATCACAGAAGTGAAAGCTGCCCAGGAAGAAGTTAAAAATGCTATCAATGAGATCCAATCTAATTTAAATTCTTTAACAGCTAGAGTAACCGAGAAGATAGAATTAGTGATCTAGAGGACAAACTGATAGAGAAAAAGGACCAGTAGGATGCCTGGAACAAACAGCTTAAAAGCCACAAAAGCAGAATTAGGGAAATAAATGATGTCATGAAACGTTCCAGCATCAGAATTATTGGGATCCCTGAGGGGGAGGAGAAAGAAAGAGGATTAGATGTTATATTTAAACAAATTCTCCATGAAAATTTTCCCAGTCTGGGGAATGGAACCAGTGTTTGTGTCCTAGAGGCAGAAAGATCACTCCCCCACAAGGTCATAGAATCTAGAAAGACCGCCAGACACCTGATTGTGAAACTGATGAATCACAATATTAGACAGGAGCTCTTGAGAGCAGTTAGGGGGAAGAGATTCCTTATATACAGAGGAAGATCCATCAAAATAAGGTCAGACCTGTCCACAGAAACCTGGCAAGCCAGAAGGGGCTGGCAAGACATGTTCAGGGCACTAAATGAGAAGAACATGCAGCCAAGAATACCTTGTCCAGCAAGGCTGACATTCAAAATGGATGGAGAATAAAGAGCTTCCAAGACCGGCAAGTTTTAAAAGAGTATGTGACCACCAAGCCAGCACTATAAGAAATATTAAGAGTGGTTCTATAAAAGAAGAAAGAACCCAAGAGTGTCATAGAACAGAAATTTACAGAGACAATCTTTAGAAACAAGGACTTTACAGGCAGCATGATGTCAATAAAAGCATATCTTTCAATAATCACTCTCAATGTGAACAGCCTAAATGATCCCATAAAATGGCACAGGGTTGCAGATTAGGTAAAACAACAGGACCTGTCCATATGTTGTCTACAAGAGACTCATTTTGAACCCAAGGATACATCCAGACTGAAAGTGAAAGAATGGAGAAGCATCTTTCATGCCAATGGGCCTCAAAAGAAAGCTGGGTAGTGATTCTCATATCAGATAAATTAGATTTTAAACTAAAGACTGTAGTCAGAGATAAAGAAGGACACTACATCATTCTTAAAGGGTCTATCCACCAAGAAGATCTAACAATTTTTAATATTGATGCCCCCAATATGGGAGCAGGCAACTACATAAGACAAACGTTAATCAAGATAAAGAGTCATATTGATATGAATACATTTTTAGCAGGGGATCTTAACATGCCACTCTCAGTAATAGACAGATAATCCAAACAGAAAATCAATAAAGAAACAAGAGCATTGAATGACACATTGGACCAGAAGGACCTCATAAGTATATACAGAACATTCCACCCTAAAAAAACAGAATAGTCATTCTTCTTGAGTGCACATGGAACTTTCTTCAGAACAGACCACATACTGGGTCAAATCAGGGCTTAACTGATACCAAGAGATTGAGATTATTCCCTGCATATTCTCAGACCACAATGCTTTGAAACTGGAAGTCAACCACAAGAAAAAGTTCAGAAGGAATTCAAACAGTTGGAAGCTAAAGACTACCTTGCTTAAAAATGTTTGGATAAACCAGGAAACCAAAGAAGAACTTAAACACTTCATGGAAAGTGATGAGAATGAAGACACTTTGGTCCAAAACCTATGAGATACAGCAAAGGCAGTCCCAAGGGGGAAATATATAGCCATCCAAGCCTTCCTCAAAATAAACTGAAAAATCCAGAATACACCAGCTCTCTATACACCTTAAAGAACTGGAGAATCAACAACAAATTAAGCCAACCCCACACACAAGAATGGAAATAATCAAGATTAGAACAGAGATCAATAAGATAGAAACTAGAGACACAATAGAACACATCAACAAAACTAGAAGCTGGTTTTTTGAAACAATCCATAATATCAATAAACCATTGGCCAAACTAACCCAAAAGAAAAGAGAGAGGACCCAAATTAATAAAATTATTAATGAAAAGGGAGAGATAATGACTAACACCAAGGAAACAGAAACAATAATCAGAAATTATTATCAACAGTTATATGCCAATAAGTTAAGCAACCTAGATGAAATGGATGCATTCCTGGAAACCTATAAACTTCCAAAACTGAATCAGGAAGAAATTGACAACCTGAATAGACCAATATCTAGTAACGAGATTGAAACAGTGATCAAAAACCTCACCAAAAACAAGAGCCCAGAACCTGACAGATTCCCTAGAGAATTCTACCAAACATTCAAAGAAGAAATAATACCTATTCTCCTGAAGCTGTTTCCAAAACTAGAAACAGAAGGAAAACTTCCAGACTCATTTTATGAAGCCAGCATTACCCTGATCCCCAAACCAGGCAAAAAACCCACTAAAAAGGAGAATTTCAGACCAATATCCCTGATGAATATGGATGCTAAGATTCTCAACAAAATCCTAGCTAATAAGATCCAACAGTATATTAAAAAGATCAACCATAACCAGATGGGATTTATCCATGGGATGCAAGGGTGATTCAACATCTGCAAATCAATCAATGTGATAGAACAAATCATTAAGGGAAGAGAGAAGAACTACATGGTTCTCTCAATTGATGCAGAAAAAGCATTTGACAAAATCCAGCATCTCTTCCTGATTAAAACGCTTCAAAGGATAGGGATAGAGGGAACATTCCTCAATTTCATAAAATCTAACTATGAAAAACCTACAGCGAATATCATCCTCAATGGGGAAGAGCTGAGAACCTTCCCTTTGAGATCAGGAACACGACAAGGATGCCCACTTTTGCCACTCTTGTTCAATATAGTACTAGAAGTCCCAGCAACAGCAATCAGACAACAAAGAGAAATAAAAGGTATTCAGATTGGAAATGAAGAAGTCAAACTCACTCTCTTTGCAGATGACATGATACTTTATATGGAAAATCCAAAAGACTCCACTCCCAAACGACTAGAACTCTTACAGCAATTCAGTAATGTGGCAGGATACAAAATCAATGTACAGAAATCAGTTGCTTTCTTATACACTAACAGTGAAAATATAGAAAGGGAAATGAGAGAATCTATTCCATTTACTATAGCTTCAAGAACCATGAGATACCTGGGAATAAACTTAACCAAAGAGGTAAAGGATCTGTACGTGAGGAACTACAGAACACTTATGAAAGAAACTGAAGAAGACACAAAAAGATGGAAGACCATTCCGTGCTCATGGATTGGAAGAATAAACATTATTAGAATGTCTATACTGCCTAGAGCAATCTATACTTTCAATGCCATCCCAATCAAAATTCCACCAGCAGTTTTCAAAGAGCTAGAACAAACAACCTTAAAATTTGTATGGAACCAGAATAGACCCTGAATTGCTAAGGAAATGTGAAAAAGAAAAACCAAACTGGGAGCATCACGTTGCCTGATTTCAAGCTTTACAACAAAGCTGTGATCTCCAAGACAGCATGGTACTGGCACAAAAACAGACACATAGAGCCGTGGAACAGAGAGCCCAGATATGGACCCTCAACTCTATGGTCAAATAAGCTTCGACAAAGCAGGAAAAAATATACAGTGGAAAAAAGATAGTCTCTTCAATAAATGGTGCTGGGGAAATTGGACAGCTATGTATAGAAAAATGAAACTCAACCATAATTATCCATCATACACAAAGATAAGATCAAAATGGATAAAAGACCTCAACGTGAGGTAGGAATCTATCAAAATCTTAGAGTAGAACAAGGCAGTAACCTCTTTGACAGTGGCCACAGCAACTTCTTTCAAGACATGTCTTCAAAGGCAAAGGAAACAAAAGTGAAAATGAACTTTCAGGACTTTATCAAGATCAAAAGCTTCTGCACAGCAAAGGAAATAGTCAACCAAACAAAGAGGCAACCCACGGAATGGAAGAAGATATTCTCAAATGACACTAAGACAAAGGGCTGATATCTAAGATCTATAAAGAACTCCTCAAACTCAATACACACAAAACAGATAATCACATCAAAAAATGGGTAGAAGACATGAACAGACACTTCTCTAAAGAAGACATACAGATGGCTAACAGTCACATGAAAAATGTTCATCATCATTAGCCATCAAGGAGATTCGAATCAAATCACATTGAGATACCACCTTACACGAGTTAGAATGGCTAAAATTAACAAGACAGTAAACATGTGTTGGAGAAGATGTGGAGAAAAGGGAAGCCTCTTACACTGTTTGTGGGAATGCAAGTTGGTGCAGCCACTTTGGAAAACAGTGTAGAGATTCCTTTAGAAATTAAAAATAGAGCTTCCTTATGAGCCTGCAATTGCACTACTGGGTATTTACCGCAAAGATACTGAGGTAGTGAAAAGAAGGGCCATCTATATCCCAATGTTCATAGCAACAATGGCCATATTTGCCAAACTGTGGAAAGAACTAAGATGCCCTTCAACAGATGAATGGATAAATAAGATATGGCCCATATATACAATGGAATGTCATGCCTCCATCAGAAAGGATGAATACCCAACTTTCGTACCAACATGGATGGGACTGGAAGAGATTATGCTGAGTGAAATAAGTAAAGTAGAGAGAGTCAGTTATCACATGGTTTCACTTACTTGTGGGGCGTAAGGAATAACATGGAGGCCATTGGGAGATGGAGAGGAGAAGTGAGTTGGGGGAAATTGGAGAGGAGGGCAAACTATGAGATACCGTGTACTCTGAGAAACAAACTGAAGGTTTTGGAGGGGAGGGAGGAGGGGGTTTGTGAGCCTGGTGGTGGGTATTATGGAGGGCACGTATTGCATGGAGCGCTAGGTGTGGTGCATAAACAAAGAATTCTGAAACACTAAAAACAAAATAAATTAAAATGAAAAAAAAAATGGTGAGCCACTTTTTTAGTTCTTTGCTGGAATTTCCATGAAAGTATTTTCCTCCCTCTTCAAAAAGCCCAAGAATAAATAAAAAGGAAGAGATGAGGGCTGGCAAGCAGCAGCAAGGGGGAAAAACTATGTTAACACTATGGAGATAAGCCTGAGAGTTGTTTTTTCTTTGTTTTTGTATTTGCTTTTGTTTTTGCTTTACCTAGCTCAACCCCCCATATTTTGTGCTGTGTCAAGGTATTCTCAAGAGAAGCAAAGTGAAGAAGAGGGTTGATGGAAAGCTGTGGTTTTACCACTCAACATGAAGCAATTTAAGTGCCCCAACCCTTGGAAGAAAGAAATGAAAGTACAGCCAATGCAAGTTAGAGGCTTTCATACACTTACATGTTAGGAGGAGTCAATTTTGATATTTGACACCTATATCTTATCGTGTTTTTTGTTTTTCGTTTTTTGTTTTAAACCATGTTACCTTCCACTGTTGCTTAACTGAAGATGTCACTTCCTCCTAGAATACCAAGCATTTTCAGTCTTTTTAAAGTGAATAATGCTCAAGGGAATTGGAAAGCATCCTTCATGAATAAATCTTTTTTCCAGGCAGATAGGCCATGCACAGGTTTGCCCTTGTAAAAAGGAGCTCCATCACCAACACATAATTCAGAGTGTGAAATTTGGAAAACTTTTAGTAGATTTATGTTTTTGAAGACAATTCATTTCATGATTCCAGAATTCTCACAATTACCGTTTACATAGGCCTTTTAGGAAAGCTCAGTTTCAGCTAATTCAGAAGATAATTGCTTATCTCACACAAATACTCACCTGGGATATGCAAAGTAAAGTTTGGATGCCCTATGTCATCCCAAATGATGAGGCACAATTCTCCATGGGAATTTCGGGTTTTTGTATATCTTGTAAGAGAGGCACTCACTGCCCTTTTTCCTGGATTACCTTTTTAGGGATATTTTTACTACCATATTTTTTTTTACTTTTTTAAAGAAAAATAATTGACTTCATTTTTTAGAACTATTTTAGATTTATAGAAAATTGAGCAGATAGTACATATCTCTCACATACATCTACTTCCTTCTCTTCACAGTTTCCTTAGCTACTAATATTTTGCACTAGTGTGATAATTTGCTAAAATAATGGACCGATATTGGAACCTTATTATAAGCTAAAGTCCATAATTTACATTAGAGTTCATTCTTCATGTTATACAATTCTATGGATTTTGGCAAATGCATAACGTCATGTATCCACCATTAGAGTATCATACAGAATAGTTTTAGTGCCCTAAAAATCTCTGTGTTCTACTTTTTCATTACTCTTCTACTTCCCCAAACCGCTGGGAACCACTGATCTTTTTCTTTTACTGTATTTTTTGCCTTTTTTCTGATTGTCATGCTGTTGGATCACACAGTATGTAGCAATGATAATAAGAAATACATATTTAGTCTTTGTGCTTATTCCTGATACAGAGCTTTAAAAAACCTTGGAATTTCCTGAGTGATAGTGATTATAGGAGCATCTTTTGTTATTCATAACAAGCTCCTTTCAACCCTATCTGAGTTTATGTTAATTAGGTGACGTTTGGTGGACCCCTAAGTAGCTTCAGGATTGGGACTGATTGCATGAGGAACCGACCATGTGATTAAAGAGTTGAAATATTCAGTCTACCTAGACCTCCAGGGAGGAGAGTTGGGTTGGAGATTGAGTTCAATGACCAATGACAAATTATTTAATCAATAATGCTTATGTAATGGAACCTCCAGATAAACTAAAAGATGGGATTTGGAGAGCTTCTGGGTTGTAAACATACTGTGACACTCCCAGAGAGGCCATGGAATTTTTGTATCCTCTTTGCTATACCTTGTCCTATGCAGATCAATTTGGCAATTCTTGAGTTGTATCCTTTTGAATAAAGTAGTAATAGTAAGGAGCGTGTTTTCTTGAATTTTGTGAGGCATTCTAACAAATCAAATACACAGGGATTTGTGGGAATTCCATTAATTTATCACTGGTAGGTAAGAAATACAGGTGGCAACCTGAGATTTCAATTGGCTTCTGAAGTGGGAGCAGTCTTGTACTAGCTCCAGGTAATTAGGGTCAGAACTGAATTGAATTGTAGGATACCCAATTGGTGTCTGCAGAGTTAGAGAATTGGTTGAGATAAGAAAAACCCACATATTTGGTGTCAAAAGTGTTGTTTGAAAAAAAACAGCCAAAGTAACATTTCAGACTGGCTCCTTTCACCCAGTAATAGCATTTGCAGTTCTTCCATGTCTTTCGTGGCTTGATAGATCACTTATTTTTATAGTTGAGTAAAATTCCATTGTATGGAAACATTTGCTTATCCAGTCACTCTCTGAAGGATAATCATGAATAAAACTGCTCTGAATATTTGTATGCATTCGTGTGTGTGTGTGTGTGTGTGTGTGTGTGTGTGTGTGTACATAATATTTACTTCACTTGCATAAATTCCAAGGTAAATGATTGCTGGATCACATGGTGAGGCTCTGATTAGCTATGTCAGAAACTTACAAAATGTCTTCCAAAGTGACAGTACTGCTGCATTCCTAACAACATCGAATGAGTGCTTCTACTGTTCTTCATTTTTGACAGCATCCATTACTGTCAGGTTTTTTTTTTCGTTTTTTTTGTTTGTTTGTTTTTTTAATTTCAGTGATTATAATAGGTGCACAATAGACTCTCATTTTTGTTTTAATTTAAAATGGAAGTAACTGTTCAGATCTTTTGCCCACTTTTTAATTAGATTATTGGTATTCTTATGGTTGAGTTTTAAGTGTTGTTTAGTATGTTTTAACTATGTCCTTTATTGGTTATATGTTTTGCAAATATTTCCTCCAGCTTGTGGCTTTTCTTCTCACTTTCTTAACAATGTCATTTGCACAGTAGAAGTTCTCAATTTTAATGAAATGCAACTTATCAATTTTTTTCTTTCATGGGTCATGCTTTTAGGAGGAAAAGGTTCACATAGATTTTGGACTATATTATCTTCCAGAAGTTACATTTTCTTTTCTATATTTAAGTCTATGATACATTTTGAGATAAATTTTGACAAGTATAAGGTATAATCTATATTTAGATTCTTCTTTTTTTTTTGCATATGGATGTCTAATTATTCTACCACAGTTCATTAAAAAGATCATTCTTTCTTCATTGTATTACCTTTCTCCTTTGTCAAAGCTCAATTAACTGCATTTGTGAATCTATTTCTTGGCCCCTTATTTTGTTCCATTGATCCATTGATCTTTTTATCTATTCAGCAATGCCATACTGTCTTGGTTACTAGAACTATAAAGTATGTTTTAAAACTGGTAGGTCAATCCTCCAGTGTTCTTCCTCTTAAGTATTATGTTGTCTGCTTTTTTGGTTTGTTTGTTCATTCATTTTTTTTTTCCTTGAAATTTAAGTACCAGTTTTTTAAAAATAAGATTTTATTTATTTATTTGACAGAGAAATAGCACAAGTAAGCAGAGCAGAAGGCAGAGGGAGAGAGAAAAGCAGGCTCTCTGCTGAGCAGGGAGCCCAGTGCGGGGCTCGATCCCAGGACCCTGGAATCATGACCTGAGCTGAAGGCAGCTTCTTAACCAACTGAGCCACCTAGGTGCCCCTGTTCATTCATTTTTGTTGAGAAATTGAATGTCATTTATATTCTGTTAACTATCGGTAAAGCAAGTCTTCCTTCTAGTTTCCTTTTAGATTTTCTCTTTGTCAGTGTTTTCCTGAAGTTTTAATATGATATACTTATGTGTAGTTGTTTAAATATTTATCCTTTTTGGTCTTCACTGAATTTTATAGATATATGGTTTGGTGTCTGTCCTTAGTTTTGGCAAATACTCAGCCACTGTTACCTCAAGTATTTCTTCTACTCCTTGTTAAGCCCATCAAAAGCATTTTTATGTCTATTATAATGTTTTCAATTTCTAGCATTCTCTTTGATTCTTTCTTAAAGTTTCAATCTCTCCATTATTACCTATTTTTTTTTTGCATGTTGTCCAATTTTTCAATAGCACCCTTAGCATATTCCCCATAGTTATTTTAAGTTTCTGGTCTAATAATTCCAAAATCTCTGTCACCTGTGTCTGATTCAAATACTGCTTTGTCTTTCCAACTGTTTTTTTCTTGCCTTATGACATGCTTTGTAATTTTGTTGTTGTTGTTGAAAGATGGACATGATGTATTGAGTAACAGGAACTCCAGATAATTAAACCTTTATTATGAGAGATTATATTTATTTGGCTAGTAGTTACACTGTGTTTACTCTGTTGTAGTTGCATGTGTCTGGGCTTTAAGTGTCTGGCTTCTTATTTTTGTATCTCTTGTTGACTTTGAGATTCTCTAGAAACTCTTTCTTAAATAGAGTACAGGCCTTGTGGTTCTATCAGCTGTATCCTCTGTTATTATACAGAAACCTTGTCAATGTGGTGGTGAAATGTAGGGAAGGAGAAGTACTCTGTAATCCTATGATTAATTTTCAGTTTTTTTGGTGGGTATATTCCCACTGATATGAATTTCACAAATGCTATTTATTTATTTATTTATTTATTTATTTTTATGTGAGAGAGGAAGGCTTGGGCAAGCTGAAGTTGGGCATTTCTGCTCTTCTGTTTTAGGCAGATAGTTTCTCTTGAGAGCTGGTGGACAAAAGTATCTGGTTAAATTTCAGAATGTTACCTTTCCCCTAGACCTGATGCTGAATAAAGAGATTTCTCTCTTTGTTTTTTCAACATGAGAATATGTAAGGGGTTTAGGGGATAAAGCTCTGAAAATGTGTGGGCCCACCCAAGACTGGGCCTCCAGAAATGTTAAACTCCTAAACTACTCCTCACTTACCTCCAGTAGTTTATCAATTGCAGTTTAGGGTTTTCTACTGGTTTCTAGCTCCTGCTATAAGCTGTTTTTGTAAGCTGTGATTCTCTATATTCTAGTTGTTAGGGTGTGGGTTTTCCCTGTGACTTCCTAATGAAGACTAAAATGAAGACTAATGAAGACCAAAATTCTTTCATGAACCCAAAAAAAAGTACTGTTGAATTTTTAGTTTACTATTTTCTTGCTATGATAATGGAAGTGATAATTTCCAAGCTATTAATATGTCAAAGCTAAAAACAGAACTGAACTATCGTTTTAAGAATGTTTCTATAACA
This sequence comes from Enhydra lutris kenyoni, assembly GCF_002288905.1. Lineage (NCBI taxonomy): Eukaryota > Metazoa > Chordata > Mammalia > Carnivora > Mustelidae > Enhydra > Enhydra lutris. The sequence continues at coordinate 21,370,707 of NW_019154099.1, forward strand.
AACAACCTTGTCAAAAGGAGATAATGTCTCCTCCCTAGGAAAAAAATGGACAAGTTTGTTATAGCATTTGAATATATAGGCTTTCCCTCCATATCAAATAGTAAGTATGCTTGCTATCCAGTAATGAAAAGATACATCCTTCCAGAGCAAAGACAAGCTTGTTAACTACCCATTATAAGAGACTGAGATCCTCCATGCTCAGTGATTTTCTGTCATGCTAGCCACTGGATCTAGAGTGTCATTTGGCCCTCTATCTGCCATTCTGTGAGAATTAGATCTCACAAAAATCATGCAAATATGGTTATACTTTGACTAATTTTTTGTTTGCAAATAGAGAAAAATCTCAGACAATTCAGAGCTCCTGACATGAAACATACCTTGAAAATTAAAGATTTTCCAGATATTTTCATAGTAAGAGGAATGTAGACAATTAATAGTATTCACACTGAAAATCCCAGTACCTAGCGTAGTGCAAGATACAAAATGAATGCCATTGAAATTAATAATTCACAAGTAAACATTGTGATGACAAATTTTATGTGTCAGTTTGCAGGGATTTTTGGATAAGGTTAACATTTACATCAGTGAACTTCGATGAAACAGATTGCTTTTCATAAAGTGAGTGGGCCTCCCCCAATCAGTTGAAGGCCTGAACAGATGAAAAAACCATCCCCCGAAAGCAAGAGTGAATTCTTTAACAGAATGCTTTCAGACTTTATCTGACCTACTGACCTTAGGACCAGAACTGTGTCATTAGCTCACCCTGTGTCTCCAACCTGTCAACCTACATTGCAGATTTTGGACTTGCTAGTCTCCATAAGCACATGAGCCAATTCTTTACGATGAATCTCTTTCCATATACATCCACATGCTATTGGTTTTATTTCTCTGGAAAATTGTGACTGATACAAATGTCTTGAAAATATATGATACTATGAGATATAATAGATAATTTGGAAAAATAGATAAAAAGAAGGCAAATTCCAGTTGCTTCAGTTCTTTAGAAAAAAGATCAGTAAGACAACATATTGAAAGCCTGAAAACTGTGTGATTGACTTTTGAAGAGTTTATGAACCATATATTAACAAGAACTCACTTAATTTGGAACCTAAAATAAAGCAGATGACTTGATTTTATTATCCGATTGTTTTTATCCAATTATATTAAATAAGAAGCTACCAAAGGAATGAGTACATATTCACAACTCCTCTAAGTGACTATAATAAATTTGGAAAAAACAAAAAGATAAAAAAGTTTTTTTTAATTTAAAATTTGTCATCATGATCTCAGGGTTCTGGGATCAAGCCCCACATCAGGCTCTCTGCTCAGCGGGAAGCCTGCTTCCCCCTCTCTCTCTGCCTGCCTCTCTGCCTACTTGTGATCTCTCTTTCTGCCAAATAGATAAACAAAATTTTTTAAAAAATTAAAATTTGTCAACTTAGACAGTTACTTATTATCTGATTTTTTCTTAATGAAGACCAAAATAATTCCAAATATCTTTCTCAACCACAATGGTGCAAAACTAAAGATTAATAATACAAAGCTTGAAAATCTACAATGTAAATATTAAGTATTTAATACATAAAAATTAAACAACACACTATTGCACAAGAAATGGTCCAGATAAAAAATCAAACAACAAATCAAAACATGTCTCAAAATAAAAGAAAAAGAAAACATGATATTCCAAAACCTGATTAGAACTTTTCAAAATATAGTGATAGTGGGAACATACCTGAATATCATAAAAGTCATCTATGAGAAGGCCACAACGAATATCATTCTCAATGGGGAAAAACTGAGAGCTTTTCCCTTAAGGTCAGGAGCACAACAAGGATGCCCACTCTCACCACTTTTGTTCAACGTAGTACTAGAAGTCCTAGCCTCAGCAATCAGACCACAAAAAGAAATAAAAGACATTCAAATTGCCAAAGAAGTCAAACTCTCTCTCTTGGCAGATGACATGATACTTTATGGGGCAAATCCAAACACTCAACCCCCAAATTACTGGAATTCATACAACATATTATCTGATTTCTTTCTCCATGGGATTTCGAAGAACAAATACCTGCATAATTTACAATTTGAATTGATTATTTGCTTATGTTGGCCATAAGAAAGGAATAAGGCCCCAGGATGAGACAGTGTTGAGCCAAGGAGCATGAGACATGACCAAGAGAACCAGCTGGATGGCTATGGAATTATGAAGCAGAGAGTTTAGAATTTGACAAAACTGTCAAACAAAACTCTTACATTTCCTGGTGAAATAAGATTTTGGAAAATAAATTGTCATCGTACATCAGTACACATGAAACTTAAATTTTTATATAAATATGAAACTGATCTTATTGAAATTTTGCTTATTAAAGGCCAACTGTGAGTTTAATAGATTCTCAACAGAATTATTTCCCTGTCAATTTTAGGCTCTGAAATTTTGGCATCACTGCTCAACTTTTAAGATCCCAATATATGGCTTTACGGTCATATCAAATAATGAAGGGTTATTTTTTTGTGTTAATAAAAGTTTAGTGTTTACTTAACTCAATCTTAAAATTTGTAATTTAGGTGCTTAAGCATCTACAACTAGTACAGAAAGCTAATGTTCCTGTTTTGAACACTCAGGAGAGAAAAAGCATGTCATTGCATTCAGTCACTTATTCAGAGTCTTCCAATTGCAATTTTTTGTTTTGATAATATAGAGTTAGTTGGTAATATGAAGCTACCTATATAGAATTTTACATGATCATGGTTTGTTTAATGACTTTACTCAGTTACAGGGAGTCATCTCATTGAACCTGATTCTCTTTATCAAAATTTAAATTTGAGGGATGCCTGGGTGGCTCAGTTGGTTAAGCAGCTGCCTTCGGCTCAGGTCATGATCCCAGCATCCTGGGATCGAGTCCCACATCGGGCTCCTTGCTCAGCAGGGAGCCTGCTTCTCCCTCTGCCTCTGCTTGCCATTCTGTCTGCCTGTGCTTGCTCTCTCTCCCTCTCTCTCTCTCTGACAAATTAAAAAAAAAATTTAAATTTGGAATACCATCATTAATATATTTGTCCATGTTTCCTGATTAGATTTGTCAATGTATCACTTTGTGGGAAGAATTCTGTTGCTCATAACTTTTAATAATTACCCACATGAGTCCTGACACTTTTTACTTGGAAAACAAAAGAAGTTTGATGATATTTTTGACAATCATTTCTAACAAATATTTTTATTCTATTACCATTCTTTTTTTAATTATTTTTTTATTTTTTAATTAATTTTTTTTTAAGATTTTATTTCTTTGTTTGACAGAGAGAGACAGCTAGAGAGGAAACATAAGCAGGGGAAGTGGGAGAGGGAGAAGAAGCAGGTCTCCCACTGAGTAGGAAGCAGGATACAGGGTTAGATCCCAGGACCCTGGCATCATGACCTGAGCCTAAAGCAGACATTTAACCCACTGAACCACTTAGGCACCTCTTCTTTTTCTTCTTCTTCTTCTTCTTCTTTTTAAAATTTATTTATTAATTTGAGAGAGAGAGGTGGGGGGAGGGGAGAAGGAGAGGAAGAGGCAGAATCTTAGGCAGCCTCATGGCCTAGTGCCCAATGTGGGCTGGATCAAACCACCTAAGCCAAAAACAAGAGTTGGCCGTTCAACTGACTGAGCCACCCAGTTGCCCCTCAATTCTATTACCATTCTTACAAGGTAATATGGCACTCATTGAAGTCTAATTTGAAAAAAAAAATGATGTAACAATGGGCAATATAATCAATTTATAATTTAAATTCAAGTTATTAAGGTGAGACTTTGGACTTAGACTTTAAAGTTGATGCTGGAACAAGTTAAGAATTTGGGGGATATTTAGATGGAATAAGTTTATTTTCCATGTGAGAAGGATATGAGTTGTGGATGCAGAGGCAGAAAGTTATAGACTGAATGTGTCTCTCCAAAATCCTTATGTTCCAATCTAATTGCCAATATGATAGTATTCGGGGTGGTTAGGTTATGAGAGTGAAGACCCCATGAATGGAACTAAGGTCTTTATAAAAGAGACCCCAGAGAGCTCCCTTGTCCCTTCTGCCCTATGAGGACACAGGAAGAAGAGAGCTGTATATGAACTCACCAAACACTGATTCTGCCTGTGCTTTGATCTTGTACTTACCAGGTTCTAGACTGTTAGAAATAAATATGTGTTGTTTATAAGCCACTGAATCCATGTTACTCTCTTAAAGCAACCTCAACTAAGACTCACTTAATATAGCATTTTTTAAAAGTTAAAATGAAGTAGAATACTAGTATAAATTGGAATCCATTAGACTGATAATGCCTCATTGTCAAAAGCATGTAACTCTTAATGAACCTTCATGCAAAGCTACTATTTAACAACCATGGCTATAGATGATTGGAAAATGTTTAAGCACGTACAACTTTACATGAAAGCATGTTACCCCCATTGTAATAATCTTAAATTAATTCTTACTCTTTTTTTTTTTTAAACAAGTGTCCATTATGAAATTTTCACTGGTAATATGGTACAGAGCCAGCCCACTTACTCATCCTATAAAGAATTAATAATCTGAAATATCAATTTTAAGACAAAAGGTCAAAAGGTATATTAGATAAAAACCAACACTGGAAAAACAATTTTTGTGTTTAAACTTTGGGAAATGTATTTTTGTATTGTTTTCCTCTTCCTCATGCTAACTCAATGACATTTTTGCCAGTGTGTGGATCTTGTTGATAACAGCTACCAATTTGGGATGATTTAATTTGTAAAATCTTTAATTTAGAAAAATGATAAACCATGAAGTTTTCAAAATGAAGTTCAAGAAGAAATTATTTTCTGAAAAATACAGTGAGTGTTAAGCAAAGCTGAATACTTTCAGCAAAATAAGAAGTATGCACTTTATATTGTAAAGTTTTATAGGTGGGATAAACATGACACCAGGTGAGGTAGGCACAAGGCAAGATTTATTAAAGGCACACTCCAGCGAAGTTTCAGGGCTCAGAAGGGAAGCCAGGAAGGTTGTGCTGGGAGGAGGTGGGCACCCTCCGGCGAGGTTCCTCAACTCCAGAAAGGGGAGTGGAGGAAGTCGCACTGGGAGGGAGGTGGCGGGTGTCTTTTATGGGGCCAAGGCAGGGCATGGGCTTACATCCATATATGGTAGGGTATTTGGTGATCGGAGGGTATGGGGTGGGGGATCCTGATACTTCTGTTTCCTGCATAGGAATTGGGCTACCTATGGAGACATGACCTGGGCATACATCCTTTTGGCAGGAGAGTCAAGGGTTAAGGAAAGGGGGTGGGTAGGGGGCTGGGAGATGGCGGGCCGGCGGTCATTTCTATTGTTCCTCCTGTACGCCCAGAGCCCGCTGACCCAACATATATCACTAATTGAAGTCTTCTGATTCATCTTCAAAATGCCCAGTAGAATTGATGTGGGAAACAGAGGCAGAAGAAAAGTTAAATTTCCTTACTTACTGACAAGCCCTTGAAACAGGCAGAGTGACTCTCCTCTAGGAACTCAACTACCTTAAGGCTTTGCTAAGGGCAAAGGACAATCCTAGCCTGACTGCCCCCCTACCTCCAACCAGGATCCTGTAAGTCTACTTTAACAATTCCTTTAAGAAACTTTATCTCTAAACATCCAAGATAGTGTCAACAATCATTACCAAGCATATGACCCACTGCTATACATCTAAAGGGTCTCACGAGAAGGTTTTTATTACTGGTGATAAATAACTTTTTTCCCAAACAATAGCTAGCCCCTCAAAATCCTAGAAACCTTGCTTCCAAAATTCCTTAGAGATTTTCGCCATCCCTAACCCCCTCCCAACTTACAAGTATATAATAGACCACTCCTCACATCCCTGAGGCAACATCTCTTCCTGCCCATGGGTCCTGTCCCTGTGCTTTAATAACCACCTTTTTGCATCAGAGACGTCTTAAGAATTCTTTCTTAGCCGTCGGCTCCGGACCTTGCCCCACCGAACCTCACCTATATTCTAGAATGTCATCATCAGAATGATCTCCTTATGGATTGTAAGGGACACAGAAAAGTGAGAATTTTCTACTGTGGCTATGGCATGTCCTTGCCATTTCCAGTTTTTCCCCTGGGCCCCTCCTAATGAAATACAAATTGTCCAAACAATGACGATAGTCAGCAAGAATCATTTCTTCCATTCTGTGTAATTTGTATGATCCCTTCCTTCTATTAAAGCCCCATAATCCACCTCCCTTCTTTTACAAGTTAGAATGCTTTTTAGGAGCCTTCTCATGTGGGTGATTGTTGAATAAAAACTTTTTTTTTTTAAAGATTTATTTACTATTTTGAGAGAGAGAGGCGAGAGTAGGGGAAGATGGAGAGGAAGAGACAGAATCTTAAGCAGCCTCATGGCCCAGTGCCCCATGTGGGGCTGGATATCCACTGATAATGCTCTACTTGATTGTTTTCCCCACAAAAGATATGTCTATGCAACACACTGTTCTTGTAAAATTCAATTTGTATATATATTATGTTTATTATATATTATGATATATGTATTATATAATTTGATGTTATTCTGTTGTGAGGTTAAAAAATATTACCTTGAAGTAGGAATATTTTTACCTTTCCACACATAAGATAGAGAAATGGAAAGGAAATTATCCTCAGCTACTATTTCCAAAGTGTTTCTGACAGACCAATCCCAAGAGGAATTTTAATCAGGTAACTTTGAGAACTACTAGAGACTAAAAGCCAGGAACACCAGTCCTGCCACATTACAGCACATGCCAAGTATGACGCTACTTGTGTGTTACAGAGGCTTTAGCTGAAGGCAGTGCAAAACTCATGCTAGTGATGAGGGAATAGAAGGCAAACTGAGGACAAAGCAGAAGCTGACACCCACCCCCACCTGCAGATGGGATATATGTGAAATTCCTCATGTAGTCCTGGCTGTCCTAAAGCTAAGGAAAGGAAAAACAAATAGTTAACTTGTAGAGGTCACAATCCTTCAAGACATGAGTCTCCCTCAGTTTAGAAATATCTTAGCAATCTACAAGAACAAAGCATTTCTATCAATAACCTAGCTTCCAGAGGGAAATGTAGATACAATTAAATGTCCTTATAACCTGCAACCCATTGACAGATACCTGAGGCAAGCAGAGTGTAATGTTCCTGCAGGAAGCTCCCAACAATCTTCATGTTAATGCCTTGCTTGAGGGAAAAATAACCTTAACTTGACAATGGCAAGGCCTCAGTGTCCTATGTCTTCTTTAACACATGAAAATCCTTTTGAGACTTCTCTCTTCCTTACCTCTTTCAGGCCCATAATATATAATCAGCCACCCTTCACAACCCCTGTAAGGCAGCTTTCTGGCCACCGGTCCCGTGCTTTAATAAAGCCCCATTTTGCACCAAAGACATCTCAAAAATTCTGTGGCTCTGGACCTCAACCCATGGAACCTCACCTATATTCTGAAACCCCATTATTAGGAACTAAATAGATCCAGCCCAGGGTTGAAAAGGCCCCAGGACTCAACCCACCCATCATCAGAGCAAACTCTGATCTAGGTGATGAAGTTTTAGAATCTAAGTAAGGTTCAGCGGGGGTGGAGTCCAGAGCCAAAGACCAAGAAAGAATTCTTGAAACATCTTTGGTGCAAAATAGTGGTTTATTAAAGCACGGAGACAGGACCCATGGACAGAAAGCACTGCTGGCCCGGGGTTGTGAGGGGTGGCAGGTTATGTACAATGGGGTTGGAGGAGGTAAGGAAAAAGGGAGGTTTCAATAGAACTTTCAGACCCTAAAGAGGACCTATACGATATGAGATGCTTTGCGGCTTTGTCATTGTCAAGGTTTTCCCCTCTAGCAAGGTATTAAGATAAGGGGAGACTCCTAAAGGATGTCACATGTGTCCCACTCAGGAGTGGGGAGGGGAAAGGTTACAGGGTGTCAGCTTTTGCTTTGTCCTCAGCCAGCCTTCTGTTCCCTCATCATAGGCACAATTTATATTAGTCTTTTAAAAGCACTAATAAATTCCATCTTTTAGAGAAACTGCTTAATTATTTCTGTTGTTTGCTTATTTTTTAATTAGGTTTAAGGTTTTCTTTTTCCTTTTTTTTTTTTTTTTTTTTTTAGTAAAACCTATTCTGAAAAAATATTTTGGAAAATACTATTCGGATATTTTTAAGGGAAATGATCTTTGTAAAGAAGTTATGATATTTATTTGTAAAAAATAGAGAAATAAATATAAACAACATTTTATGAAATATCTTCAAATATTCCTTCACCATAAATTCTGGCAATTATTCAAATCTATAAGCAACATTGGATCAGCTATAGCAAATTTAATCACATCAGTGCAACAGTTTTAGAAAACGGGCCTTTTCTTTGCAACACTCTACTAATTTCTTCTTTTTTTTTGAATATTTGTACTTTCCCTAATTCAGCCTTCATATATCTTCTCACAATTCCTCATGCATTCCAGATATTATGTAGTTGATAAAAGGCATATTTGTGAGTTAATTCTTTTTCACTTTCTAAAAGAAAGCATTTAATGTTTATAGTGTTTTGGTTTAAAAGTTTGCATATTTTAAAATGAATACATGATCACTATGTATAATTATTCATAATTTAAATATATAAAATTTGATCATAAATACTACTAACACAATTATATTTAACTTACCATTTGTGATACTAAAAATAATAAGCAAAAATTTACAAATTTTATCCATATTATAAGCTTTCCTACAATTCAGCCAAATAAGTCCTTTTGATGGAGCCTAAATTGAGAATATTTTTCAGTGCCATAAATAATGCTTAAATGTTCACAATTCTGCTAAGATTACCATAGAAATAATACATAAAATAGAGTGATTTGCTTTAACAGAGCACTTTCTAGTGAAATAAGACTTTAAAGCAGAGTATAGTGAGAGAAGTTACTAAAAAGACATCCAAGCAAAACCAAATAGGAAGAATTTATGCTCTTGAGTGCTTTGCCGAAATCCTTTCAGTTTTGCTGAAGCAAGATTGAGTCTATGCTTTCCCAGTTTTGTGTGTCAGGTAAAACATAGCAGGGGGTGAAATGAATTCATCTTTCTGTCTTCAAGTAAACTAAAAGCAATTTTTGTCTTCCCATGTGGTCACTTGAGGTGCTTGTCATGTTCAGGCTAATGATATCAGGCACCCTCAGGTTGTTTAAGTATTCATGAAGTAATTAAATTCTCATTAACATATAAATAAAAGAAAACTGAAAACAAGTTTAGCAGGCACCTAACATCTGTTCTAATGCTTTTAAGTATTAAAATGTGCCACACACAGAAGGAAAAGTGCATTCTGTTCTGGGAAGTATTTTGCATAGATTATTTATAGAAACTGTAATTAAACTGATTTGGCATATTAAAAAAAGTTAACAGCAGAGCATTATTTAGACCGTTTGTTGGTCTCTGTCACCTAAATAAGGAATTAAAAATAGATATGAGAAAAGTAAAATTGAGTTTTGTTTGTTTTATATTTCAGGTAAAATTATAAAAATAACTGAAATTTATTTCCATCCTGAAACAAGATGGTTAAATTTCAGTCTATACAGGCATACATCCAACTTTGCAGCTGCAACCAAAAATCCTTTTCACTGTAAATTATAAAATGGCTTGGGTGCTTGTCCAAACATGTCACTTAAATTCATAAGTTTACCTTATTCACATATACAGATGATTTCCTCTTTAGTGCTTTTTATATATGGATTTGTCAAATGGTAAAGTGAAATGTATTAAAGAAAATCTTACCTTTCATTATTTCATGTTATTTGCCACTTCTGCTAGATTTTTTCATACTATGTATTATATTTTAAAATTGCACATTTCCCAAACTTTTTGCTGTTTCCTAATCTTCCCAAACAAATTTGCCATTGAAATAAAATAAGTTAGCTTATCTTACCTGGAATTATTAAAATCTGTATGTTCACTAAAATAAGGCGGCCATGAGATCAAAATATTGTGAACCAAGTATGAATGGGAATAGTAGGGGAGGGAAAGAAATTTTCCTTCCACCCTTCTAACTTTCAGATTAACAAGAGAAAAACACTGGATGCAAGGGACTAGTAGGGCTACTATAGCAACAGTCTACATGGAAATGATGGCTTGACTATGATGATAATGAGGGACAGATAATTGTCAGATTTTGGATATGTTTTGAAGAGAAAGACAATGTTGTTTGGGACACAAGGAAGGGAGGAGTAAAAGGAAAGTCCAAGGTACTTTTTTTTTTCTGAGAAATTTGAAGAATAAAGTAAGCATTTACTGAGATTAAGACCATGGATGAATAGCATTAGGGATCAATCAGTTTTGAACATGTTGCATTTGAAATGTCTCTTATCCAACCAAGCACATCAATCAAATAGGCAGTTGAATATATGGGACTGTTTCAGAGGCAAGATTCAGACCAGTGATATAAAACTTGGGAGGTAGCAGAAAATTAATAACATTTAAAACCATTAGACTAAAGGAGATCACAAATAAAATGTATGTAAATAGAGGAGAAAGAGGTTCTAGGGCTGAGGTATTGTACACTCCAAAATTTTAAGGTTAAAGAGATTAAAAGAAAAGGCCCATGAGGTCAGAAAAAATACTAGAAGAGTGTGGTTTCTCAGAAGCTATGTGAAAAAAATGATTTCAGGAGGAGGAAATAATTAACATTGCCAAAGGCCAAGTAAGGTGAAGACTGAAAATTTATTATTAAATTTTGCAACCTTGAGCTCATTGGTGATTTTGATTAGAAAAGCTCTATTGAAAGGGGCCAGGTGAATAACTGATTGAGTGGGATAAGAGAAAATGTCAAGAGAGGAATCTGAAACAGGCAATGAATAGAGACAACCAGGAGTTAGATTTTAAAAAGTAATATATTAACACATCTGTTTTGTGTACATCATGTAATCTGCTTAAATGGGTACTTAAATCACAATCTCTAGTCTTAGTGGAGCCATCTGATGGTCCTAGTTACCACTATCAGCAGCTGAGCCTTCAACAGAAGATTGAAAATTTAAGTTTATAGACTTAAGACTATGAGGGCAAACAGCTCCTCTATTTTGGACCAGCAATCCATTTCTCCTTTTCACCCTTTAAGCCATCACTTTTCCCCCCACTTTCCTTCTTTTCAATGCATTAGTACACAATTTCTCCAGTTAAATCCTTCCAGATGGAATATCTTACATAGTTTGTTTTCCTGACTAGACCTGAATGTTAAAATTGCTAATTGTGGGGGCACCTGGGTGGCTCAGTGGGTTAAAGCCTCTGCCTTCGGCTCAGGTCATGATCCCAGCATCCTGGGATCGAGAGCCTGCCTCCTCCTCTCTCTGCCTGCCTCTCTGCCTACTTGTGATCTCTGTCAAATAAATAAATTAAAAAAAAAATTGCTAATTGTGGTTGTTATCTTTGTACCTTGTTTATCTTTCCCTTTTTACTAGAATATTCTTTTAGTTTTTCTCCCTCTGAATTTTAGAGTAACTTTAAGGCCTCTATTACTCTATTTGGGTATATATGAAGCTTTTCCTTGTAACTCTAGGTAGGTCACATGGACATTTCCTTCTCCAAAATTGAATGGCAGTCAGTTGAAATGTTATACCAGTCACACTGAACAGTCACACTGTACACAGATAAACAAAAACATCTATCTTTTTTATTTTTAATGTTAATTAGGTGAATTATTTGTATTGGGAGAAAATAAAATATTGCACTGTAAGTTTTGTGTGGTACAATAATTTAAAAAGTTCTTTAGGTAAATTTCTTGGATTTCTCTCTCTGGGCCGTTCCTTTCTTTACTTTCACCTAAAATGTTGCTTGCTCTTAAAAGGTCTTGCAGGGATTGAAGACAGATCGATGCCCAGATCTATACAATGTCCTCTGTGCATACCCTGGTCTCTCTGCTGTACATGAACTGAACTGATCTTTGGATGGATGGCTACAGTGGTAAAGCAGATTCTATGCACATAAATTTTGTTTGTCTAAGACTATAGCTTAAGTCTAAGGTTGATTCATTTCAGGTCCAGATCTCCCTTTTCCTGGAAATGTCCTAATTTCCTTTCTATGTGATTTGACCCTTCACTCTCACTGACAACCCACATATTTCTTTGCTTGTTTACCATTTGGCACGAGAACTGAAAACAACATAATTTCCTTGTTCCTGTTTTAAACAATACCGAGAATAAGCAAAGGAACTTAGGTATTTTCTCCAGGAAATTATTGCTACTGGACAATAAGTTAGGACAATACCACCTAAAACGTGGTATACCCCTTGTGTAGGATGACTAACAGTTGGTGTATCACAATTTGCTTTAAAACCTTCATCTCAAGGTTTTTGCAATTCAAAGACACTAAGTAATGGTATCTGTACAATCCCAAGTAAAATATTCACTCTGAGATAAATCTTCTGAGATACTAATAAGATTTAATCAAGGTAGTGTTTTCCTTTACTACAGTAAGTCTAAGGAACTTAAGTATACTTGGAACAATTTTTTTTTTTCTTACAGGTCTTTTAGGGAATCAATTGACTGATTCCCTAAAATCAATTCCTCATTTCTGTTCTAGGCAGTCTCCGTGATATACCCACTGGATTCCTCTATAACCACTCTCTAAATGCCCATAGTAGGGATATGTAGGAAATTCAAAGTTCCATAGACAGCACACAAGGATTAAGTGTTACTTGAGATAGCTAAAATCTGACCTTCCTACTGCCTATCCACTCTGTATAGCAACCTTAATTTGATGTGGCCATGTACAGATTGTTATGGGTGGTTTGCTAGGTGGTCTTTTTCCAAAATCCTGAACATTTTTGTGGGAAAAACCCTCTGACCATAGAGATGTTCCAACTCATCTAACAAATCTCTCTTCTTTGGACCAAAACTCAGACAGAGGTCAGGTTGAGATTAAGATCACTATTTCTAAATTCTCTTTATTTCTCCATCCTATAATCTCTGTGATCAGAAATAAAAGTAAGTCTCCATTTCCTTTTTGTTTTTACTTCCTTTAGACAAAACTCTACTGTTGTCTCCATCAGTCATTTGATAAACTCGAGAGAAAATTTTGTGGTTGAAAGCTTAACTTTCAGAGTGATAATTTATCTATGGCTTTTTTTTTTTCCCCCTCCCTAAACAAGTGGATGGATACTTTTGCCCTCTGAGGTATTTGGCAATGTCTGAGACATTTTTGATTGTCACAATTTGGGGGATGTTGTTGGTATTTGCTGATAAATATCCTTCAATGCACAGGACACCTCCCTACAATGAAGAATGATCCAGAACAAAATGTCAATAGTGTTGAGAAAAACACTTTCTAGACTATATCACCCTCTCTTAAAATAGATCATTAATAGATACATTTACATAGGGATGCCAGGGTGGCTCAGTCCATTGAGCGTTGGACTCTTGGTTTTGGCTCTGGTCATGATCTCATGAGTGGGGCTCCCACTCAGCAGGGAGTCTGCTTGAAGATTCTCTTCCTCTGCCCTCCCCGCAACTTGTGCACTCTCTCTCTGAAATAAATAAATCTTTTAAAAATAAATATACACATTTATGGATAGTCACAACTTCTTTTTTTTTACTTTATGGACAATGAGTAAATCACATCATTTGTTTTTTATTCATTCATTTATACATTTATATATTTTTGTCTAGTGTATCTGAAATATGAATGTATCAAAGTGATTATAATGTACTACTCTTTTCAGAAGACTTTCCAGACAAGTAGTATCTTAATTTGCAATACAATTCAGTAAGTATACTACACATTTATTATGTATAACTATTCCTACAGGAACCAAATATGTCTAAATGGATGTTTTCTTCAATCAGGGTCTTATAACCCATGTCACCTAACCCAATAAGAACTATAATTAAGGTTTAAAAAATTCTTTGAGAAGAGAGGGGAGCAAAAGATTAATTCTTGCTGGGAAGTTATGGGAAGGCCCTATCCAAGCAGTAAGAGTTAAGCATGCTGGGAAATAATGTGAAAGTATTCAAGAAAAATACTTGAATGTTGTTGACAAATGCAGCAATCTGAATTCCACGGAAAAGATGAGTTAATTCTAATCATCTTAACTCATTTACTATGCTTCATATGAGAAGTGAGGATTAGAAGAGAGTTAAAGGATATTTTTAAAAAGGTCAGTTGTCATCTGGGTATTGGAGATTGTCTTCAAGCATGTGTTTGCACATGAAAATATGCATGGAAAATGGAAGCAAACTTGGACATGCATAGAAATGGAGTATTTGAATTTCAGATTGGGTTGTTTTACATCTTGTACACTAATAAGTATTCATTTTGCGTTTTCTTTGGAAGAGCAAATTGAAAGCATTTGCCTAATCAACAATACAGGTATATCTGCAAACTTGTATTTTCTTGCAGACAAAGATTTGATTTAATCACAGGTTAATAAGATGTGTTTGGTTCTATCCATATGTACGTTTGATTTTATAGGGATTTAGAGACTTTCTGTTAAGATTTTGCTTACTTTATATAGTAAAATTATGAAGATATGGGTAAAATAATTCATTTATACAAATTATTTTTTCCATATTGTAAACATTGAAAAGCAGGGTGAAAGGAAAATGTTCTCTTTTGGTGCTATTAAAGGACAGTAGAATCCCATCCACAATTTTCTCAAAGGTCAACAGGTTGTGTCCATAAAAGCAAATTTCAATTATCTTGAACACACTCAGCAATTGCCATGCTACTTATCCATTATGCTTGACTATTCAAGCTAACAAATAAATAAATAAATAAATAAATAAATAAGCACTTGTGAAGTCCATTAGATTGTTCCTAGATGGAAGAACCTATAAGCTAATTTCTGCTTTGAGGAAAATTTTAATGCTTAGTTGTTTATTTGGTATTATACAATTTGAGACAAAGAATTGTTTATCAACTTCAATTTGCAAATCTGAAAATCTTAACATTAATATTGAAACTATTATATTCGTTTCAATATTCTATTTTTGAAATTGTTGAATCAACTTTGGAATACTGAGATTTGTAATATTAAAAGTGATACTAAATAAAAATTTAATCATGGTCACATGAAAATATGTTACTGTAGTCATATGTTATGTGGACACAGCTACATGAATTACAACCAGCATCTTTTAAGCAACATTACTGAATAAACTGAATAAACTCAACATTACTGAATAAAACATTATTTTAATAATAACCATGAGTTTGTATATACCTAACATAAATTTCATATTGATTTAAACTATTTTAACACAAAATATTTGGCAAGATTAAAAAACAGCCATTCCTGAGTGTTTATATAACTCTTCTAGGATCCATAGAAAGTATTTATCATTTTGAAATACTAGTTTCTGGGACAATCAGATGATATTTTCTGAAATATGTGTGATTTGTGACATCCAAAACATTTCTACATATGGTTGGTAGAGTGTGTTCATTCCTAGTCAATCCATTTATTCTTGATATTTAGTGATAAACACTGAACACAGTAATTGAATTACTCAGGTACATATGTTATGTATTCATGATAAAAATTATCAGATATGTCCAGGTTGTGGACATTTATTCTACACATGTGCTGTGGCTGATGTTGTCATTAAAAACACACTGGCTTTTCAGGTCACCTGGTAAACATTTCATATTTCTATAATAGAAGCAGAATTTTTGAAAACATAAATTATACCATGAAGAAAATCAACATCTTTGGACGTTAATTCTTTCATGAAAGTAGACTATTTTTAAGCAATTTTTTTTTTTTTTTTTTGCAGCTACAAAGGTGAGGTAGCAAATAGTGTAAAAATTAACCTTAGTAGTTTAAAATAGTGAACTCAGAACCAAATGGTAACTTGAGCTCTGTGAGTACCAGCTTCAGTTCAGTTGAGTGGCTCAGTGGTAATTATGTAACATTTTAGCACTAGGTTTAAGAAAGCAGTTTTAAATGAAATTGATCATAATCATAAAGTAAGTAAATAGGAAAAAAGGGATCTGAACTTTTAGCCTTAGTGACTTTCCATTAGAATCAGAAGAACTCTTACAATAAAAGCTTTCTTATTTGCCATTTATAGAGGGTCAAATACCCTCTTCCCATTGTCTTATTATCAGGCCTTGTTATTAGAATAATGGTTTTCTTGAAAGCTTTGCAGGTTCTCCATTATCAGGCATTTTTATAAGATCCATGAATAAGACATCTGGAGTTTTCAGCATTAGAGCTCATGAGGTCACTCAGTTTGGGGGTAGGCTTCATTTCAGATTAGAACTTTTCAGCTAACAGAATAACTGAATACTTATAGCCTGGATAGCAGTGTGAAATGGGGGTATTATTTTCCTTTCTCATTAGGTATAAATATGCAAAGCAGTAATAGACATTTTCTCTTTCTGGGTAATTCTATAGTTCCCAAAACAGATGGTATTTTGTCTGTGGTTACCTAAAATGTATGTATGCATAGATATACGAACATGCATTTATATATGCACACATATATGTACATAAACATATATATATGGAAAATACTAAGGATAATTGTACCAGATAGATATTCTGTTTTGCTCTCATTCAAATTCCTTTATTTCAGTAAGATGGAATGGATCTATTGAATTTCCACATGTTCTGTTCTTACCCAAAAAGTTTTAAAAGAAACCATCTATGTGGACTGTTAAGCATCATGCATAGTAGCAGACAGGAAACAGATAAATTGCACATAACTCATACATGTTTTCTAAGCCAAAGCATTAATGTTACTGTTTTTTTTTTTCAAATAAAATATTATAATTTGGACCCATCTCTAAATAATAAGTAACTTACAGTGAATAAATGACACATATATAATGTGATTAAACTATATCAACAAAATGTTTAAATTATTTTATTATTATTTTGCTCATTAAACAAAACTTGTAAGCACAATTTAAAAATATCCTTTATATAAATGGTATTTCTTTAGAATTTTTTTTTCAGAGATATATAGAAAGAGTATCAGAGTACCATTGCCTCTGGCTTGTATTTTTTCATAACAACTTCAGAGTTCAGTGAATTTTAATGAACACAAATAATAATAATACCCATACAATAAAATAAATTAAAAGTTATCAGGTCCAAAGCAGTTATCTGTAACTTAAATGCATTTTCTTAGAATACTAGAAAAACAAAACTCAGAATAGGCAGCAAATAATTTAATTTGTCTGTAGCTCATGAAAGGCAAATTATATTTTCTTTTATACATTTTTGCATTTCCTGAGTGTTTACTCTTACAGTATAAGAATGTACTTTAAATATATTAAAGATACATTTTAAAAATTGGTGACATATATTACTATACTTTTAAAGTAAGTCCTTCATAGTTGAAATAATTTGCACGTCTATTAGGCTTTCACTGTCCAAAGTTCTACTAGAAACCAGAGCATTCACTGACTAAATTCATGAAATTATGTATAGGCTTGAATCTTACTGGCTTCTTTGTGACACTGTTAGGTAACATCTAGTACATGTAAATGTCTACTATGCTATATACCTTTGTAAGTCAGTATAATTCAGTAGTTATTTGCACAAATCTAGAGTAAGTTAACTGGGTACAAAACTTTGTCCTTTCACAAGCTAGCTCTTTACAAGCAGTTACCTGTAAAATATGGAAAACAACTGTATCTAGGATTATTAAGGTTATTATTAAGGTTATTATGATATTTTTATGATAATAACCTTATTATAATAATATAATATAATATATAATAAGGTTATTATTATAATAATATAATATATAATAAGGTTATTATAATAATATAATATAATATAATATAATATAATATAATATAATAATATATATAATAATATAATATAATAACCTTATAATAAGGTTATTATTATTATTAAGGTTATTATTGTTAAGATTATAACAACTATATCTAGGATTATAAAGGTTAAATAAAGTAATAGGTGTAAAGTCTTTAGAATAACGTGTAGAGTATGACAAGCACAAAATAAATATTAGCAGTACTTTATTTTCATTTTTAAAACTTAATTTTATTATTAAACATTGTTTGGGGTGGTGATCCCAAAAGGAGAATCCTGGCAGGAAGTGACTGATATTCTGCCAAATGTTGAGGTGCCCTCCCTGATAGTAGCTACATTGTAGGTATATATCTTACTTTTATATGCTATTGAACGTCTCCTGTAACTACACATACTTCAACGTCTTACTTTGAATTTTAGCTCTAAAATGGCACAGACCATAGAACATATATCCAGATAGCTAGTTAACAAATTGTTCTTTGTCCTTGACAAGTATAATTGTAGAGTCCAAAAAGATTAAAATGAAGACCTATACTATGAGTAGTGGCATTAACTCTGCATGTAGTATAAGGGGTCAGGAAAGGTAATCTGGAAGAAATAACATTAAAATAGTAACCAATAGAGAATTATTTATACAGAAAACTTGGTATGGGGGGGAAGATAATGGTACTGAATGAGGGGCAGGGACTTGAGGAGTCTCAGGGGTAAGAGAAATACAGAAAATGCGAAAAAAAAAGTTTATTTTGGAAAGCAGAATGTGAGAGAGAAGATGAAAACAGATAAAACCATGTCAAATTACTTAAAATTTACCACTTAGAAAGAGCACTTTAGATATTTTGTGAGGAATTGGATGCACAAGAGCAAGAACCTGTTGCAGTAGTCTCTGAAAGATTTGCAAATCACTTAGCGGATCAAGAGAAGCAAATGAGTTCGAGATATTTAGAAAGTGTAGCAGATTCTACTAGATAAGTGGATATTGGTATTGAGGAAGAGAGAAAGACATATTGCGAATATATTCTCTTGAACAAAAGTTAGAAGTTCAATGGTGGGGGAGAAACGTGTTGGCCTTGAGGAATTACATGACTTCTTGGTGAAGAATCCAGGGGCTCCTTGCCTGCAGTGAAATATAATAGATTTGTGTTTGTGTGTGTGTGGGGGGGGCATTAAACATCAAATAGGAATTAATTAAACCTTTGGGAACAATCAACAAATCAAAGTAAGAATAGGATTCATAGGCATATTAGTACAACTATAAGAATGCAGTGTCAGAATCCAATAGAAAAGAATGTTTTAAAGAAGGGAAAATGTAAGAAGTTTAAACAGCGCTCTGGTTCTTCTGATTGCTTTAATGGATTAATCCAAAAATCCTGACTGTAATTCAATAAGGTGGGTATCAGTGTAAGTTATACAGTATACTATATATATATATGCATATATATACACTATATACAGCATACTATATACTATATATACAATAATCAGTATACTATATACTATATATACTATACTATACTAGGTATAGAATGCATGGTATAATAATAAAACTTTCTCAGTCATGGAGTTTTTTGTCTGCTTTGGAATTCAACCAGAACTCTTGGAATCATACAATAATATGTATATAGAGTTCATTTCCCTCTCTCTCTTTCTCTCTGCCTTCTCTCTTTCACTCTCAAACACAAGCACAGTTGTAGGTGTTCAAACTGAGTTGCTAAGACATATTTGCTTTAAGAGCATCTCAAAACCCAAGACTTCTCTTAATTCATCATACCTAGAATGTGGGAATTATCCTTATGTTTCAAGATAGCAATTTGCTCCACAGAGGAGGGAGATGGAGAAGAAAAGGATAGGTTATATTCTCTCTCCAAAACAAAACAAAACATACATCTATGGCCAATTACATACATCTATGGCTGCATTGAGTAAAAGGAAGCTGGAAAATTAGGTCTTAATGTTTAGGAGTTATACACAAAATTGAATATTATTATATTACCAGAAGAGAGAGAATGAATATTGGAAGACACTAAGTATTTCAATATCCATATTTCCATATGACACACTTTTGCTCTTAATTTTAATTTCATGCATTTTGTGTTTCTTTTTCTTTATGCAAGATAAGCATTTAGGTCTCTGGGACACCACCCCTTTCCATTCTCCTACAACCTTTCCAAAATGGTGAAATCACATATTTTGTTTATATCAATAATCAGTGTGTGCATTAGTATGATTATGCAAACATTATCCCTATCTGAGTCATATCAGAGATGAAAATCTTTCTTTCACATCATTTTATTTTCCTGGAGCTGATAACTCACTCTTAGAGTGCTTACTTACTTTACTCCAGTCAGTTACCCTCAAGTTCTCCAAACAAAATGTGAACATCAGATATTCTGTCGATTTCCTCTATAGGAGGACATGCTCCTGGAGCTCTCTGTCCTTTTGCAGCTATCAGGACTAATTGCTCTCCAGGTCTTCAGCATAAAAATCATGTTATGATATCCCTTCATCATCATATTGGGAATATCCTCAAACCTTTATGATGTAGATCTCTTGTTTTCAGGATCTTAGGTCTTTTCTCTGTTGTTTTATTCCATATGGTGGTGAAGCAAGTTCTTGAGAATGTGCCTATGTGCTTATGTGTCTAGATATCTGAGACCTTGATTGTTTTAAAGTGTCTCCATTTATTCTTAATGGAGATTCAGTTTTAACTAAGTATAGAACGCATGGTATAATAATTTGCTCTGACCTAGAAACAGTATCAACATTCAGAAAATTAAATTTCATTTTCTTTATTGAGTCTTTGTTTAGACTATTTTGCTTTGTTGTTAATTTTTTTCCTTCCCTTGAATATTTTATAATTTTATGAAGTTAAAAATTTTATAAATCTTTGAAATTTGAATTCTGAAAACTCAATTGACAGATTTCAATGTAGATATTTTTCATCCATTTTACTGAGCATACTTTTAGTCCTATCATTGTGGAAAATATACATTATTTTATTTAGTTTAAGGAGAAAAAAAGAAAAACAGAGAAGTGATATACTTGGGGGAAAACTGGGATGGAACTATCCACAGAAGAATAGGCTGAGTGAAGTTAAAAATCAATATGTTTCAAGTATTACATAACAAATTAGTTTTGGGATTTAAACTCTAGTTTAAAAAACAGGATGGATGGCACTCCAATTCTTTTTAAAAAATTACTATCATATTGATATTGAAAAGCTTGCATCAAAAATAAGAGGGACCTAAACTTATATATAGAATAGAAGTACTGAAACACCAATGTTAATGAATTGTCTCCAATATATTATAAAAATTATAAGACATTAAGTACTTGCAGGGTAATTAGCTGAATGCAAATAAAGTAGTATATTAATATATACTCTTTCAATGGATATAGAGTAAGTCATTTGATAAATTTCACCAGTAAGATTAAAACTCATAAGGTGATCATCTTGGCAGCATAATTTCTCTAGAAGTCTGAGGAACTCCAAGAATTTTATCTTGTTTGATCTCTTTCTTTAGTATAATAAAAATACATGTTCTTTCTAAATCAACACATTCCATCTCATTTAGGTTTGAAATATTGAAGAAATTTCCATTAAAATCCCAAATAGATGGCTTTTCTAAACATGACCTCAAAGTCAGATACTTTTAATTAAATCGAATGATAATGTTAACAGCTCTGGTAGACACCATCAGTTGCTTGCTCAAAACTATTTTCTCCCACTACTTCAAATCTCATTATCACAGCTTCTTCTGAATGTCCACCTTAGCTACAGAGACTAGAGAAGCAGTCTTTCACTGAGCTTCTGGAAAACATAACTCTAATTAAAAAAAAAAAAAAAAAGACTCCCAGAATTGAAATATCACTCTGGATTAATGCAATTTTGTAAAATCTACAACTGCTGCAGCAATTTTGCAACCATATGAAAAGACAGCACTGAACATTTTTATGTTTGTAGAAGTATGCTATAGCAAAGATGGACTAATCTTGTCAGAATGATCCTGCTACCACTGCTAAACTCAATAATTTTGTGGAAAATACCATCAGCACCAAAGTTTGTTATTACTGCTGTTAGAAAAATGGCTAACATTGTTGGACAATGGGTATATGAAATATTTTAAGTTTTTCAACTGTTTTTAGAATCATTTTTATAAATAGAATATAAAGGCCAAGTCCATTAGCAAAGTTAAGAGTTTCATATTAATGAAACCATACAGGTAATTTTGTGTGACTTTATGTGTACATTCTTTGGTATCTGGCTTTTAGCATTCAACACATTCAAAATTCAATCACGCTGTTACATGTTTTAGGAGCTCATCAATTTTTTTACAGCTAAGTGTTACTAATTGTACATACATATCACAGTTTATCCAATTCCTACTGATTTATATTATTACCAGTATACTATCAAGAATGCTGCTATGTTGATACATGTTTTCAGTGTTTTTGGAAAAATACCTAAGAGTGGAATATCTGGGTTATAGGATACATAGATGTTAACATTTTTAAGAAACCATAAACAATTTTCCAAAGTAGTTGTACCATTTTACCCTTCAACCAGCAATGCATGAGGGTCACAGTCTTTTCTAATATTTGAAGTTCTCTCATTTTTTAAACCAATTTAGCAAGTGGATGTATTTCGTTGCCTCATTATGATTTAAATGTTTTTATTTCCCTGATGACTAATGCTGTGGTGCACTTTTTCACATTCTTCCTCATCATTTTCATATATTTTCTTTTATAAAATATTTATTTTGCTCATTATTTTGAGTTGTCTTTTATAAATGAGTTGCAATGGTTCTTAGGACATTTGGTTAGAAGTACTTTTTCAGTCTTTAGAATATCTAGGCTTTTCATTAATGGCTTCTTTTAATGAGAAGAAGTGTAATTTTTTATTCAGTCTAATCTTTTCTTTTTTTTTTTTTTTCCTTTATGGTTATCTCTTTCTTTGGTTGGTCTGAGAAGTACTTATCTACTCAGAAGTCATAAAGATATTTTCTCCTTATCTTCAAAAACATTACTTTTGTTATCTTCTAAAACAAAACTTTTGGTTTTTACATTTATGACTCTGATTCATCTAAAACTGATTTTTTTTTTAAATTTCTGTGCACAGTGTGAAGTAGAAGACTCCCCCCACTCCATATTGAGAGTCCAGCACCATTTGGTGAACTGAATTTCTGTTTTTTTCTTGGCATCCTTCAAAATTATTTGACCATCTATGTGTAGGTTTATTTCTATACTCTATATACTGCTCCACTGATCAATTTGTCTATCCTTTGGCAAGACCACACTATATGGATTACTGAAGCATTATAATAATTCTTGGATTCCATCAACAGCTTTTGTGCCTTTCTTTAAATTGTTTTGGTTATTCTTAGTCCTTGTCCATTCAAATAAGTTTCAAAATCATCTTCTCAATTTCTAGAAAACAATCCAGCTTGGATTGTGACTGAGATCACATTTATGCTATAACTAATTTTGGAAGAATTGATATCTTAAAAATATTGAGTCTTCTAATCCATGTTATAGAATATGTTTGTTCAAACCAGAATATTGTCACTAAATTTTTAAAACTAGAATAAACTTATTATTTCAAAAACTGAACAGTTGTTTGTACAAGGATATGTATTGAAGCATTATTTCTAATATTTATATTAGGAATAAATAAATAAATGAATAGGAATAAATAAATTAAAAATTAGGAATAAATAAATAAAAAGAGGTAGCTCTTAAATAAAAAAAGAATGTTTAACTTTATTTCAGACATTGATATTATGGAATAATGCCACATCATTAAAATGATGGTATAGAATAGTTTAGAGTGCAAAAACAGGGCTATGATATATTCTTGTGGAAAAAATAGGAAGGAAAACGATATGTATACTATGTACATTATGATCTAAATTTTTAAAAGATTATTTATTTATTTATTTATTTATTTAAAGATTTTATTTTTTATTTGACAGAGAGAGAGAGATCACAATTAGGCAGAGAGGCAGGCAGAGAGAGAGGGGGAAGCAGGCTCCCTGCTGAGCAGAGAGCCTGATGTGGGGCTCGATCCCAGGACCCTGAGATCATGACCTGAGCTGAAGGCAAAGGCTTAACCCACTAAGCCACCCAGGAGCCTATGATTTAATATTTTTTTTTTTGTAAACACACATATAACTATTGGCTACTTAACAAAACATGACTCTTTTTGATGTTTAGCTTCTAGTTTTTTCCTACTATACACCTTTTGTATATTACAAGTACTTTCAATTTAAAAGTATTTTTACTCTGCAAAAAGAAGCTATATTAGTGCATATTTTTTTAATTTTATTTTTTATAAACATATTATATATTTTTATCCCCAGAGGTACAGGTCTGTGAATCACCAGGTCTACACACTTCAACAGCACTCAGCATAGCACATACCCTCCCCAATGTCCATAACCCCACCCCCCTCTCCCAAACCCCCCCCCAAACAACCCTCAGTTTGTTTTGTGAGATTAAGAGTCACTTATGGTTTGTCTTCCTCCCAATCCCATCTTGTTTCATTTACTCTTCTCCTACCCCCTTAACCCCCCATGTTGCATCTCCTCTCCCTCATATCAGGGAGACCATATGATAGTTGTCTTTCTCCGATTGACTTATTTCACTAAGCATGATACCCTCTAGTTCCATCCACATCGTCACAAATGGCAAGATTTCATTTCTTTTGATGGCTGCAGAGTATTCCATAGTGTATATATACCACCTCTTCTTTATCCATTCATCTGTTGATGGACATCTAGGTTCTTTCCATAGTTTGGCTATTGTAGACATTGCTGCTATAAACATTTGGGTGCACGTGCCACTTCAGATCACTACGTTTGTATCTTTAGGGTAAATACCCAGCAGTGCAATTGCTGGGTCATAGGGTAGTTCTATTTTCAACACTTTGAGGAACCTCCATGCTGTTTTCCAGAGTGGTTGCACCAGCTTGCATTTCCACCAACAGTGTAGGAGGGTTCCCCTTTCTCCGCATCCTCGCCAGCATCTGTCATTTCCTGACTTGTTAATTTTAGCCATTCTGACTGGTGTGAGGTGATATCTCATTGTGGTTTTGATTTGTATTTCCCTGATGCCGAGTGATGTGGAGCACTTTTTCATGTGTCTGTTGGCCGTCTGGATGTCTTCTATGCAGAAATGTCTGTTCATGTCTTCTGCCCATTTCTTGATTGGATTATTTGTTCTTTGGGTGTTGAGTTTGCTAAGTTCTTTATAGATTTTGGACACTAGCCCTTTATCTGATATGTCGTTTGCAAATATCTTCTCCCATTCTGTCAGTTGTCTTTTGTTTTGTTAACTGTTTCCTTTGCTGTGCAAAAGCTTTTGATCTTAATAAAATCTCAATAGTTCATTTTTGCCCTTGCTTACCTTGCCTTTGGTGATGTTCCTAGGAAGATGTTGCTGTGGCTGAGCTCGAAGAGGTTGCTGTCTCTGTTCTCCTCAAGGATTTTGATAGATTCCTTTCTCACATTGAGGTCCTTCATCCATTTTGAGTCTATTTTCGTGTGTGGTGTAAGGAAATGGTCCAATTTCATTTTTCTGCATGTGGCTGTCCAATTTTCCCAACACCATTTATTGAAGAGGCTTTTTTCCATTGGACATTCTTTCGTGCTTTGTCGAAGATTAGTTGACCATAGAGTTGAGGGTCTATTTCTGGGCTCCCTATTCTGATCCATTCATCTATGTGTCTGTTTTTGTGCCAGTACCATGCTGTCTTGATGATGACAGCTTTGTAATAGAGCTTGAAGTCCAGAATTGTGATGCCACCAACTTTGGCTTTCTTTTTCAATATTGCTTTGGCTATTTGAGGTCTTTTCTGGTTCCATATAAATTTTAGGATTATTTGTTCCATTTCTTTGAAAAACATGGATGGTACTTTGATACGAATTGCATTAAATGTGTAGATTGCTTTAAGTAGCATAGACATTTTCACAATATTTATTCTTCCAATCCGGGAGCATGGAACATTTTTCCATTTCTTTGTGTCTTCCTCAATTTCTTTCATGAGTACTTTATAGTTTTGTGTGTATAGATTCTTAGCCTCTTTGGTTAGGTTTATTCCTAGGTATCTTATAGTTTCAGGTGCAATTGTAAATGGGATGGACTCCTTAATTTCTCTTTCTTCTGTCTTGTTGTTGGTGTAGAGAAATGCAACTGATTTCTGTGCATTGATTTTATATCCTGACACTTTACTGAATTCCTGTACAAGTTCTAGCAGTTTTGGAGTGGAGTCTTTTGGGTTTTCCACATATAGTATCATATCATCTGCGAAGAGTGATAGTTTGACTTCTTCTTTGCCAATTTGGATGCCTTTAATTTCCTTTTGTTGTCTGATTGCTGAGGTAGGACTTCTAGTACTAAGTTGAATAGCAGTGGTGATAACGGACATCCCTGCCGTGTTCCTGACCTTAGCAGAAGAGCTTTCAGTTTTTCTCCATTGAGAATGATATTTGCGATGGGTTTTTCATAGATGGCTTTGATAATATTGAGGTATGTGCCCTCTATCCCTACACTTTGAAGAGTTTTGATCAGGAAGGGATGCTGTACTTTGTCAAATGCTTTTTCAGTATCGATGGAGAGTATCATATGGTTCTTGTTCTTTCTTTTATTAATGTGTTGTATCACATTGATTGATTTGCGGATGTTGAACCAACCTTGCAGCCCTGGAATAAATCCCACTTGGTCGTGGTGAATAATCCTTTTAATGTACTGTTGAATCCTATTGGCTAGTATTTTGGCGAGAATTTTTGCATCTGTGTTCATCAAGGATATTGGTCTGTAGTTCTCTTTTTTGATGGGATCCTTGTCTGGTTTGGGGATCGAGGTGATGCTGGCCTCATAAAATGAGTTTGGAAGTTTTCCTTCCATTTCTATTTTTTGGAACAGTTTCAGGAGAATAGGAATTAGTTCTTCTTTAAATGTTTGGTAGAATTCCCCTGGGAAGCCGTCTGGCCCTGGGCTTTTGTTTGTTTGGAGATTTTTGATGACTGTTTCAATCTCCTTACTTACAGGTTATGGGTCTGTTCAGGCTTTCTATTTCTTCCTGGTTCAGTTGTGGTAGTTTATATGTCTCTAGGAATGCATCCATTTCTTCCAGATTGTCAAATTTGTTGGCATAGAGTTGCTCACAGTATGTTCTTATAGTTATCTGTATTTCTTTGGTGTTAGTTGTGAACTCTCCTCTTTCATTCATGATTTTATTTATTTGGGTCCTTTCTCTTTTCTTTTTGATAAGTCTGGCCAGGGGTTTATCAATCTTATTAATTCTTTCAAAGAACCAGCTCCTAGTTTCGTTGATTTGTTCTCTTGTTTTTTTGGTTTCTATTTCATTGATTTCTGCTCTGATTTTTATGATTTCTCTTCTCCTGCTGGGTTTAGGGTTTCTTTCTTGTTCTTTCTCCAGCTCCTTTAGGTGTAGGTAAGGTTGTGTACCTGAGACCTTTCTTGTTTCTTGAGAAAGGCTTGTACCACTATATATTTTCCTCTCAGGACTGCCTTTGTTGTGTCCCACAGATTTTGAACTGTTGTGTTTTCATTATCATTTGTTTCCATGAATTTTTTCAATTCTTCCTTAATTTCCTGGTTGACCCATTCATTCTTTAGAAGGATGGTGTTTAGTCTCCATGTATTTGGGTTCTTTTCAAATTTCCTCTTGTGATTGAGTTCTAGCTTCAGAGCATTGTGGTCTGAAAATATGCAGGGAATGATCCCAATCTTTTGATACCAGTTGAGACCTGATTGTGACCCAGGATGTGATCTATTCTGGAGAATGTTCCATGTGCACTAGAGAAGAATGTGTATTCTGTTGCTTTGGGATGAAATGTTCTGAATAGATATGTGATGTCCATCTGGTCCAGTGTGTCATTTAAAGCCTTTATTTCCTTGTTGATCTTTTGCTTGGATGATCTGTCCATTTCAGTGAGGGCAGTGTTAAATTCCCCTACTATTATTGTACTATTGTTGATGTGTTTCTTTGATTTTGTTATTAATTGGTTTATATAGTTGGCTGCTCCCATGTTAGGGGCATAGATATTTAAAATTGTTAGATCTTCTTGTTGGACAGATCCTTTGAGTATGATATAGTGTCCTTCTTCATCTCTTATTATAGTCTTTGGCTTAAAATCTATTTGATCTGATATAAGGATTGCCACCCTTGCTTTCTTCTGATGCCCATTAGCATGGTAAATTGTTTTCCACCCCCTCACTTTAAATCTGGAGATGTCTTCAGGTCTAAAATGAGTTTCTTGTAGGCAACATATAGATGGGTTTTGTTTTTTTTTCCATTCTGATACCCTGTGTCTTTTGATTGGGGCATTTAGCCCATTAACATTCAGGGTAACTATTGAGAGATATGAATTTAGTGCCATTGTATTGCCTGTAAGGTGACTGTTATTGTATATTGTCTCTGTTCCTTTCTGATCTACTACTTTTAGGCTCTCTCTTTGCTTAGAGGACCCCTTTCAATATTTCCTGTAGAGCTGGTTTGGTGTTTGCAAATTCTTTCAGTTTTTGTTTGTCCTGGAAGCTTTTTTTTTTTTTTTTTAAGGTTTCTATTTATTTATTTGACAGAGAACATAAGTAGGCAGAGAGGCAGGCAGAGAGAGAAGGGGAAGCAGGCTCCCTGCTGAGCAGAGCGCCCGATGTGGGAATCGATCCCAGGACCCTGGGATCATGACCTGAGCCGAAGGCAGAGGCTTTAATCCACTGAGCCACCCAGCCGCCCCTGTCCTGGAAGCTTTTAATCTCTCCTTCTATTTTCAATGATAGCCTAGCTGGATATAGTGTTCTTGGCTGCATGTTTTTCTCGTTTAGTACTCTGAATATAACATGCCAGCTCTTTCTGGCCTACCAGGTCTCTGTGGATAAGTCTGCTGCCAATCTAATATTTTTACCATTGTATGTTACAGACTTCTTTTCCCGGGCTGCTTTCAGGATCTTCTCTTTGTCACTAAGACTTGTAAATTTTACTATTAGGTGACGGGGTGTGGACCTATTCTTATTGATTTTGAGGGGGGTTCTCTGAACCTCCTGGATTTTGATGCTTGTTCCCTTTGCCATATTGGGGAAATTCTCTTCAATAATTCTCTCCAATATACCTTCTGCTCCCCTCTCTGTTTCCTCTTCTTCTGGAATCCCAATTATTCTAATGTTGTTTCGTCTTATGGTGTCACTTATCTCTCGAATTCTCCCCTCGTGGTCCAGTAGCTGTTTGTCCCTCTTTTGCTCAGCTTCTTTATTCTCTGTCATTTGGTCTTCTATATCACTAATTCTTTCTTCTGCCTCATTTATCCTAGCAGGGAGAGCCTCCATTTTTGATTGCACCTCATTAATAGCTTTTTTGATTTCAACTTGGTTAGATTTTAGTTCTTTTATTTCTCCAGAAAGGGCTTTTATATCTCCCGAGAGGGTTTCTCTAATATCTTCCATGCCTTTTTTGAGCCCGGCTAGAACCTTGAGAATCGTCATTCTGAACTCTAGATCTGACATATTACCAATGTCTGTATTGATTAGGTCCCTAGTCTTTGGTACTGCCTCTTGTTCTTTTTTTTGTGGTGAATTTTTCTGCCTTGTCATTTTGTCCAGATAAGAGTATATGAAGGAGCAAGTAAAATACTAAAAGGGTGGCAACAACCCCAGGAAAATATGTTTTAACCAAATCAGAAGTTAGATCCCAAAATATGAGGGGGGAGAAAGGGGATAAAAAGAGGTTCAGAAAGACAAAAAAAAAAAAAAAATTAAAAAAGAAAACGAATAAAGAAAAAATATAAAAAAGAAAAAAAATATATATATATTAGATAAACTAGTTAAAAAACGTTAAAAAAGAAAAGGGTAAACGTTAAAAAAAATTTGGCAGAAGAAGAGAAAAAAAATTGAAAAAGAAAAAAAAATTAAATTAACTGCAAGACTAAAGAATCATTGGGAGAAAGCCATGAGTTCCGTGCTTTGCTTTCTCCTCCTCTGGAATTCCGCTGCTCTCCTTGGTATTGAAACTGCACTCCTTGGTAGGTGAACTTGGTCCTGGCTGGGCTTCTTGTTGATCTTCTCGGGGAGGGGCCTGTTGTAGTGATTCTCAAGTGTCTTTGCCCCAGGCAGAATTGCACCGCCCTTACCAGGGGCCGGGCTGAGTAATCCGCTCGGGTTTGCTTTCGGGAGCTTTTGTTCCCTGAGTGCTTTCCGTAGAGTTCCGGAGGACGGGAATGAAGTTGGCGGCCTCCTAGTCTCTCGCCCGGAGGAGCCGGGAGCCGGGTGCCCCACTCCTCAGTGTGCCCTCAGAGAACAGCGCCCAATTACTCCCGTCACCCTGGCCTCTGGCCTCGCTCCGAGCTGACAGAGCCTGCGACTGTTTCAAGGTAACCCCGAGCTGAGAGCTCACTCCTCGGCTCTGTCTCTGTAGCTGGCTTTCCCATTCTAATACCTGTAAGCTCTGCGACACTCAGACATCCCCGATCCTTCTGTGACCCTGTAGGACCTGAGGCCATGCTGACCCCATGAGGGCTTCACCCCGGTTAAGCCTCTGGAGCAATGTCCCTCAGTGGAACAGACTTTTAAAAGTCCTAATTTTGTGCTCCATTGCTCCACCACTTGCCGGGAGCCGGCTTCTCCCCTCGCGGTCTATCTTCCCGTCGCTTTGGATTCACTTCTCTGCCAGTCCTACCTTTCTGAAAGTGGTTGATTTTCTGTTTCTAGAATTGCTGTTCTTCTTCTCTTTGATCTCCTGTTGGATTTGTAGGTGTTTGCAATCTTTAGATAAGCTATCTAGCTGATCTCCTGCTACCTGAAGTAGTCTCTGCCTGCCACTTCTCCACCATCTTGACTCCATAGTGCATATTTTTTAGTCTTCTGTGTGTAATTTTTTTTACCTGTGATTTCTAATAGAATAAAACTATAAACTCTCTAGAATGATAAATACACCTCCCACACATATTTCAGTTTCATGTGCTGAATGAAAGCCATACATTGCAGGTACAACAGGTGACATGCAGTTTTCTAAATTAGTTACATATTTGTATACCAGCAAAATTTTCTCTCCTTCATAGTTTTTAATAATTTTATCTGAAAAACTATTATGTTCATATAAATGTAAATAAGCATGCTTCCTGTGGCACACTGTTTATTCTCTCATCTGGCAGAATTAATGGCTTCCATTGCCTTTCAAGATATGAAAGAGCCATGTGATATCAGTTATGCATAAGAATTGCAGACAGCTTTTCAGGCCCAACTGAGTTTTTAGATTATGGTTTGGTAGCAGCAAAGCCAATACAGTTAAGTACTTTACTTGTTGGACCACCAAGTGTTCTAGAGAGAGGAGGGCTCAAACTGTTTTATTGATCCAAGCTTGTTGTTGTTTTAGGAGATAGAAAAAAGAGAAAGAGAGGAATAAAAGTAACAATATGAGTAAGAGAATAGTTTTAATATTGGATCATAAGGTTGAGTACAGGATGAGGCAGAAGAGAAGGTTTAAGTAGAGAGTTTAGAAGGGTCAAAAGTATGGAGGGTTTAGTGTGAAACAGAAGAAGGATTTTGACCAAAGTAAGAAACCTTCAATTCAAAAGTTCAGAGATGAAGGCTTATAGAGGATGTTGATGAACAGCTTGTGTACATGGGAGTAAGTGGTTGAAATAAACTGAGCATGAAAATTTGTATGTAATGGGGTTTTAAGAATTTGGATACTAGTCATCTCTGTGAATATTGCAGTCATTCGAATTACTTAATATTGGAGGCTAATCAAGGGTGGACAGAAGGAATCGTAAGAAAGCAGAAACCATGGGGTGCCTGGGTGGCTCAGTGGTTTAAAGCCTCTGCCTTCAGCTCAGGTCATGATCCCAGAGTCCTGGGATCGAGCCCCGCATTGGGCTCTTTGCTCAGCGGGGAGCCTGCTTCCTCCTCTCTCTCTGCCTGCCTCTCTGTCTACTTGTGATCTTTCTCTATCAAATAAATAAATAAAATCTAAAACAAACAAACAAACAAAAACAACTTAGTTAAAAAAAATTAAAAAAGAAAGAAAGCAGAAACCAGAATGCATGTTGTGGGAACAAATTGCATGATCTTAAAGGACAGAAGATGTTTTTACATATGGTTACGTGCTTCAATGTGCAGAAGGAGCCATGAGGTAGGAGGACAGGATTCCTCCCATCTCAGATCATCTCAGATGTTAAAATATTAGGGGTGAAGGAAAATAAAATATAGTTCTTTAAGAAAGTTGCAGAAAAGATGAGACTTACTTCCATCTGAATTTCAGTAAGACAACAATAAAGGATTATTCGGAGAAAATTATGATAATGTATGGGAGTTTTTTTTTTAATTTCTTTTTATCTATGGAATAAGATTCTAGAAAATACAGTGAGTTTGGAAGGACAGAAAACATTGGTTAAGGATTGCTGTCAGCTGCACAAAGTAGATAACAGATAATGGCTTAAAGAAATAACAGATTTTGCTTTTTTTTTTTTTTTAATATAGAAAGAATGTCAGAATTAGGAAGTCCTGGGATATTTCATTAGCTTCATGAGGTTACCATTTTCCCAGACTTCTTTGATCTCCCTCTTCCACCTCCATACTGATTGCTGTAATCCTCATGGTCACCTGTCTCAGGTTGACCTTCAGCCTTATATTATAGGCTATAAGCAGTAGACTTATAAGGAAACAACAGGGAGAAAGGGTGGTAACTATATCAGAACGTAAAACATATCCAAATGTTTTAATGGACTTCCACTGATACCTGAGAAAATATTCCAGGGTCAAG
The DNA here is from genome assembly GCF_002288905.1 of Enhydra lutris kenyoni. Taxonomy (NCBI): domain Eukaryota; kingdom Metazoa; phylum Chordata; class Mammalia; order Carnivora; family Mustelidae; genus Enhydra; species Enhydra lutris. The sequence goes on from NW_019154099.1 coordinate 21,403,236, forward strand.
GAGGTTAGAAAATGTAGTTTTGTCTTTTTTATTTTATTTCGTTTCATTTCATTTTATATTTTATCTTGTTTTGTTTTAAGTTTATTTTTAATTTTTCTAACAAGACCTATTGCCATTTTAATGAATGCTTACACTTAACTCCATCTTCCTTATGTGTTTAACATTTTTATTTTAGAATTTCTTTTCCCACCCAATCTAAATATTTCATTACTGAGACTGATGATTCTATGTTTCCTATCACCATGCTCAAGAACAGAAGAAAAGAACACGAGGGGTAGGAAGGTGCAGAGAGGACAGAAGAGAGCAAGGAGGGAAAAAAATATGGTCCCTCATTTTAGCCGTTGCTCTAGTCTGTGAAAGATGTAGACTGGTGGTAATAATTATAAGTGTTTTCTCAAAAAAAGTCACAATGATCTTAATTTGAATTGATTATACTCTCAACAGATTTGAAGTGTAAGAATTCTAATGAATGCTGTTGAGGATGGGGAGGGGAAATAAAGAATTTCCAGGCTCAGTAATGAAATATTTAAATTTCATGGGAAAGACTCTAAAATGAAAATGTAGATAACTAGGTAAGATGGAGTTAAGTCTAAACATCTTGTCTTCCCTTTCCACAGCCCCATACTCTTTTTTAGATTATTTACTCAAAAACATAGGATAATCATGAGAAATTAGCAGAGGACTGCACAATGCTTAAATAAGAAATAAAATTTGATGATATGGAAAAAGATCTATAATATATTGTTAAATATATTATGTTACCTATTACCTATTACCAAAACAAAACAAAACAAAACACTTACAAAACTATGTGTACATTCTAATTCTTCTCCCCTCTGTACCCATAATTGGAAGGATAACTATCCAATCTATCAAATAGTTTTTTTTTAATTTTTATTTAAATTCAATTTAATTAACAAATACTGCTGTATTATTAGTTTCAGAGTTAAAGGTCCGTGATTCATCAGTTGCATATAACATCCACGTGTCTTCCTTAACCTAACCCTTCCTTATGTGTCTTCCTTAACCTAACCCTTCCTTATGCCTAACCCTAACCCTAACCCTCCTTCCTCCCCTCCAGGAACTCTCAATTTGTTTCCTATAGTTAAGAGACTCTTATGGTTTGCCTCCCTCTCTGTTTTCCTCTTATTTTCTTTTTCCTTCCTTTCTCTATGTTCATCTGCTTTGTTTCTTAAATTCCACATAGGAGTGAAATCATATGGTATTTGTCTTTCTCTCCAAATACCATAAATAGTATACTTAGGTAGGAGTAAATTTTACTTTCTCCATATCTTTTTATTCTTGCTATATTAAATGTGAGTTACTATTTTAATTTAAAAAAATCAGTATATATACTTTTAATAAGAGTAAATACTTAAGCTTTTGCTAATTGATACTTTCTGAAAGGTATTTTCCCCTTCAGTGACACATATCATACACATTCTTTCCTATAGTTCTGAGAATAGATCAGATTGCTACTCCTTAAATTGCACTATTTCCACCCATAATCTAATGAAGTACTTTATTTGGGGTCAGAGGCTGGGACACATTGCTGAGCCTTGGGACAGTCTCAGGAAAACTGGTAAATGTAGCTACTTAGTATTAGGAGCCTGAGACAGCTCCAATCTCACTCATTAGGAACTTGGAATGATTACTTGCATTCTAAAGAAACCAAATGTCTTTGAATATTTTATAAATGAGACAAGCCACATAATATGCTATTTGGAATGTTCTAGTGTTGATACTGCATAATGTGATGCAGCCTGACATTACAGAGATCAGCTTCTTTTTTGTTTGATGCTGTTCTTAAAATGTTTTATAGCAAATCATTATGCAACATGTGCATTTATCTTCATATTACAGTGACAATATATTTGTAAATCACAGAATTACTGCATTATATTTGCATTTATTTCCTTTGGTAAAACAATAGTTATATATTTTATTCTTATAATTTATACAACCTTATTCATGCACACACTAATAAAAACAGCAACAAAAAACCCTAAACTTTTTGTAATCACACCATTATAAACAGACCAAGAAAAGGATGTGATAATTAAATGCTTTGGGGTATTCAATGAAGATGCTACTGAGAGAGACTCAATAGTTCATTTTAGAATTTCCATTAATTTTTAGGCTTGTTGAAATCTAAGTGGCAACCAGGGGAAAATACTTGTTACCCACTGAGTAGTTAATTCAACAAATAGCTGCTGAGTGCCTACTATGTGTTATGGCTCTATATAAGCTCCAGGAGGACAACACTAATATACAGATAATTGTCCTCATGGACATTGAAATTTTTTGTCTGTTTTTACATTTTGTTTCTTAAATAGACTTTATATTTTAGAGCAGACTCGAGGTATCATCAAAATAGAGTGGAAGGCACAGAAATATCACATACACACACACACACACACACACACACACACACACACACACACACACAACTTTCTCCATTATCATTATTTCTACCAAAGTGGGATATTGTCACCATTGATGAACTTTCCATGTACATCCTATCATCCAAAATTCATGTTTACATAAAGGTTCAATTTTGTTGTTGTACATTCTGTTGATTTGAACAAATTCCATTGGTTTATCATGATACATATCCACCATTGTAGTGTACAGAGTAGTTTTACTGCCCTGAAAGTAATTTATGCATCTACTTATCCCTTCCTTCCTCCAATCTCTGTCATTGCTTTAGCTAGGAATTCCAGTAAAATGGTGAAAAGAAGTATAGAAAGGGAACATGCTTGGTTTATACTTGATCTCAGTGGGAAAGCTTCTGGTTTCTGAGCGATGTGAGCATTAGGTCTTTGTATATGTTCTTTATCAAGTTGAGAAATTCTCCTTTATTCCTAGTTGTTGAGAGTTTTTGTCATAAATGGATGCTGTATTTCATCAAATGCTTTCCATACATCTTTTTTTGTTTTACTTATTTTGTGGTTGTGATGTATATTTACAATGTATTCAATATACATTGCAGTATACATTATCAAATAATCCAAGTTTTGATGAATAATCTTGTGTTAACCTCATGAGCTAATGGATACCCATTAAACTGGTATAAATTTCAGGGTATGTCTGTGAGAGTGTTTCTGGAAGAGACTAGCACTTTAGTCATTAGACTGAATATAGGAGATCCACATTTCCCAATGTGCATGGGTATTAACCATTGGTTGAGGGGTCTGAATAAAACAAAACAAGTAAAGGAAGGGTGAATTCTTGCTCTCTCTTCTTGAGCTCTGATATTTACCTTCTCCTGCCCTCTGACTTTGGAGCTCCTGGCTCTTGGACCTTCACATTTGGAACTTACATCAGCAGCCTCCCTTTTCTGAGTCCTTCAGCCTTGGACTGGGAGTTATATTATTATGGATCCCTTGGTTCTCAGGTTTTCAAATTTGGAGTAAATTAAACCTCTGACTTTGCAGGTTCTCCATATTTCAGACAGAAGACTGTGGAACTTCTCAGCTTTCATAGCTGTGTGAACTCATTCCTATAACAAATCTCCTTATCTATCTATCATCTATCTATCTATCTATCTATCTATCTATCTACCATCTATCATCTATCATCTACCTATATTATCTCTCTTCTATACACTTTTGGTTCTACTTCTCTGGAAAACTCTGCCTAATACACAAGTCCACTTTCAAATAATACTATACCAATTACAGGTAATGTGAGTACCTTAAAATACAAAATAATCCTAATTCCTCTCTCCCATTCCTTGTATCATTGCAAGTATTTATTTCACTTAATACATAAGTATATATGTATTTACATATACATATATAATAAGGTTTGATGCCAATAAACTGAAGAAAAGAGCCATGGAATCTGGTGGAGGTTGAGAGCCCTTCCTCTGTACCTAGCACAAATCCTGCTGGGTACAGGAGCAGGGTCTTGGGAGAAGGGTCTCCCTTAGCCGTTGCAGGAAAGGAGTCCGTGCTAGCAAACTCTTGGTGTTGGGCTTATCTGCCAGAGAGCACTGTGTTCCAGCCACACCAGACTTGTCGGAAGAAACCTGCACCTCCTCATGTTCAGAATGTGGTATGGGCTCTGGCTCATCCTTTTCCCCTGTTCCCCCATGTCTCTCCTCTTTCCATAATCTGTGGTTTCAGTTTGACTTTTTATATAAAATTGGTTTGTTATTGTTGTTGTTTTTTTTTTTTTTGGCTTTTTGTTTTTTAAATAAACCAAAGTCAAAAACAAAACCAAAACCAAAATCGATCTGTTAGATCAAGAATAAAAAAGAAATGTTTTTATTTTCACTTATCCCTTCTCCAATGTTCTTCCTTCATTTTTGAATACCCGAGTTCCTACCTATATTTTCTTTCCCTTTTCTCCAAAGAACTTCTTTTTAATTTTTTAACTTTTTTACTGTGTGTAGACAATAAATCCCATCAATTTTTGTTAGTTAAAAAGTCTTGGGGGGCACCTGGGTGGCTCAGTGGTTAAGCCTCTGCCTTCAGCTCAGGTCATGATCTCAGGGTCCTGGGATCAAGTCCCACATCAGGCTCTCTGCTCTGCAGGGAGTTGGCTTCCTCCTCTCTCTCTCTCTCTCTCTGCTTGCCTCTCTGCCCACTTGTGATCTCTCTCTGTCAAATAAATAAAATCTTTAAAAAAAAAAAAAAGTCTTGGGGTGCCTGGGTGGCTCAGTGCTTTAAAGCCTCTGCCTTCAGCTCAGGTCACGATCCCAGGGTTTTGGGATCGCACCCCACATCGGGCTCTCTGCTCAGCAGGGAGTCTGCTCCCAGCTACCCCCCCCCCCGCCCCCTGCCTGCCTCTCCACCTAATTGTGATCTCTATCAAATAAATGGATAAAATCTTTTTTAAAAAGCCTTAACTTTTCCTTTACTTTCAAAAGATAATTTTTCAGTGTAGACCAGTATATGTTGTTGTTTTATTGTTCTCTCAGCCCTTTAAATGTTTTACTCTACTTTTGCTCACATAAATTGTGTAGAAAAATCATATGTAATGCTTATCTTTGCTCCTCTGTAGGTAAGGTGTTTTTCTTCCACTGGCTTCTTTCAAGATTATTTTTCTTTATCTTTGATTTTTGGTCTTTTGAAATGGTATGCCTAGATGTAGTTTTCTGGGGCACTTATCTTGCTTGGTGTTTTCTGACCTTCCTGATCTGTGGGCTGTTTTCTGACAATACTCAGAAATTCTCAGTCATTATTATTTCAGACATTTCTTGTTTCTTTTTTCTCCTTCTGGTATTCCCATACACGTATGACACACAGTTTGGAGTTGTCCCATGGTTCTTGGCTATCCTGCTTATTTATTTTTTAGTCTCTCTTTTTTTTTTTTTTTTTTAATTTGTTTTTCAGTTTTGGAAACTTCTATTGTGATATACTCAAGTTCAGCAATTCTCCCCTCAGACACTTTACTAGGAAGCCTATCAAAAGCCTTCTTCATTTCTGTTACAATGTTTCTGATCTCTAGCATTTTCTTTTGCTACTTTCTTGGAGTTTCTATCTTTCTGATTACATTGCGCATCTGTTCTTACATGGCCTCTACTTTATGCATTACAACTATTAGCATATTTATATAATCATAGTTGCTATAAATTCCTGGCTTCACAATTCTATCATCCCTGTCATATCTGAATTTGCTTCTGATGCTTTCTCTGTCTCTTCAAGCTATGTTGTTTTGCCTTTTAGCATGTCTTGTATTTTTTTTCTTGAGTCAGATACGATATACTGGGTGAAAGGGATAACTCCTCGCCCCCCAAAAGCCACATACTGTACCCTCAGATTCCAGCTTCACCTTGTTTGCCTTCCTGGGACCCCAAACCACCCCTACTCCTCTCAATAGGACTAAATCCCAGCCCCAGCCTGTGAGCATCATTTATGGTGTTCAAGACAGAACATTTCCTGAAGTATTGTTTAGGGGGTAGAGGCCAGCTACCCCATAGCATGGTGCTGGCAGTTAGGCTAGGTCAGAAAGAGAGAGCAATGTCATGAGGTTGTTCTTTAAGGGGCAAGATTTGAGGAAGAGGCAGTGATGGTCTCCTGAGTTGAATTCTAGACAGCTTGGAGTGGTGGCATGAACAACTGGCTTGAGGATGTGCAACTGAATATTGTGTTTGGGTTGTTGAGGCTTTGGACCTTGTAGATGCAGGAATGGGGCCTCAGCTTTCTGACTCAGAAGCCTGTGTCTTTTCACTGGTCCCTTAGTTCTCCAAGAAGGTCATAAACTTGTGCATGTGCCTGTTCATTCCCTCTATTCTGGCCTCAGGCAATAGCTCCCCACCACAGCCTTTGGGCCAGAGCTCAGTTCCACCCTTCTGACAGCTTCTAGGGCCACGTGATGCCATATTGTGCCTCTTACGAAGACTGGGAAAGGCACCTACAAGGATTAGAGTTTGCTTGATAGATGCTATGAACCAAATACGTCACTGCTGAATTGGGGATTGGGATATTCCAGCAGCAGGTACACACTGGGGTTTCTCACTCACACTTCCTTGCCAGCCGGTAGACCTCTCAACATCCCGTGAGATTGGTTTTTCCTGGGTAGTATAGCTGAGACTGCAGGGTTTCTGGCATGATTACATAATTCTCTGAGCTGCCTCTAACTCAGCACATTTCAGCTCATCCTCTCCCAGCTGCTCTGTCAGGACCTATGGACTTTACCAGTAGGTGAGGAGTGGAGGGAGGAGCGTTCTGTTGTCCTATGATTTTGTTTTAGTTTTCTAGTGAGACCAAATCTCTGGACTTTTAACTTCGCCAGTTGTTTTTCTGTGTTTAAAAACTTGCAGGGCGCCTGGGTGGCTCAGCTGGTTAAGTGACTGCCTTTGGCTCAGATCATGATCCCAGAGTCCTGGGATCAAGTCCCACATTGGGCTCCCAGCTCCATGGGGAGTCTGCTTCTCCCTCTGACCACTCACCCCCCACCATGCTCTTTCATTCTGTTTCTCTTTCTCTCTCAAATAAATAAATAAAATCTTAAAATAAATAAATAAATAAAGCCCTTATGCAGGTACAGGATGCCAGCAGTGAGTTGGAGATGAGTACTTGCCTTCCTCCCTGCAGAATGCCAGAAGGGCCTGGAGTTGTATATTTCTATTCTCCCAGGTCAGTTAAGCTCTGATAAAAGCCCAGAAGATTAGACTTTGGTTAAACAGCTTCTTCCAAGGCAGTTCTTGTTAAGAAGAATAGAATGCTCTGGCATATTTTTTTTTTTTTCCTTTCCCTTTTCCTTTCCTTTCTTTATTTGAGAGAGAGCAAGTGCCCACACCCCTGTGCTTAAGGGGGTGGGCAGAGGGAAAGAATCTTCAAGCAACTGGCTGGTAAGTGGAAAGCAATCCAGGGTTGGATCCTAGGACTTATGAGGTCATGACCAGTGGAAACCAAGAATTGAAGGGTCAGTGACTGAGCCACCTGGGTGCCTCATGCTCAGGTATATTTCAAAAAGGGTTTTTTTTCATACCTCGGCTAGAAGTAAGAGGGTTTTTTTGTTGTTGTTGTTTAGTTTAGTTGTTGTCATTTTTGCTGCTCTCATATTCACTGGAAGAATCAGGTTGTGCTTTTGAAGATAAAAAACACAAGAAGGTAGGGCTCCCTTAGGACTGGGTACTTCTGGAATTTCTGACTCTCACACTTGTTTATACTGATCTTCCAGTTATTTATCAGAATTTAATTTTCCCTTTCTGAGGAGGTCCTTGTTCATGAGCTTCTGAGCTGGTAAATTGTGATTTTTGTAATTTGCCTGTTGATCTCTCCAATGTGGGGGATACTTGTTTTCCCTGTAACCTCACTTCTTTTACGGATCTAAGAAAAAATTTATTTTTTGCTTTGTTTAGCTTTTTATTATGATGATAGAGTACCAGTTCCAAGCTTCTTATATCCCAGACTGGAGACCAGAAGTCTGGAGATTGGGTATTAATAAACGAAGGCAAATCATAAACAAGGAAACAAAATAAATACGGACTCTGTCAGATGGTAAGTGCTGTGGAGAAAATAAATCAGGCTAAGGTAAATAGGCAGTTCTGTTACTGAACAGAGAACAGGTTCCAAGCTCAAGCTCAGCTGCTCCTGGCTAGAAAATCAATACTCAAAGACAAGTAATGACAGGAAAGGAAAGGTTGTTCTATTCAGGAAGTTGGCAACCTGGGAAGATGGTGGGCCAAAGTCTCAAAGACCATCTTCACCAGCCAGTTGAAGGTTGAAAGTTTTAAAGGGGGAAGGCTAGAGAAGGATATGTGCTAGAGAAGCAGGTGCCCAGGCAGTTAGTCTTATGTCGACATGACTCTGAACAGAATTGCTGGCATCCTTGGCAACCGTTTTCAAATGTAGTTCAGCTTTATCCTCTAGGAAAGTGCAGTTCTTTACTTCTTAAGGCTGGTGGTCTGCTACTCTCAAGGAAAGTAAGTTAGTTCTGCTGCAAACCAAGAGGCTTAGTTCAGCAAGCAAAGAATGCATAAGTTTGAAGCAAGTTAACCTGTAAGTTAGGTTGAAATGCTGTTACAGTTCTACTGATAGGCACATATTCCTCTTTTATATTGGATAGTTAGAGAAGTCCTTACTGGAAACGTGACATTTGAGCAGAGGGAAAAAACCTGGTGGCCATCTGGGGAGAAAGAACAGGTGTTGAATGTTCTTGGTGGTTCAGAACGAGAAAGGTTGTGTCTGAGCAAAATGAATGAGAGAAATGGGAGGTAAGTCACAGGTAATGCCTGGTGAAGCCCTTGTAGGCCAGTGTAAGGTCATTTGTTTTGGTCTGTGTGAGAGGGGACACTAACAGAATTTTGTTCGAAGACCGAGGTGATCTAAGTTTTAATATTATTATAGATGTTGTGCTGCACATAGACTGTAAAGGGACAGATCTGAAAACAAAGATTAGGGAGAGAATCCAATATTCTGGCTTCCCTGTGACATTTGTCGGGATGGTGGTGGTTAGGTCGTGATTTTAGGTTTTAGAGTTTTAGAATCTGGATATACTTTGAAGAAAAGAGTCAGTAAAATTTGCCTATGTTTTAGACTTGTGATATGAGAGAAATAAAGGAGGTAATAACACCAAGTTTTTGACCCAGACCACAGTGAAACAGACATTTACTATAATTTTGGAAGCAAGTGTCTGAATTGGACAAAATATGAAGTGTGGCTTAATGACAGATTGAACATCAATGTGAACAGATCACATGTAATCCCTGTGATGTTTGCAAATGTAAATTAGGAACACAACTGAATCAAAAGTAATACTCAGAAGAGAGGAACCAGCCCTGGGTAAAGTGTGGTCCAAAGATTCTACAAGTGTTTTGGTAAAGGATGATTTCTGGGAATTTCAATACTACTCTGCAAAGCAGTAGCCTATTTTATATGTGTTCTCAAGGACAGAGATCAAACAGCTGCTAGGAAATTCTAGGCAGCAGGTAAAAGGCAAAAACTCAAAGTAGTTTTAATCAGAAGAAAAAAAATCCTGGTATTTCATAATAGAAATAATAAAAACCAGAGGCTTAGCTGACCCACCACTAACATCAGGCCCATGTTTGAATGCTTTTCTAGGAGAGGAGGTACACTTAGAAGGGGCAGAAGGATGCATGTAACTACTAAACATTTGTCACTTCAAATTTTTCTTTGTTCTAAGGTCAGGAACATTCATTGTAATTTAATAAAGTTGGAAGAAGATTAGAGGAGAAGAACAAGCTACAGTCATTGATCTGTAGCATTTTACACAAGTAATTATGTATTTGTAAGGTGTTTAGTATCATTTATGCATAAACAACTATAATTGAATTTATTAGATAATAATTATGCATGTTGTTCTTAAACAGTGCCTAAATTAAAGGTTTTGTAATTTGTATTGTCAATGAATACTCATTCTGAATCCTTACACATATAATTGCATTATGTAGCATATATTTATTTATTTTATTCTCCTTGTTTTATCATACCGGTTTTTGGTTTGTGTTGTTTTGGTTAATAGGGAGCTGGATAATAAGTTATTATGTCTATCCTTTTAAAAATTAAATATTCTTAAAATTTAATGATGTTGTAAAAATTAAAATTTAAACAATAGATTAAGAAAGCATTTTTTTAAAAAAGAGTATATGTGACATTCTATAATCAATAAGAAAAAAATATTTTCCTCTGATCAAGTAAATACCAGGCAATTGAGAATATTTGATCGAAATATTTTATGTGATTTATTCTGTTAAAGTATTATTTAAATGATTTTATTCATTATTTTACAGAAACATGTCTACATGTTTTTGTTAGTAATTGACAGTCACTGCATACAGTATCTGTAATTGATTACTCTATTTATATGTAAAAATGTCTGAGTGATTGTACTGTAAAATATTAGGTATAAAACTTATGTTATGAAATGACAGACTAAAAATGAAATATAGTCATCACACAGCTCATACATTACAGGTTAGAGGTCAAGTACTTATTTTATTTATAATATAGTGATGCTTGGCTGTCATTGATAAAATTGCTACTATATTTATGATTTTGTAGACTGTTGAGGCAGCTGAGGTATATTCTTCTAGCTATAACAAACCAGCTTCACTCATCCATACACTAGCACTACATTTCCAAGTTCTCCAACCTTCTTTTATCTTTTCTCAAGATATTCAACTATATTAATGAGGAAATTTGAGATAGCAAGAAGAATATATACATACATTTATATATACATATATATTTTTTAAAGTGGTTTGATCAAAAAATATAAACACATGATATTACATAGCATTCATTCATAAGATAAGGCAAGTACCTACAGATTTATTTAATTCCACATCCTAATTTACATTATTAAGGATATGAATCACTTCCTCCTTTATATACATATTATCCTCATGGTATCAATTTTGTTATTGTCTGTTTCTCCTAACAGTCACAAAATAGCTGTCACAGTTTGTGGCAGTATTAAAAAAACAAAACAAAACAAAACAAAAGTGTCTACCATATTTATATGTATGTATTTATTCTGTGTGTGTGTGTGTGTGTGTGTATGTGTGTGTTGGGAAGTATCTTTTATTATGTTTCTTTTTTCCCAGTCTTCTTGGAGTATACTTCATATATAAAAACCTTACACAGTTTGATGAGTTTGGACATATGCATACACCTCTGACACCACCACCACAATCAAGGTAAAAACATTCATCACCTCCAAAAGATTTCTGGTATGTTCTTGTTTCTTCTTTTACTTCCTTTTCTCCTATTTCTTCTTTCTTCTTTTTTCTTCTTTCCTCTTTCTTCTTTCTTCTTCTTCTTCCTTCTTTCTTCTTTCTTTTTCTGGTGATGGTGGTAGTAAGAACACTTAGCATGGAATTTACCTCTTAAATAGTTAAGTAACAATACCAGACTGTTAACAATAGGTGCTGTGTTGTACAACAGATCTCCAGAACTTATCTTGTACAGTTATAACTTTATACCGGTGAAATAAGTCAGTCACAGAAGGACCATTCATGATTCCATTTGTATGTGATACCTAAAATAGTCAAATTCGTAGAACCAGAGAATAGAGGGGCGGTTGCAGGGGATAGGGGCATGGAAATAGGGAACTTTTGTTAGGTTGGTATTATGCACTTTTCTTCTCATTACTAAATTTTTCTAAGTCATTCAAAAAATTTTCCTTCACATGTCACAAGCTATGGCTCTAACAACTGCAGCTCTTCCACGGCAAGAAGAATTTAGCAAGGCTTAGATTTACCTGGTTTGCACCAATGTGTGATCTTTCCACTTAAAAATATCGAAACACTTACAGATAACTTGCTGATTAAAGCCCATCCAGCACTTCTACAAACCTATTATCAGCAGCTTCTAATAGACAGTTCTTCAGACCCCCAGTCCTCAACCCCTTGTGGCAAGAGGCTTCCAGAATTTCTTTCCTGTGTTGAAGCAGTCCTCCACTTTGATTGGTGGATGCCTTTGTAATATCAGTTGCTACATATTTTAGAGGTGTACTACGGAGGATTAAGATCACTATGCTTCTTGTGAGGAACCTGTAGATACAGGAAGTCAGTGGGTTCCCTGATCAAATCAGAGTTCTTTTGAAAAAGTAGAAAGGAAATGGTTGGCAACTAAGCCATCTACAGTATTGGCTACAACACTAAGTGAGATAGAAGTCCTTATTTATATGTGATAGCTCTACACATGGTCTTTTGTGTGATCTTCCCCAAGGAATTCTTACATGCTTTATAAATACTGAGTATTTTTCACTTATAAGTTTAGCTAGCAGCAATGATAGAAAGCTGCTCTGTTCTTTGCAAGTCACTGCTTATTATTCATAACTGTTCTGGACATTGTCCTCAGAATATAGACACATTCCTTATCTGTACACCTCTCAATCCCAACCCCTGACACAGATAAGACCAGTCATAAAGTCTAGCTGTACTTTATTGAGAAGTTAAAGAGCATGAAGCAGAATGCAATGCAGGAATTTTTAAGAACAAAAAAAACCCCCATAAAACTGATTATGTTTCTTAGAATCCATCAGCTACACAAGATTTTCTATTGACTTTTCCTTAGACTCTTGACTGCTATTTAGTTATAGGAGTTAAGTGTCTTTTTTCCTGATTGAGACTCCTTTATCACTTCCTCCCTATTTAGAGCCCAGCCTCTCAACTCTCCTTCACTATAAGGTGAGGGGTGGGGAGGTGGGGGTGGAGAACCTCTGTCCTTTGTGTAATTCTATAAAACAGACTTCAACATTGTAATAATCTTCCTTGAAGAAGGAAATCCTGCCCAAAGGATAACAATTCTAGGCATTAATATACAGAGCAATTTGGTATTGTCTCAGATCCTTATTTTCATCAAAAGAATCTTATTTCTCATTTATATCATCAAAAGCCCACTTAAGTGATTCCCATACTCCCACTCCTCCCAAAACATGACCTTTTCCCCAATGAACTTTGCCTCTAACTAATAAAATTTAGGAATTACATTTCTCTTAATTCTAGTCTTCCATTATCAGATATTGGGGACAGGTCTCAGAAGACCCCTCTGTAACAAGTTCCTTATAAAATGCCTCTAGAATTAGTCCTTTCAGTAGAATATAGCATATATTTAGCCTAAAAAGATAGCTAAACTGAAGAAGCCTTAAAGCAATATAGAGTATTATTGAATGTATAACCAGTTTTGCTTATCTCAGACAATAGATAGGAATATCTCCCTATTTCTAAAATATTCTTAGAAATATACAGGAAGTGTCCTTCCCTATCCCATCACATACATTCAGGACTGAATAAAGACAGCAAAGGAGATTGTTGACAATGACTCTAGAAACAGAAACGTGTGGGTGCTGGGTACATAAGTTTGAAATATTAATAAAATTTTCTGACATCTTCTGATCTCTTTTGTCCCTCATCCATTTCAGTGGAACATAAACTGTTCTATGCTCACTGTTCCAAGAAAGGCTATGTTAGCCTAAAGCAGTTTCTTCTTACTTTTGAATTTTATATGTCTAGTCCTTGAGCAGAGTAGGAAGAACCTAGGATATAAACAGTAGGCTTTTGGAGAGCTACAGGGAGAAATAGAGAGTGTTCAGTGCTCTTTCAGACTGGGGAAAATAATACCCAAATTAAAGTTAAGAGGAGAGAGGCACGTAAGTGGTAGTGGGTAGATGGAAGCAGTTTTCTTTGAAAAAGTCTTCGGTTTCCTGTCCTATAATTCAGATCCAAGAGAGATTAAAAATATACCAGAAATTTTGCACAGCCTAATAGCAAGAAAACATATATTTCATTTTTCAGGTAGCTTTGGGTAAGAAGGAGGCATTAGAGACCCAAGAAGACATGGATGGCTATATGAAGAACCTAAGTAAATGATCTTACACATAACACCTATAGTTTCCTATGTAGACACATAGGAATAATTTCCTTCAGTGGGACTTGGAGAATTGAAATGAGGGATGATTCAGTGTCAACCCATATGCACTGACAACTAAAAACATGACAGGATGATGAATGTATTGGTAAATAGCATCATGGACAGATGATGATGAGAACCAGATGGCACTCTTTCAGCAGCCAGTAACAAACAATCCAACTGACAAGGACTTAAACAATAAGGACATTCTTTACCTTACATAACAAGAACCCTTGAGGTCTGATCCATTTAGCAGAACAATGATGTCATCAAGGCCCTGGATTTTTCATATTCTTCTCAGTCAACCTCAGGTGTTGACTTTAGTTCTTTTTTTCTTCAAGGATCATTGGACAGCTCCCATAGATCTTGGCATCATATTTACTAAACTGCCTCCAAGGAAAATAAGGGCAGTCTCTTGAAAATATATATATATATTTTTTTTGCAAGAGAGAAACTTGCTTAGGAAACCTAATGTAGTTTTCTGTTTGTATTTTAGAGGACATGGCTACACTTAGCTGAAGTGCAGGGCAAAATTTGTGAATTCTGTTGGCAAGAAGGTGAAGTAGAAGGGCTTTGGGGAAGAGGAGAAAATATGTGTCTGGTAGGTAAAAATGTGTCAGTTATATTTACCATTATACACTTGTATACCACAAGTATGGAGTACACACACCTATGACCTTGAGAAGAGAGGAGGGAATTGTTCATTGACATTTATTCTTAAATGTTGGCAGAATTACTTAAGTAAAAACAGAAGCAAACCAAAAAAATTACAGTGAGTTATATGAAAATATGGCTATTTTTCTTACACAATTGATTTTATGAAAAGAGACTCAGAATAAATATAAGAAGATAGAAACATACGAAACCATATGTATCATGTACATTTTTGAAAGGGACAAATATGTTACATATTAGGTTATTAGTTCCTGCGGTGCAGTAAGAAAAACTGTCCATAAGTAACCCAAGATGTTTTCATCTGCTTTGCCTGGATAATGAGGTGACAGGGATTAAGACTCCCCTTTCTCAGGAGTGGGGCTATACCTACTGCCCCAGTGTCTTTCTCTATAGTATGGTTATAGTATGGTTGCCAGATAAAACACAGGCTGCTCAATTAAATTTGAATTTCAGAAAAAGCAGCAAATTCTATTTCAGTGTAGGTATGCCTCTAATACTGCACAGTATATGCTTAACTAAAATCTTGTCATCAATCTGAAATTCAAATTTATTTGGACTTCCTTTGTTTTTATTTGCTAAATCTTACAAACCTACCTTACCCAGAAGAGTTGGAATATCCCAGGACACCCAAATCTCCAAGGGCTTCTAGGTGCCCAGATCTCCCAAATATTACTCTTCAGTATAAATTACCTTAAATTCAAACAATTTGGCCTGGAGGTAACTACAGTGGAGCTTGTGAATCTACCACATTTTGCACTTCACCTAAAAAAGCCAAAACTGTAGGGGTAAAGACTCCTTCCAATGGACTATGTCGAGCAAAGTACTCCAGTGCTTATATTATGCTTTCTGAGTTAATGGGAGATGCAAACAGCCATGCCTTCTTTGGTCTTGATGACCAAGCCTTATATGACTTTCCTTGCCTCCTTGATCCCAAGTCCCCAAGAAAATTAGTGCTTCTCTTACTTTTATGAAACAATACTACCCCCTTGAGCCAAGAGACAGGTGAGATGTATGTCTACTCTTTCCACTTAGACATAGGTTCACCCTTTATTTCTTCATAACACATGCTAAAAGATTAATTCTTAGGACAGTGCTTGACATATATAAAGCACTTAATAATTTTTTATTGAGTGAATGAATCAATTTGTTTTACTTTAGGATTAGGCACAATTCAAAGGAAACACATTTTACAAAAAATAAGGCTTGATAGTCCTTGACTGCTTTTAGAAATGATAGGCTGAAGAAACCCATTTACAACTCCTACTAGACACTGATTTACTCGGATGAAGCATAACTTTTTATGAAGCTGAAACCTGGCTGAGTCCACTTGAATCCACTGATCAAAATTAACACCACCCTTGATGGAAAAAATGGAAACTAGGTGCAACTTAATGGGTTACAATAAGAGCACTACATTATTTCTGTGATATTCCTGCCAAAAATGCATGAAATGAATCTAGAATGTAATCCTCAGGAACTATCAGACAAAGTCAAGTTGAAGGACATTTTGCTACTCTTGTAATCTGCAAAATTCTGAGGAATGGTCCTGAACTAAATGACATTAATGAAACTCATAACTAAAAGCAATGTTTGGTCTTGAATTGGCTCATTTCACTATTGGGGCATTTGATGGAACTTGAATCCAAGGATTAGATGGTAGTACTGTCTTAGTACTAATTTCCTGATCTTGATGGTTATGCATTTGGTATATAGGAGAATTCCTGATCTACAGAAATAAAGCCCTAACTATTAACTGGTAATCATCATGTCTGAAAGTTACTGCAACAACCATCGTGAAGCTCTGTCTGCAGTCTACTCTCAAACCATTGAAACAAAACAGTTTTTGTACTACTTTTGTAACTTTTCTTTCCAACTGAAATTATTGACCAATAACACACAACAAAAACTGGGAGGCTAACAGCCAGCAGTCCAGGTAGCAATTTGTTCTCCTGCAGGGTTTTTGGTCTCTGACATTTTTCTCTAATGAGAGGAGGCTATAGGTAGAAAGAACTACCTAGGATAGGTCTGCTGGGGAGGATGAGAAGGTAGAGCACTTTGGCAAAGAGCTGGGCCATAAACTTTGTGAATCCCATGAATAAATTTCTTTTTTTTGCGTGGTAACTCAGAAGCTGGGTTTAAGGGTGACTTCCTTCTCTTGCTAGAATTTGAAGGTCTCCTAAAAAAATGTAGTACTCACCGTGTGTAGAAAAGAGATCTAAAAATTACTAAAGCCTATTGAATATATTCCTTATAAAAATAACATTTAAGTGGTTTGTTATGCAAAGACATTCTTTGTAATGCAGCTGCTTCTGGGGAGGGGAATCGGATGGTTAAGTTCTCTGAAAGAGGGAGATTTTTATTACATGCATGAATTGTGCACAGTGTGCAGGCATTTCCTTCCACAAAAATAAATAGTTATATAACAATAGTCATTATTTTTAATATGTCTATGCTGAAATAAGGGATCACTTTCTCTTTTGTTGTTAATAGAGAAAATGGATTCCAAGTATGGGAATATGTGGTGAGAAAAGAAACAAATGATCACATTTCCTCTCTCAGACAAGTTTAGTTTTTTGAGGTCATGGATACTTAAATTCTTGGTATGCTTTCTTCAATCTATTTTCTATATGCCTTAGGACTAGTGTATATTATGCCCAAATTCTGATACTCTGCTGCCTTTTTTTTAGTTTTAGCTTTGTGTGTTGAATGTGTTCTATTTTAGGAAATAACCATGAGTATTTTATTAATTTTTTTTTACATAACTGAGTATTTTAGAGAAATCCTGATTAACATATGCATCAAAGGCTTTTAGCCAAATGCTGTTATACATCAAAATTCATGGACAAATTATTTGAATTGCAGACCAAATGGAATTGACTTTAAATTTTAAGGTTGGAGTGATAAAAAAAGAAAACAAACAAACAACAAAAAAAAAAACTTCAATGATTTTGTAAAGAACAACTCCAAAGGTGTAGAATGTAATTACAGAATGTTAGTAAACATAAATAGATTGAACAAGATGGAATTATATCTAATGGAATCATATCTAGTGAAATGTTTTTTAAATTATGTTCCAAATTCATTATAAAATTCTTAAATACCTGAAAACTCTATAAGTGAGTGTTCTGTATGTTGATTCAGTTATATAAAAGTCAGTTGACAGCCCACTTTTTTTTTTTAGACACGTTCAGATTCTCTTTCATATGAGAAATATAACAATATTTCCTGTTATTCTAGGAATCAAGATTCATAGACTATAATCCCATCACTGTCACTTAATATCTGTGTTAGCAAGAGGATATTAATAAAAGGACAGCCTAATTTACAGAGTATAGTGAGCATAAATATACATTTCGCATTATAATTTTACAACTGTGTTTTGAAAATAATATTCTATGAATATATATGGTGATAGGAAATAAAACTATGTGGAGGAGTTTGTAGAAATTACAAACTAAAAAATTATCTGGAAAAAAATCTTTCAGTATCTCAGAATATTTTCTCATATTTATTAGCATGTACATAAGCATGTGTCAAGAATACCTCACTCATTAAGTTTTCATTTAATTCTCAATTCTGATAAATCATATTAAGAGTCTCACTGAATATGATGGATTTTCTTTTTTACTGTGAAAACTGTTGATTAACTTATAAATTGCTATAATTTTTGTTTTCACTGTTTTTTGTGTCATGGTTAAAAAAACACATAACATAAAATGCATCATCTTAACCATTTTCAAATGTACAACTTAGTAGTGCTATCTGTTTGCATATTGTGAAGCTGATCTCCAGAACTTTTTATCCTGCAAAATTGAAACTCTCTATCCTTTAAACAACAACCCCTATTTCCCCCATTATCCAGTCCTTGGTAACTACCATTTTACTTTTCCTTTCTTTGAATTTAACTACCTCAGCAACCTCATATAAGAGGAATCATGCATTGTCTTTTTGTGATTGGTTTATTTCACTTAGCATAATGACCTCAAGATGCATACATCTTGAAGCATGTGACAGGATTTCTTTTCTTATAAGGCTGAATAATATCCCACTGTATGTATATATCAAATTTTTAAAAATCCGCTTATTCATTGATGGGCATTTGCATTGCCTGCCTATTCTGGATAGTTCTGCTCTGAACATTGGTGTGAAAATATCGCTTTGAGACCAAAATCCCAGTATGTACTCAGAAGTGGGATTGCTGCATCATATGGTAATCCTATTTTTATTTTTTTGAGGGAACACCATATTTTTTTCCATAGTGGTTGAATCATTTTACAATCCCACTGACAGTGCATAAGGATTCCAAATTCTCTAGATCCTTGTCCACACTTGCTATTTTTTTCTTTTTTTTTGATAGTAGCCATCCTAATGTGTGAAGTGATACTGTATTGTAACTTTGATTTGCATTTGTATGATGATTAGTGATGTTGAGCATCTTTTTATATGCTGTTGGTCGTTTGTATATCTTCTTAGGGAAATGTCTATTTAAGTCCTTTGCCTATTTTTTAAAGAGTTTTGCGTTTTTGTTGTTGACCTTTAGGAGTTTTTTATACTATAAATATAAACCCTTTGTCAGATACATTATTTGCAGATATTTTTTCTCTTTCCATAAATGGCTTTTCCACTCAGTTGATTTTTTTATGCACAGAGGTTTTTAAGTTTTATGTAATTCTAGTTGTCTATTTTTGTTCTTTTTGCCTGTATTTTTGGTGTCCTATTCAAGAAATATTTCAAATCCAGTTCTATGAAGTTTTCCCTTATGACTTCTTCTAGAAATACTACAGTTTGAGGCGTATATACAGGTCTTTAATCCATTTAAATTAATTTTTGTACAGGGTATATTGTAAGGATCCAACATGGTTCTTTTACATGTGGATATTTGTTTTCCTAAGTAAATTTGTTGAAAACACAGTCTTCCAGTGTCTTTAGCATCCCTGTTGAAGATCATTTGACCACATATTAGAGAGTTTATTTCTGAGTTCTCTATTCTACTCCATTGGTCTGCATGTCTTTATTTATGCAAGTACAGCACTGTTTTGATAACTGTACTTTGTAATATGTTTGAAATCAGGGAGTTTGAGGGCTCTAAGTTTGTTTTTCTTTCTCAAAATTGTTTTGGCTTTTTGGGAATATTATGAGATTCTACATAAATTTTAGTATGAATTTTTTTTTTTTCTTAAACAAAATTACCTTTGGGATTTTGGTAGGGATTGTGTTGAATGTTTAGAATGCTTTAGGTAGTACTGAAAGTCTTTGAGTCCATGAACATGGGATACTTTCCATTTATTTTTCTATTTAGTTTCTTCTACTAATGTTTTTTGTAGTTTTCAGTGCATAAGACTTCCTCTTTGGTTAGGTTTATTACTAAGTATTTTATTTTATTTTATGTTACCATAAGTTGAATTGTTTTATTAATTTCCTTCTTTGCTTATTTATTGTTAGTTTATAGAAATGTAATTGATTTTTGTGTATTGACTTTGTACCCTACAAAATTGTTGACTTTTTTTATTCTAAAATTTTTGTTTGGTCTGTCTTTAGGGTTTTCTACATATAAAATCATGTTACCTACAACTAGGTAATTTTAGTTTTTCCTTTCTACTTGGAAAGGCATTTTCTATTTCTAGCTTAATTATTCTGGATAGGACTAAATAATACCATACTGAATGTGTTGAGAGTGGGCTACTTGTCTTGTTTCTGCTCTTGAAAATTATTCCATCTATTACCATTGAGTATGATGTTAACTGTGGGCTTTTCATATATGACCTTTATTATGATGAGATAGTTTCCTTACATTCCTTGTCTGTTTAGTGTTTTTATCATGAAGGGGTGTTGAATGTTGTTAAATGCTTTTTCTGCATCAATTGAGATAATCATGTGGTTTCAACCTCCATTCCATTAGTATATTGTATTGCATTCAATATTTTTTACATATTGAAACACCCTTGCATTTTAGGTATAAATCTTGTTTGGTCATGATGTATAATCCTTTTAATATGCTGCTGAATTCAGTTTGTTAATATTTTGTTGCAGATTTTTATATCAATATTTATCAAGGCTATCAGTCTGCAAATTTTCTTGTAGTATCTTTGTTTACCTTTGGTGTCAGGGTAGTACAGGCCTCATAGATTGATTGTAAAAACATTCCCTCATCTTCAGTTTTTTGGATGTGCTTCAGAATGTTCAGTTTTAAAATGTTTGGTAGGATTCTCCATGGAGCCATCTCTAGTCCTGTGTTTATCTTTGTTGAGAGGTTTTTGATTATGGATTCATTCTCCTACCTAGTTATTATTCTGCTAAGACTTTCTATTTCTTCATGATTCCATTTGTTTGGTTGTGTGTTTCTAGGAATGTATTTTAGGTTATCCAATTTGTTTGCATGCGGTTTTTTGTAGTCTGTTTTAATTGTTTCTATTTCTGTTCAGTGGGTGTAATGGTCCTTTTGTAATTTCTGAATTTAGTTATTTAAGTCTCTGTTTTTTTCTTAGTTAATTTACCATTTATATGGAATATCTTTTTCCATCATTTCACTTTCAGTCTTTATGTGTTTTCATTTCTAAAGTGAGTTTCTTATAAATGGCATGTAATTGGATTTTTTTTTTTTTTTTGATCCATTTAACCAATGTATGTGCTTTGATTCAGGAATTTAATCCATTTACATTTAAAGTAATTGTTGATAGAAGACTTAGTATTGCCAATTTGTTAATTGTTTTCTATATATTTTGTAGCTTCTTTGTCTTCCATTTTCTCTTACTGCCTTCCTTTAAAGAAACTGCCTTCCTTTAGTTTTTATTAGTTTTTGTAATGAAATTATGACTAAAGCTGCTTTAAAGATCCATGGGGAAGCTTTTGAGTGGGAATAAGTTTTGCATTTATTTGGGTAAATACCAAGCAGTGTGGTTGGTGAATATTATAAGAATGTATTTAGTTTTATAAGAGACTTCCACACAGTCCTCCAAAGTGGCTGACTTTCCCCAACACTGAATAATGTGATTCCCTGTTGTTCTGCATGATTGCCAGTATTTGGTGTTGTCAGTTTTGGATTGGCCACTTTAATAGGTAAATAGCAGTATCTCATTTTTTAAAATTTCCATTTCCCTGATGATCTTTGTTGTGGAGCATCTTTTCATATACATTTTTTGTCATTTTTGTATCTTCTTTGATAAAATAAATGTCTGTTAAGGTCTTTGGCCTAATTTTGAATTGTGTTGTTCATGTTCTATTACTGAATTTCAGGAATTCTTTGTATATTTTGAGTGACATTCTTTTATTATATATGTTGTTTTGCAAATGTTTTATTTCAGTCTGTAGAAAAACAAACAAACAAAAAAAACCCCAAACTCTTAAAAGTGTCTTTTGCAGGGGCGCCTGGGTGGCTCAGTGGGTTAAGCCTCTGCCTCCTGCTAAGGTCATGATCTCAGGGTCCTGGATAGAGCCCCATATCAGGCTCTCTGCTCGGCGGGGAGCCAGCTTCTCCCTCTCTCTCTACCTGCCTCTCTGACTACTTGTGATCTCTCTCTCTCTGTCAAATAAATTAAATCTTTAAAAAAAAAAAGTGTCTTTTGCAGACCTGAAGTTTTTCATTTTAATTTTAATAAAGTGCCAATTTGTCAGTTTTTCTGTCATGTATTGTTCCTTTGTGTTGTATCTGAAAAATCATCCCAAACCCATGGTTATATTGATTTTTCTTATGTTATTTCCTAAGAATTTTATAGTTTTGCCTTTTTCTGCATGTGGATGTGCTGTTTTTAAAAAGGCTATCCATTTGTTGATATCCATCTCCTTCCCCCATTGTATTGCCTCTGCTTCTTTATCAAAATCAGTTAAATATATTTATGGCAGTCTATTTCTGTGCTGTTTTGTTCCACTGATCTGTTTGTCTATTCTTTCACCAGTACTACACTGTCTTGATTACCGTATTAATAGTAAGTCTTGAAGTTGGGTAGTGTCAGTTCTTTAACTTTATTCTTCTCCTTTAATATTGTGTTGACTACTCTGGATCTTATGCTTCTGCATACAAACTTTAGAATCAGTTTGTTGATATCCACAAAATAATTTGCTTAGATTTTGGTTGGGACTGCATTGGACTCATAGAACAAGTTGGAAGAACTGATATCTTGACAATACTGTTTTCCTATTCATGAACATGGAATATCTCTCCATTTATTTAGTTCTTTGATTTCATTCAAACGAGTCATGCAGTTTTCCTCTTATAGATCTTGTACTTATTCTGTTAGATTTATATACCTAAGCATTTCATTTTTTGAGATAATAATGTAAAATATATTGTGCTTTCGATTTCAAATTCCACTTGCTTATTTTTGGTATAGAGGAAGGTGATTGATTTTAATACGTGAATCTTTTATCCTCCTACCTTGTTATATCATTAGTTTTAGGTGTTGGTTTTTTTTTTTTTTTGTCCCACTTTTTTTGGTTCTCTATATAGATGATAATGTCATCTGCAAACAAAGATAGTTTTTTTTTTTTTCCTTCTCAATTTGTGTGTCTTTAATATGTCATAGCTTTAGCTAGGAATTTAACTGCATTTTTTGAAAGGAGTGTTGAAGGTGATAACCTTGTTCCGGATCTTGCTGGGAAAACCTTGAGTTTCTCACCATTAAGTATAATGTGAACTGTATTTTTTTAAAATATATGTACTTTATTAAGTTGAGGAAGTTCTCTATTCCTAGTTTGCTGAGAATTTTGATCATGAATGGATTTTATATTTTGTCACATCTCTTTTCTGCTTCTACTAGTATGATCATGTGATTTTTCTTCATTAGCCTGTTGATATGATAGATTAATTTATTTTAGAATGTTGATCCAGTCTTGCATACTTTGGATAAATGCCACTTGATTGTGTTCTGTAATGCATTTTATCCATGGTTGGATTTGGTATATGAATATTTTGTTGATGAGAGATATTGGCCTATGGTTTTTGTATAGTATGTTTTTCTAGTTTTAGTTTAGGGCAATGCTGGCCTCACAGAATGAGTTAGAGAGTATTTTCTCTGCCTCCATTTCTGAAAGAGATTATAGAAGATTAGTATAATTTCTTAAATTTTGATAGATTTCTCCAGTAAAACTAGCGGGGCATGATGTTTTCTATATTTAAAGGTTATTAGGTATTGATTCAATGTCCTCAGTCCATATAATCCTATTCAAGTATATTTCTTCTTGTGTGTTTTTTACAATTGTGTCTTTTAAAGAATTGTTGAAAAATTGTTCATAGTATTCTTTATTATTCTTTTAATCTATCTGAGATCTGTAGTGATGTCCTCTCTTTCCTTTTTAATATTAGTAATTTGTGTGCTCACTTTTTTTGCTTATCCTGGCCAGAGGTTTACCAATATTATTGGCCCTTTCAAAGAACTAACTATCTTTTGGTTTCAGTGATTTTCTACATTGATTTCCTATTTTCAATTCTAGCAATTTTGTGGCCTGTAGCAAATTAAAGAAGGAAGGAAATCAAGTGATGGACTGCTAGAGGAGACACATGTTGGGTCCGTAATGAATATAGAACAGTTGAAATCTCAATTGGTGATCTACTCTGAATTTATGAAAGAAAGAAAAAGTAAAATAAAATTTTCATCTTGTGTAAACAATTTAAGTTTTTATTATTTTTTAAAGATTTGTTTATTTGAAAGAGAGAGCATGTGAGCACATGCATGAGTGGGGAGAGGGAAAGGGGGAGAGAATCCTCAATCAGATTCCCCACTGAACATGGGGCTGACTTGGGGCCAGTCCTACCACTCATGAGATCAGGACCTGAGCAGAAACCAAGAGCCATTTGCTGAACCAACTGAGTCACCCAAGTACCCCTAAGTTGTTTTTTTTTTTTTTTTTAATTGTTGCTAGTATATGGAGCTGAACTTTTCATAATTGTTACAGGCTTCATACCAAAACCTGGATGTTTTATCTTTTCTTGATTACAAATTTTAAGTTGATAATTCTTAGAATATGAAAGAATTTCAACATTTTCAAGAGGATCCAAGTGGAAACAATTATAAATCTTTCTAGTTACTAAAAGAACAACCCAAATGGAATATGCATCCTTTTAGGAATCATGGAGATTAATAATCAATATTTTGAATAGTGGAGCTATAGAGATTTTTTTAAAAGATTTTATTTATTTATTTGACAGTGAGAGAGACTGTGACAGAAGGAACACAAGCAGGGGGAGCAGGAGATGGAGAAGCCTCCTCCAGAGCAGGGAGCCTGATGCAGGGCTCGATCCCAGGACTCCAGGATCATGACCTGAGCTGAAAGCAGATACTTAACAACTAAGCCACACAGGATCCCTGCTCAGAGATATTTGTCATTTACCCATTAATTTTCCTGGTTTGATCTGTGCAGTAGTCTGATATGTATTGGAAAATGACAGTAGATTATAAGGATATTAACTGGGTGGTGCAATTATAGCCACTTTTTTAGATATAGTCCCTTTTTTTTTTTGATAATGTGATAATTCCCTGGCATTGGAAGGGAGTTATGTGCCCATAAACTTGTTTCCTCCTTCTTTTTTAGAAAACTAGTCTATTCTAAGAAATACAGATCATCAGGAATTAAGCTTTTTCATTCCTGCCTTAAGACTAGGTGATATTCAAAATTTGTACTATAATATAGTCTTAAATGACATTTGACAGCTCATTGCTTCCACAGGCTATCATCCTGGGACACCTAACTAATAACTTCTCAGTGGACTGTGGAAAAATGAGGAGATCAGGAAGCAGCAATTTCAGGTCCCTCACAAATGGGGTAAAACAGTAGTGGTTAATAAAGGAGCTATTTATAGATATCTTTACCCCCCACAAGTATGGTAAAACACTAGGTTAATAAGAGAACTATATATAGATCTCTGGAAGTCATGAAAAAGGAAAAAAACAATGACAAAGGGTATGGAAGCATCTCAGTATAGCAAAGAGAGGGAGTTATTATCCCTCTACATCAGAAGGGATAAAAGGAAGAAACAGTTGTACAAATCTAGAGGTAGTAGCTATACTCGTGGAAGATGTCAGCTTGATAGAAGTTATGTGGTCCTTATTATATGAATGTAGTCTTCCCAGAGCAAATAACATGGAATATGCTGTGAAAAACATACTCGATGAAAAAAAATATATAAAAAAAAATAAAGAAATACATAGTCGATGAATAGATAATATTCAGTAACAGTAGGCAAAGGGGTTGGTAGGTCTCTATGGGTTTTTGAGGCAAAGTAGATGGGGTCAACTGTCCAGCTGTTGTCCATTGTCCATTTGCTGGAGATTAAATAATTAGCAGTGGGAACCTTGAGAACCGTGCAGCTTTAGCTGACATTGTAAATTAAGTAATAACTGCTAGTTATCAATTGAGGTTATTTACTACTATTCCATCAAGTGAAAGTAGTATTTATTACTATGTGAAAGTAGTATTTATTACTATTCCATCAAGTGAAAGTAGTATGTATTAACAGATCCAAGACAAAAGCAAGACTGTCATAAACCACAATGTCTCAGCCTATCTGTTTATGCTATTGCCGAGCTCTCTGTCAACAACTGGGTTTAACCTGAGTGGTGCTCCCATGTAATGCTTACATGAAATAATGGCATTACTTCCTTAGTATCTAAGCTTGTTTGGGGAATAAATAATCATGATATTAAGAATTATTGTCTCTTGCAGAATGATATAAATCCTTTGAACTAGTGGATAGTGTATGACACTACCTCAAATTGCCTGGGTGGATGTGTGTGTATGTATATTTGCTTGTACATATGTCTGTTTACAATTACCCAAAACTAGAAGTGTGGGTGGAGTTTTGCAAGAATATATTTAATAACTCACTTAAAAATTTTGTCTGCATCTCCATGACTCTGACTTCAGTTTGTTCAGAGGTATTCATTATCAAATTGTGAGAAAAATTTTCACCAAAGAATATAATTAGAAGCCTGATAAAGTGGCTGAGATTGCTACCTGGCCATTTCAAACAACTATTGCCAAGAGGGATGGGAAAAGAGAGGGTAAGGAGAAAGGATAAAGTGATTGTCACCCTTTTTTGAGGATAAATAGTGTGTTTGCTAAACAGTGGTGGCAGGAAAGAGAATCGTTAGAACCTGGAGGAGTGTCTAGTACAATAATATGGTCATTAAGATTTTATTAAAAACTAAGCCTGCAATAATTCCAAAATCTCAGAAAAGTTTGGAAAGTACTCCTAGATAAAGAATTTTAACTTGAACAGACAGGTAATAGGAGGGGAAGTCATAGTTATCAGCTATAACACTGAAAATATTTACACAATTTAGAATTATAACATTTACCTTTATTTCTGGCTTCACATGAATTATAATAGAAAATTTTAAAAAATGATCCTTCCCTATTATTATATAGGGTGTTGGGTATGGTTAAACCTAGTCTCTAGTTTTCCAAATATTGTAAATTAAGAAAAAAAAAATAGGCAGCTTTCAGAGATCTTGTGTTTAAAGTTGGATACCATCACAGAGAATGGGTTTGGACTACTTATTTTGGAGAAGGAAATATTGTGTGTGTGTGTGTGTGTGTGTGAGAGAGAGAGAGAGAGAGAGAGAGAGAGAGAAATAAATACATGAAACAGAATCTAACATAAGATAGGGACATTTTAATTGTATCTAAAAATTGCATATGTAATTAAATGTCTACTTATATGAGGAGTGAAACACTTATTCTCTTTTCCCCCTTTTTATACTCTCTGTTCCTATATTATGGAGGGCACATATTGCATGGAGCACTGGGTGTGGTGCATAAACAATAAATTTGGAATGCTGAAAAGAAATTAAAAAAATAAATAAATAAAAATATTATAAAAAATAAGAACATCACTAGAGCTAGATTTTTAACATTCCATGAAGTCATATTGAGACTGTCAGTAACCTCAAGTGCCACCAATTTGCCTTTACTAAAGGATGAACCGTGATTCAATTTAGTTTCCACTTCTTAGCATTTGATTGTGGAGTGGAGTATCACAGACTGCATAGACTTTGAAGCTAGATAGACCCAATGATAGTAGCTTGGAAGAGATTCTCCATAAGTTTTTATAGCTGTTTCTTTTAAGTCTTAATTTTATACTTGTCTTTGATTTGATTAGTTGCCAAGTAAAGTATCCTTTCAATAAATTTCCAGTCAGTTTCTATTATTTTTTTTTATCGAGGAATTATTGATATACCAAGCATTATTTTCAGCGGTATTGAATTTCATGATTCAATATTTGTTTATATTGCCAAATGATCACAACCAATATATCTAGTTAATATACATCACTATATACAGTTTCAAAAGTTCTTTCTTGTGATGAGAATTTTTAAGGTCTGTTGTCTTAGCAACTTTCAAATACACAATACAGTATTTTTTTTTTTTTTTAAGATTTTATTTATTTATTTGACAGAGAGAGATCACAAGTAGACGGAGAGGCAGGCAGAGAGAGAGAGAGTGAGAGAGAGAGAGAGAGAAGCAGGCTCCCTGCTGAGCAGAGAGCCCGACGCAGGACTCGATCCCAGGACCCTGAGATCATGACCTGAGCCGAAGGCAGCGGCTTAACCCACTGAGCCACCCAGGCGCCCCCACAATACAGTATTTTTAACTGTAGTCACCATACCGTATGTTACATCTCCGTGACTTGCTTATTTTATAACTGAAAGATTGTACCTTTTAACCACCTTCATCCATCTGGCCTATCCCAATTCCCTTGTCTCTCTCTGGCAACCACCAATTTGTTCTCTGTGAACTTCTGTTTTTTGTTTGTGTTTGTTTTGTTTTGTTTTGTTTTTAAGATTCTGCATGTAAGTGAGACCACATGGTATTTATCATTATCTGTTTGATTAATGTCATTCAGCATAATGCCCTTAAGTTCTATTCATGTTGTCACTAGTAGCAGGATTTCCTTTTTCTTATTGCAGAATAATATTTCTGTGCTCGTGTGTTTGTGTGTGTGTATCACATTTTCTTTATCCATTCATCCTATTGATGGACATTAAGGTTATTTCTATATCTTGACTTTTGTAAATAATGTTTCTTATTTATTTATTTATCTGACAGAGACAGTGAGAGCACAAAAGAACAGGGAGGAGCCGCAGAGGGAGAAGGAGAAGCAGGCTCCCCACTAAGAGGGAGTCTGAGCAGGGTCTCCATCCCAGGAGTCTGAGATCATGACCTGAGCTGAAGGCACATGTTTAACCAACTGACCCCCCAAGTGCCCAGTAAATAATGTTTCAGTGAATGTAGGTGTTCATATGCGTTTTTGAATTAGTGTTTTTGTTTTCTTTGGATAAGTGGTAGAATTGTTGGATCATAAAGTAGCTCTATTTTTTTCCCCCTCTTTGGGGTTGTCCATTCTCTTTTCCATAGTGCCTGCCTCAATTTTACATTCCAACCAACAGTGTACAAGGGTTCCCTTTTCTTTACAACTTTGACAATACTTGTTTTTCTTGTCTTCTTGATAATATCCTTATAGTTATGAGGTTATTTTATAGCTTTACATTACTTCATTTTGTTTAAAGATTTTATTTTTAAGCAAATCCCTATACTAATGTGTGGCTTAAACTCCCAACCCCAAGATCAAGAATTGTGTGGGAAAAAAAAAAAATCACATGCTCTACTGACTGAGCCAACCAGATGCCCCTATATCTTTACATTATTTAGAATCAGAGATTCCGAGCTACATTACTGACCTTTCTTTACCACGTAAGGTAGGAATTGTGTTCGTTTGCAAAACAACAACAGCAACAACAAAATACACACACACACACACAAAACAGAGATCTTACTATAATGGCTTAAACACAGAAGAGTTAAGAATCTTATCTAAAATAATGTTGAGGCTCCATGGCGCAATGGGTAGCACATTGGACTTCTAAAATAATGTTGATAATAGGCACTCTGGGGCTAGTCTGATAGTTCTACAGTTACCAGTTATCAGGGAACCAGGCTTGTGGTTTTTTGTTTGTTTGTTTGTTTGTTTTTAAGATTTTATTTATTTATTTGACAGAGAGAGACGTTACAAGCAGGCAGAGCAGTAGGCAGAGAGAGGGGGGAGCAGGCTCCCCGCCGAGCAGAGAGCCCAATGCCGGGTCCGATCCCTGGGACCATGACCTGAGCCGAAAGCAGAGGCTCAACCTACTGAGCCACCCAGGGGCCCCTTGTTTTTGTTTTATAACTTGCTCCATAGCATTGGAATCAGATCTGAAGTTCCTCTAATGTATAACATGGTAGCCAGAATTTCATAGGTGACTTCTATATTTTAAGAGGAAAAAATAAAGGAGAATAAAAGAAAAATTAACACCTTTCAACAAAGTCATCTTCCTAATATATTTCCTGGTATATTTCATTATCCAGAACTTGGTCAGAAGGATACTCTGAGCTGCAAAGGGAGTTGGGGAATGTGGTCTTTAGGGTAGCCAGAAATATGCTTAGCTGAAAAGCAAGAATCTGTTATACTAAGGAGTATGTGGAAAACAGCAATTTTTCTGCTACTTTCTTCCTAAACAACCCTTCTAATTTGTTGTGTGTCTTTATACTGTAACTGAAATATTTCTGTTTTAAAATTTTAATGCATACTTCAGATTATTCTTTCTTAAGCATCCAGTCTAAGTTGCACTTTGGTTGCTGTACAAATAATTTGTGGAAGTCCAAAGGAAAACATACCAAAAAAAAAAAAAAAAAAAAAAAGCTTCAATTCTCAATTTCTTACTTGAAATAAGTTTTGTGAGCTAGAACAGTCCAACATGTAATCATTGTTTTGGAACTTGGGAATAATTATTGATGGCTCTGTTAGTTATTTTTTTGGGGGGGAAATAAACACATTTTATCTCATTTATATTAAATAAAAAGCTATTGGTATTTGTATTTTACTATTTAGATGTTTCATTATTTGACCATATTGTTTTATTTCTTTTTTTTTTTTTAAGATTTTATTTATTTGACACAGAGAGAGAGAGAGAGATCACAAGCAGGCAGAGAGACAGGCAGAGAGAGAGGGGGAAGCAGGCTCCCTGCTGAGCAGGGCTTGATCCCAGGACCCTGGGATCATGACCTGAGCCGAAGGCAGAGGTTTAACCCACTGAGCCACCCAGGTGCCCCACCATATTATTTTCTTTATTTTACAACTAATATGTTTACCTTAAAGTAACTCATTTTTGGTAGAAAATGAAAAACTTAACATCAGTTCCCTAGGAATTGAGAAGACTTTACGTAGTTTATTTCTGTACTCTCTTACTGTTAGCTGGTAAAGCAGGTAAATGTAGACAACAGTAATCAGTGGTTGGAGTGAACAGTGTCTCACTATACAAATAGAATCCTAACATAATTGGTAAATTAAGAATGATTTTTCTATATAGTTTATTCTATAGGCTCAACCAGTAAAAATAGTGATTTTAATTTGCCCTTCTGGGGCAGCTCCTCCATCTAATTCTCACCTTTTTTATACCTTGACCTAGCCATTGTGGTCTGTTTGAAAATATGTTCTCATTTGGCTTTTTTCCTCCTCTTGGCATTTTTAATCTTTCTGCTACTGTTTGCCCTATCCAAGTTGCCACTCTTTCACTTAAATACGATTCCATAGTGAGGTAGAGGAAGGGGAGGATAAAGAAGCTGATATTCTGATTTAGCCACAAATGGATTATTTGCAAATAGATCTTCAAATTTCATAAGGCAAAGATTATCAAATTTTATTCTACCTTCTACATGCTCTGAAACTCTTATATGAGTTGCATTATAAGTGGTTCCCAATTATATACAGTGCTAGATGCATTCAGTAGGAGATGAGGACAAAAAAAAAAAAAAGCTCCATTAATTCTAGAGTGAGTGTACATGTATATAATCATAGATATTTATATTTTTCTATTTATAAAAGTGATTTCAAGCAAAATTTTACAAATGCACAATTACTACATATATTATGTTCTTCTATGCCACCTTTATTGTATAATTTGTACTTCAAAAAGTGAAGAGTTTTGGCCATGTAATTTTGAACTGAGTTAAGTGAATATATAGTTGATGACAGACTTCATGGAAATACTAATGAATACAGTTTGAATATTTTGTTTCCCTTAGTTATCAGTTTTTCAATCAGTCTAAAAAACATAGAAATTTGAAGCCTGAATACTATGCATATATTTTCCTATTCAGTAATACACAAGTTACACTCAAATTAGAGCTTAGGGTCCTATGGAAAATATACTAACAAGTTCCTGATTTAAATATTTTAAAGGTAAAATTCATTTCTTTCTTTATCTATAAGTACTTCATGTTTTTAAATTGTGAAATTCAGATTTCACTGTTTTCAAATTGTGAAATTCAGATTTCACAATAATCAATTGGTCCAGAAAATATATCCCTCTTGTTTTTTATTTTTTTTTAATATTTATTTATTCAAGAGAGAAGGTGGGAGGGTGTGAGGAAGAGGGGGAGAGAGGGAGAGAGAGAATCTCTAGCAGACTCCCCACTGAGCATGGAGCCTGCCACAGGACTCTCAGGCTCCATTTTATAACCCTGAGATAACAACTTGAGCCAAAATCAAGAGTAGGAGGCTTATCTGACTGAGCCATCAAGGCGTCCCCGCCCACACTTATTTTTAAAACAGGTCTACATGTAGTAATTTTTTCTTCTCTGAGTTTTTATACAGTATGTGATCCTTTGTAGAAAATATTTAAAAATATCTGAAAAAAAATCTGGAAGTCTGTGTTTTCCCTAGAGTGATTAAATTATATTATATTTGCAACTTTAAAATGAAAGAGAATCTCTGTATTGTATATCTGAAATTCATATAACATTGTATGTTAATTGTTATGGAATTAAAATGAAATGAATTAAAAATAATATGAAGAGGAAAAAGAGAGAAGTACTTCAGGAGCCTTTCTGGTGGCATTTTTCCTCATGATTGAGTTCTCATACTGATAATCAAACTATGAAACGAATATTAATTAAAACAGACTACGTCTGAAAGTTAAAAAACTAATTAAGTAAATAAAATATTTATTTTATTCATTCAAAATATGCCTCTCTGTTTCTATGGGAATTTCAGAGATTCAATTAGATTAACTCAGACTTTGTGGGAAGAGACTTTGTTGCTGAGGTTCAATAAAGGTTACCTAAGCCTGTAAATTTACTTTGAAAATCATACAGCAAATAGTCTATTTAGTCAGCCAGAAAACATCACTCAGCTTAGTGTTGAGCTCTAAGAATAATAAAGAGCTCAGCATGCCGAATTTATTCACGTCTTATATGAGTGATTAACTTTAACTTCAGAATTATATTTCAAGAATATATGAATTATACTTTTGTAAAAGGTATAATCTTCTTTCTAATGACCATTTTATAGTGACCCAAATAATCTCATTTCTATAAACTATGTGCTTTATCATATACAGTTTAAATAAATGCATTCATAAGCCTATGCCAGATTTTAACCAGAATTTTTTAATTAAAGATGAGGCATCATGTTGAATGAGGAGGGAGAATGCATAATCCCTGCCTGATTTAAAAAATTCATAATAGCCTCTTTTTGTTTTAATTCTAATTTTGAGACATTTTCTGAGTTTAAAATTCCCCAGCATCCTTTAATGTTGAGACAATCTAATATAAATCAGAGACATTTTATTGAGAAATAATAGGCATGGCATTTTTGTGTAAGTGCATTAGTTTCCATGGAAACATAGCAAATATTCTTTATGCTATTTCTTTTAACAGAATGTGTTACAAATTATTTTTAAAGTTACTTTGTGTGACTTAGATATTATGTTACTAATAGAAATGTACTATTGGACTTCATGATAGACAGCTATGGCCTGCAAGTGCAGAAAATAATAAAATCCTTTCTTATAAACAATCTCTCAAACTTACAAACATCACTTCAGTTTTAGGTTTTTCTTTTTTTCTTTCTTTCCTTTTTTTTTTTTTTTGAACTTCAGTAAGAAAAATAATTTTTAACAAGGAAATTCTACTCTGTTTTATGGCTAACGCTTTAAGGCTGGCTAAGAACAGATTCAGTAGAGTGAGAAATCACCTCATGACTCTTGAACCTTCAAAAGCTAAATAAAATTGTTTGTGGTGATCCCTTGAAAACTTTATCTGAGACTCAATACTAGTTGAAGTGGAAAAATCATGGCTCAAAATTCTATAATGCTATAAAGAAGAAATTGGGTCATATTGGCCAGGGTTAGTGAGGGCATGATTGAAAAGCTGAACAGGAGTGTGGTTTGACTCTGGTGAGATCTCACTAAGCTGTTAGGTCAAAGTTGTGCTGACAGGGAGCTGTACCTGAGAACCAGGCAGGACTTTAGCATTTTACTGTGGATTTCCCCAAAGAATTTTTCTTAGACCAATCAAGTGGATAGATTACATGTAGGTGTTTATATTGTATAAGGATTTGATTTGTAATATTTAATGGTAATATGAGTTGGTTTGACAAATTAAATGCCTCTCTAGATTTCTTATTCATATAGGGAAGTTATGGAGAGATTGAGGAAATAAGATATATATAAAGATATCCGATATATGAAATGACATATGGATATTTAAGTGTGTGAGTAGTAATGTGGGAAAAGCATGTAGAAGAAGATGTTAGGGATTACTCTTCACCTGACAGTCTATATAAATTGGATAATGAGGTGTAAAACCTTACTTTTGGCTGCATAAAGAGCATAAAAATATAATTTTGTTTCTTTTGTTTTTTTCTGTGTGTAGTTTACTATTTTTTTCTCCAGATGCTACTAGATATTAGGTGGAAAGGAGTGCCAAGTACATTTTATTTCATTTTAAAAAGACTTTATTGATTATGTATGTATACACACACACACACAAATATATTTAGTTGAATAAATCTTAATATCATCTCTTTAATGAAACCATCACCATAATCAACATAGTCAATATTTCCTTCTCCTCAGAAAGTTCCCCTGTGACTCTTTGCTGTAGGTCTAACCTTCAGTCCTGGCCAATCACTTCTCTGTTTCTGTTATTTTAATATATATATTTAATATATATATATATTTAATATATATTTAATATATGTTTATTTATTTATTTATTTATTTGACAGACAGAGATCACAAGTAAGCAGAGAGGCAGGCAGAGAGAGAGGAGGAAGCAGGCTTTGTTGCTGAGGTTCAATAAAGTTTACCTGCTGAGCAGAGAGCCCAATGTGGGGCTCCATCCCAGGACCCTGGGATCATGACCTGAGCCAAAGGCAGAGGCTTTAACCCACTGAGCCATCCAGGCACTCCTATATTTTATATTGTTCCATTTTTTATCTACATCAAGTTAATTTTTGGCCACAGTGTGAGGTAAGGGTTGAGAATTATTTTTAAGTTCCATACAGCATTATTTTTTTAGAACACTGTTCTTTCTCCACTAACTTGCCTTGGCATATTGGTAAAAATTAGTTGTGATAGGTGTATTTCTATTTCTAGACTCTATGTGTTTTAATTGACCTACATGATTACTTTCATTTTAATTC
The DNA here is from genome assembly GCF_002288905.1 of Enhydra lutris kenyoni. Classification (NCBI taxonomy): domain Eukaryota; kingdom Metazoa; phylum Chordata; class Mammalia; order Carnivora; family Mustelidae; genus Enhydra; species Enhydra lutris. The sequence continues at coordinate 21,438,198 of NW_019154099.1, forward strand.
TATGCCATTTTGATTACTGTAGCTTTTCACTCAAACCTGAAATCAAGTAGTACAAGTTTTTCAGCCCTACTCTATATTTCAAAAGTCAAACAAGTTTTTTGTTTTCTTTTGTTTGTTTTTATTTTTTTTAAAGATTTCATTTATTTATTTGACAGAGACAGTGAAAGCAGGAACACAAGCAGGGGGAGTGAGAGAGGGAGAAGCAGGCTTCCCACAGAGCAGGATCCTGATGTGGGGATTGATCGCAGGACACTGGGATCATGACCTGAGCCAAAGGCAGACATTTAATGACTGAGCCACCCAGGTGTCCCCAAATAAGTTTTGAAAGAGTGAACTATACAAAATTGTCTACTTATTAATGGAGAACTTCATAGAACCTTTAATATGTTGATGTGATTTGTAAATTCAAAGAGGAAATATTCAATAAAGGCTTTTCCCGAAGTTGTTCAGAACTCATATTTCTCCCCTTCCACATGCACAGGATATATCGCAAGCTTATATCTCTACAAATACTTTGAAAGGTTTGCATTTGAGGGGTAGTAGCATACAGTGACACAAGATAAACAATGCATTTGAATCCAGCAATTGGTGTCCTATTCCTAGAAGATTAAGAACACATTGACTGTCCCGGGGCTAATAATACATTATATGTTTATAAAAAAAATTATATATATATGAAAAAAGAACACATTGACTGTAAGTAAGTGGAATGCAACACAAACTGGTGGGGTAACATCATTTGTGAAATTAACATATGCAAATTCAATTACTCTTGTCTGATAGAAAGGAAAGAAAAAAATAAGTTTGAAGAAACAAAATAAAAATTTAAATATTGCAGTAGATTCCTTCTTACAGTAAGCCTCCAAAGCAAATATGAACTGAGAAGCATCTGTTCCTACATGAAGAAATAAACTGTCATGAACTTACTGTGAAACAATATGTTTGATAGTATACTTTATATGGATGATTGAAGGGTTATTTATAATTTTAAGGATATGTAATTGTGCTTCCATATTTCCTTTAACATCTATAGTCATAAAGTGCAACTCATATGTAATCCCTGGTTAATCTTTTTATTAAATGGAGGTCCGGTGCTCTGAAGTCTTGGTTACAAAGTCAGTGTGGATAGAGGACAAAAGCTGTCTCCCAGTAATAAGAAAAGAAGCGAAGTGACACTGAGGGCTCTGTCTTGATTTAAAATAACTTCAGGAATTAAGAGGCAGTCCCTTACAAGATCACGAAGATATTCTCTTATGTTTTCTCAAAAAGTACTATATTTTAGATATTACATTTAGATCTATGATTAATTTAGATTGTGCATATTATATACATTGTAAGGCATAGGTTAAGTTTATTTCTTTCCATATATATGTCCAATTATTGAATCAAGTGTCCTTTTCTCCATCAAATTGCCTTTGTACTTTTGTACAAAATCAATTAACAAGGTGTAGGTAGGCCTATTTTTAGGTTCTCTTGGTTGTTTACTTGATCTATGTGACTGTCCTTTCATCATTACCACACTGTCTTAGTAATTATAGTTGTAAAGTACATTTTAAAATCAGACAACATGAGACATCAACTTTATTTTTCTTTTTCAGAATTGCTTTGGTGATTCTAAGTCCTTTATATTTTCCCTTACATTTTAGATTAACTTGTAAATTTCTACAAGCATTTCTTCTGATAGTTCAGTTAAGATTAATTGGGGAAGAATCAGGACTTTGCCAATAATGTGTTTTCCAACTCATGAATACTATATACCTCCCAATGTAATTAGGTCTTGTTTGACACAACACATCATTGATATTGAGTGGGAAAGGTGAGTGTGGATGCCATTGTCTTATTTACAATTTTAGGAAAGAGGAGTTGTGTCTTTTACCATAAAATATGATATTCACTGTGCTATTTTTATGGCTATCTTTTATCAAGTTGAGGATAATTTTTTAGAATGGCTTACAGAAAAATTTAGATACAAAATAAATAAAATGATAAGTTGGACATCACCAGAATTTAAAAATTCAGCTTTCTGAAAGAAAATAAAAATTTTACATTATAGACAAAAATATTTTTGCAAAGCAAATAAATAATTTGCAAGGGAATGCTACCCAGAATGTAAAAAGAAATATCAAAATTCAACAATAAGAAAACAAACATTCTAACAAAACTGAGACAAAATTTTAAACAAATAAAGATATATGAGGGCAAACACATAGTAAAATGCTTTATATTAGCCATTAGAGAAATGCAAATAAAACCACACTGATACATCATTGAAAAACAACTGGAATGAGTAGCATAATAAAAGGACAGTACCAAATGAGTATGAAATTGTGGAGCAACTATAATTTTCATGCTTTGCTGAGAGTAGTGTAAGATGGAACAATCGCTTTCTAAAGTTGAAGTTTCTAATATAGTTGTGCATATACATATGATATGGTCATTCTGCTTCTATGTATTATCTGAGCTAAATGAAAGCATATGCTGATATAAAAACCTGCAAGTGAATGTGGATAGCAGTTTTATTCATAACCGCCAAAATTTGAAACAAATGTCTGTCAGCAAGTTAATGGATAAACTAATTATAGTGAAATATTGTATGGTATTTCAAATAATGCAATGACATGAATTGATATCAAGAACATTGTGCTGAGTTATTTTACTTATATGATATTCTGAAAAAGAATTATAAGAACAAAACAAATTAATGCTTGCTTATAGATGGGGATGAGAAGGAATTCACTGAAAATGGGCAAGAAGGAATTGTTCTACATCTTGATTATTGTGTTGGTTACACGACTGCATATGTTTGTCAAAAATTCATAAGTTTGATCAGAAAGGGTGAATTTTATGATATGGAAATTTAATCTCAATCAACCTTTTAAAAAAGTGGTTCAAATTGTAAAGTCTAGTAGGTAAGGTCATTCTTTTGTTTAACACTACTTTTGAGCATGCTATGTTCAAAATACCATGCTCAGTTATGCTGTACATTGTGACAAGTTCTGGGGCAACAGTGGTAAACCAATTAGACAAAATGCTTGGTCCTATGGAGCCACATTCCATGAAGAAAAGACTAATAATAAGCGTGTATACTAGTTACACATAGGTATTTAACATGGTGATAAATACTATAAAAATAAAGAACAGGGGATAGAGAAGGTGTCAGGAAAGCATAATCAGTAGGAGGAAATCATGTGGTCATCAGGGAATAAAAAAATTCAGATTGAGAAAATAGTAGATACAAAGATCTTGAGTCTTAGCAGATTACAATAATACTGTGGAGGTGATTGTTATTGGAGTAGAACAAGATACTTTGTATATGTATTTATACACATGTACATATTTCCATACTTTGCATAGAATAATTAGGAGTATGATTCAGATAGATGAAAGATAGAGAATGATATGATGTTTATGTATATTTTTTCAAGACTCCCAGTTCTTGCATCTTAGATCCCATTATACATGCTCTTACCCCCATGTTAATAACCCAGGATAGAGTTTCGATTTTTTTTTTTCATGCTGCACATGAAGATTTTTAAAAACTAAGCTCCGGGGCGCCTGGGTGGCTCAGTGGGTTAAAGCCTCTGCCTTCGGCTCGGGTCATGATCCCGGGGTCCTGGGATCGAGCCCCACATCGGGCTTTCTGCTCGGCAGGGAGCCTGCTTCCCCCTCTTTCTGTGCCTGCCTCTCTGTCTTACTTGTGATCACTATCTGTCAAATATATAAATAAAATCTTTAAAAAAAATAAAAACTAAGTTCCAAAAATATAATCATAGACTACACACCTTTCCCTATGTTTTACTTTTCATTAAACTAAAATTACATTTTGATATACCTCTAAAATTCCAGCCTTTGGTATAACGCCCCAAGCACTCAGTGAAGTCTTAGGAGTGAATTGGTGGAAAAATGCTGACTTACACTGTGACTGAGCCTCCTTGGCATCCTAATCTGTTACACAAGCCCACACATGGCCGGTAAAAATATATTTAGTTAACAGTTGGTTTCTTCTTAGTCCCATTTCTGTCAGATTTCTTAATTGCCCACCACTTCACCAGAGAGTAAGAACAGCTGTTGGTCCCTTTTCTCTTGTGAGGGCCACATCCTACTTTGAAGTTAAGTTCATTTATGTATCTTTGTGTGTTTAGCTATCTGATTTTTTTTTTCTTTTTTTAATCTGAGACTTTGTAGCTTACTATGTTTTAGTTCTCAGCTAGGAGTGAAAGTTTCTTCAAATTTCTATTCTAACCAGAGGTCAGATTTTACCTTCTTTGACTTTTTTTTACCCCCATTTCTCTTAGTCATAGTCTAGCTCTTATAATCATTAACAACTGCAACTCTTCCAAAATATTTATTGCAAGCACACATTTCTCCAACCATGATCCCTCTCCTTACAACTTTATTGCTCTAGCAATCCCACTCCAGTAATTATTTCAGTTTGTAAGGAACTTCAGTTCCTTGCAGTGAGATGATAAAAGTATATACATTGTCTCTGCTTCCTGGCACAGATCTCCTAAAACTCATGTAATTTGCTAATTGAGAAGCGCACTAGGAGCATCTTTTATTCTAATGAGCCAGCTCTTGGTGGGCTTCTGGATAGAGGCTGTTCGCTAGAAAGACCAAGCCATGATGAGGATGGCTTGGAATTTTAGGCTCCTCCCACCCAAATTCTCTAGCAAAGGTAAAGGGACTGGAAATGAAGTTAATAGTTAGTCATGCCTACTGGGGAGGAAACATCCATAAAAATCCCAGTAGTATGGGGCTCTGAGAGCTTCCAGGTGGATAAACAGATTCATATTAAAGAGGTGATGTGCCCTGACTCCAGAGACACAGAAGCTCCTGGGCTCAGGACCTTCCCAAATCTTGCCCTATGTATCTCTTTCTCTGTCTCTTCATCTGGTTGTGGCAACTTCCATTGTGTCCTCTTCACTTTTACATAAAACACTTCATGTCTGACACTTCCATCACCAAATGTATGAGGATTTTTCCCCCTACCTGGAAATTCTCTGCAGCACCAGTTAAGTCCCTGCAATTAAACTCCATTTTACTTTTGTGCATTTCTGCAGGATATTTTCAAATAAATTATTTTTTGCTATATTACTCTTAATATTCTGAAATCAATTTGTGTAATCATATACATATACATAAGAAATATATATTATATAATATATATGAAAAATAATTTTCATAATGCAGTAAGAATCATCTGTACAAACTGATTATTCTCAATATAAAATTCTAAAGTTTCTGTGTCATTAACTGTTTACACTAAAAATCTAATATTGGATGATTGTTTGGAAAATATGACCAAAAATACAAAGTAATGTCATAGAAAATTTAGTTTTTAGAGGTAGAATCACCTCAAGGCAATACAGAATTATTCACCAAAACAACTCTAAGTGTTAGAGCTAGGTTTTTTCATGCATGTGTAGCAGTTCTCTAGGGTTAGTAACAGAAGGGATTTATTTATTTGCGAATGGTTCCTATTTCCTCTGAGTACGCTTGATTGACCAGCTGTTTGTAAATATGTAGGATTATATTACAACATCTAAGCAGAAAGTACATCTAAGACTCATGGACCAGAACAGAAACAAGAACTTGTTTTAGGAACCAAGGCAGCTAATTTCTCGGACCTCTTTAAAGAGTCATGGTCTTGCCTCTTTCTCTGCTTTTCGTGGGGAAATATGTCCATGTGTCCCAGCTAACTTCTTCTCTGTAATTCTATATGCACATGCATACATGACCTACTATGTTCAATCCACCCAATACTAACCCTCAGTTCTAACCATCAGCTCAAACCAGTTCCAAATTTTTGGAATTTATCGAAATCACTTTTTTTTTTCCTTTTAAGTCTCTGCCATCTTGAGAATTTTAATTCCAGATTTATTCCCGTTACTTTTTAAATAAACATATTATTCTGCTGGATGTTTTATGTTACTTTTCTTCATGATTGAAATGTAAACATAGTATTGCATGTATATATCTAGCTATAGATCTGAATATGTTTTGTAGGGAAAGAGGTTTGCACATGATAGTACTGCAAATAGTTTTAAGTGTTCCCTGATACCCTAACCTTGCCAGAGAACAGGGATCATACCTTTCATCATTATTTTTTCCTCAGAATGAAGAACTAAGCCTGGTACATAGTAGACACATAATGAATATTTGCCACATAAATGAGTAGATGAGTGAAACAAATAAAAATGTATTTAATTTCCTTGAACGATATATATTGCTCTGAGTAATTTATCAAAGGTTATCTCATTTTGTGTAATATATACAAAGAATGTTTTAAGTATTGACGCTAGATGAAAAGACATAGAAGAAAGTTAATGTAACTGTTAAGGTCAAACAGTAAACTGTAAATTAAAAATATTGTTTTTTAAATTCAGTTCAAAACAGTTTTGAAAACCCTAGTGCTTTATTGTGTTAATAGTTGTTGTTTTGCTGTTTATTTTATTTTCTACATTGTGTTATCTCCCCCACTTTCAGAACTTCAGTCCAACCACCTATCCAGAGCTTGAACTGACTTTACAACATCCCTAGCCAGTGTTCATCCATTCTAATAAATCTATAAGGAGTAGGGAGTTAAGCCGTGGGCACTAGCCTCAGAAAAAGGTGGTTTCATCCTGGTTCTGTATCTTGCTAGCTGTCTGTGAACTTTCACTTTCCGAAGACTCAGATTTTTTATAAACTGGGCAAAGCTGCAGCACCTACTGGAAGATATAAATCACACAAAATGCCTCTAATTATTATTTCATAACAAGCACTCAGTAATTTAAAATGTTAGGGAGACGGCACTGTCCTTTGAGGAAGCTATTTTTTGCTGGAGCAGCTATTGTTACAAGGAAGTACATTATACTGAAACAAAATCTACTTCATATTTTCCCTCTTCACTTTAGATATGACTCTGTTTCTTCTGTGCATAAGTCCTCTACAAGTGTGATGAAGTAATTTAAGTCATAATCCTCTCCAAGTTACATATTTTTTATGTGATCATTATTCTAGAATAAAAAGAAAAAAACTAGAGGAACACAAAATAACTGTCCCATTCCTTTCAAATACCTGATATCAGGTTTTTTTTCCCAATGCCATAAATGTAATTTGTAATGTAATTAAAAATTCCGTTTTGCCTGTACCCCTGGGGATAAAAATATATTATATGTTTATAAAAAATAAAATTTAAAAAAAAATTCCGTTTTGTTCTTTAACTTGTAGGTATTCATTTTCTGACTTCACTCTCTAACCACCTTATGTCATTTCCAAATATTGTGTTATTCTGTATTCTTCTAAATATTGGTCACTATTTTAATTAAATGCTTGCCTGTTTCATTTTAATTATTCCCCACTAAAATTTAAACTTCACCCAATAGGCTCTTCTATCTTCTATGTCTCTCTATCATTTGTGTCTAGAATTGTACCTGGCACACACCTGTCATTGTGGTTAAATCTTTATAACTTTATTTAAACAGATTCAACAACAATTATTTTTCTTCAGCTTTCCTCCTTGTATATGTCTGTTTCTCTCTTAAAGTAGGGTTTCCATAAATAAATTAAATTATCTAGCTAAAATGAAAACATCTTCCTACTCCTTTTCCTAAATATTGTATAGCTATAGTGTGTCCAAAGTTGATATTAGCATTTTTTGGTACACATCGTGTATAGGCAAGGGATGAATAGGGAGGAATTGAATATTCAGGGAAGAATTGAGAATATTAGTGGAATACGATCTAAAAAAAGTAGGAGGCTAGAATTGTGAACATAGGTGATAGGATTAGCCTTAAAAAGACATCAGGCTACCTCTTTTCCTGAGACAGAATAACTGGAGAACGGGTAAAATAAAACCAGTGATCTAACAAAGAAGAGAGAAAGGAACTTGCATTTTGTCATTTTCTTTTATTGCCATTAAACTCCTACTACATGAATGTATGTACTTTTTACACTCTGCTATTGCATTGTAAACCTTTTGGGGCAATAAGTTCAAATGATAACAATAACAAAAACCACAAGAGAAACTCCAATAATAAGAAACACTGTAATATATATAATAGCCAATATTTATTATGTGTTATGTGTAAGACATTTCTCTGTAGACTTAAATGAGTTATTTCATTTAATCCTTGTAATAAAGTATGACATAATTATTTTTTAAATATTTACATGTCTTTAATTATAGAACAAAAAGGATTTTGGTCTTTGTTTAATACAGGTCATTTATATGTCAGTGAATTATTATTATTTTTTAAAGATTTTATTTATTTATTTGACAGAGAGAGACAGAGAGAGAGAGAACACAAGCAGAGGGAGTGGGAGAGGGAGAAGCAGGCTCCCCGCTGAGCAGGGAGTCAGATGCAGAGTTCAATCCTAGGACCCTAGGACCACAACAGAGCCAAAGGCAGATGTCCAACGAATAAGTCCCCCAGGTGCCCCTATTTAAGTGAATTATAATTGGTAGTGGTATAGGCCATTCTACAACAACCTGGATTTGGAATTACTATCTTTTCTACATTAGTTAATTACTTCATAGATTCTGGTTTGCTTGTTTACCATGATGAACTGTCCCACTTTTTACTCAATACACCTTAAGGTAAGTGATTTAATAAAAATGGGAAAGTGGTTTCTCCAGTTCTTATTTCACTGTTCTGAGCATATCAATATTGTGCTTTCTGTTATAATTATTGTCATCATGCTTTCAGGTTCTCTATGTAATTAGATGTTATTAGAATGCTTATAGATTAGAATTTAACAATAGAACTTTCTCTAACTGGTGCTAATAACTCATAACCTCAGGTAATTTTATTTTATTTTTTCCCTATTGAAATTTTCAGTTGCTTCTGAACTGATCAGGGGTGAGATAATGCCAGGGAAAAGTGGAATGCTTTCTTCTTTTTTCTTATTCAGTTTATTACCTTTAGATTCTTTTGAAAAAAAAAATCAATAAAATTTCTATGAAGATTCAAAGGTAATTTACAGAAAATATAATGGTACATTATATGTTTAAAAACCATTACTCCTACTAGTACACTGAAGTGGTGGTCGTTTCTGAAAGGTGGCAATAGCCCTATCCACAGGGCGCACTTCTTCACTTCTGTCATCATTCCTAAACTGCCATCATATTTAGGCTGTTACCTCCATTTCTAATGGCTCATTGATTTTGGAAGTCATAGCCATTTCTTCTTTCATGTTTCTGTCAAGATAGTTGTGTAGGATAATAAAAATTAGGTAGCCTTACAAGGAGTATCTGAATTTGTATATATGATGCATTTTCTCAGAAGACTGATTGAACTATAGGTAAGAGAATTAGGAATGTAAATCCATGTGAGTGATGTTATTGGGTCGTTTTTTTTAAATAATAGGCATCTTTCCTTGTTTAAGAGTTCATTTATTCACTTATTTGAGACAGAGCTAGAGTGTGCAGGGACAGGGGCAGAAGCAGAGGGAGAGAGAATCTTAAGCAGACTGCCCACTGAGCATAGAGTCCAATCTAGGGCTCAACCTCACAACCCCGAGATCATGACCTGAGCTGAAATCAAGAGTCTGATGCTTAACTGACTGAGCCGCTCAGGTGCCCCAGAAATAGGCATCTTTTTAAAAATTATTTTTCTAAAAATAAATAAATAAATAGATAAAATTATAATTAAATAAATAAAATAAAAAAGGGATGTTTCATTGATTCAGTGGCTGCCTTCAGCTCAGGTTATGATCCTGAATCCTGGGATTGAGAGGCATAGCAGACTCCTTGCTTTGCGGGATGTCTGCTTCTCCCTCTGCCCCTCTCACTCCCCATCATGTTCTTACTCTGTTTCTCTCAAATAAATAAAAATCTTTAAAAAATGCCTTTTCTTGAGATTCCTGTTGTTCTACTACAGTAGATTGTTATGGCCTTGCTATTCTATGCTACTTAATAGTTGAATTTCTGTTCAAGCTATAGATTTGGCACTGAGATATTTTTGTTATTTAATATTACTTATAATATTTATTTGGTTGTTATTTAATTTCAAATCATGGAATTTAAGATATAGAAATCAGCATGCCAGAATTTGCCTCAGACCTGAAAGTCACTTTTAATACTTTCACCATGAGAAATCATTAGAAAAATCTTGGGCAGGGGGAATCACACAGCAGGGAAGTAGTATATAATTACCAACTTCACCTAGCTTTGCCATAGATAATCTTTCATAAAATTTTACCTTGTTATGAAATGATATTTATTATACAGATACCTGTTTTTAAAATAGAATTGGATTGGGGCACCTGGGTGGGTTAGTCAGTTAGTCTCTTGATTTTGGCTGAGGTCATGATCTCAGAGTTTGGAGATCTGTCCCCTCTCTTGGAGCTCTGTGCTCAGCGGGGAGTCTGCTTGAGACTTTTCTCTCTCCCTCTTTCTCTGTCCTTTTCCCCCCATGCTCTCTCTCACTCAAATAAATAAATAAATATTTTTAAAAATTTGGATTGGATCTCAGACAGAAAAAATTTAAATCTGTAGTCCTTCCTTATCCGGTGTTGAATCTCCTCAAAGTAGATTAGCAGTACCTAGCCATATATTTGCATAATAGCTTTTCCTTTCCCTTTTTGTTATTCCAATTGATTGCTTGAGAACACTACCTCTATTCCATTATTCCCCTGATAAAAACCAGCGGCCTGTTATGTAAAATTCATTTAATTTGCTGCTTTAAAGAACACTGTCCAAACTATTAGCCTTAGTGTTCATCCTAAAATATCAGAGGAGACAGGGTATCTGACAAGATTCTATCAGGGATTTCTTCCTTTTCTTTAATATTGGTGTTTGAAGGATGAAGTATAGAGGATAAAAGAAGAGAAACATTATAATATTTGGTATTTATAATACCTGATACCCATAAATCACTGCACGATTCTCCTGGTGTTATGGTCACCATATGCCAGTGAAGTCTTCTAAAATTCTGCTGGTGAAAAAATTTTTCTTTACATTATTCCACAGTACTCCTAAGCTATGGTTTAATAGGAAATATAAGAGAACTTCATATCACCCCAAGATACAATTGATGTACCTCAACATTTTCCAATATTGTAATCAGGCAATATAGGTGTTATACCATTAATGAAATAGTGTTTGTTGATTACCTATAGAAGTCTATTTTTTTTTAAAAGATTGTGTTTATTTATTGAGAGAGAGAGTGTGTGTGGAAGTGAGCAAGTGAGGGAGAGGAGCAGAGGGAGACGAATAAGCAGACTCCATGCTGAATGCAGAACCCCACACAGGGTCTCATTCTCACTATCCTGAGATCATGACCTGAGCTGAAATCAAGAGTTGGAGACAACAGACTGAGCCACACAGGCGTCCCTATCTATAGAAGTCTACTTGAGACTGAGGAATACAACAAAAGGGTAAGCTCTGGCCACTTATTCAAATAATTTAGTATATATATATATATATATATATATATATATGTATATGTATATATGTATATATATATAGAGAAAGGTAAGATGGTGATAAAACATAGTATCAGACTGATGGTGCTTACGTAATAAAAGAGAAGGCTATGGTGAAGGAGGAATAGCAGAAATTATTTACAGTTAAGCACATGTGTGAAGACTTCATGAAAATGATATGTATCAGAGTCCCTAGGATTTCAAGTTAGAGATGGATGCATCCTCATAAGCAGAAAATTGCATAAAAATACAATTACACAAAGGGCAGAGATATATTTGAAAATCAGTTTGTTGGTCTAATTTGTTTGAAATATAGGGAATATTAAAAGGAAAAAGTGAAGCTAGAGCCAAAAAGGTTTGGACGGTTCGGCCAGGGGTTTTCTATGGGCAAATGGCACTCACAAAAATTTTTTGAGTTGAGAAATGACATACTAAGATTTGTGTTAGAAAATTATATTTGTAAGCCAATGAAATTTTTAAAGTGGGGTAAGAATTTGACAATTGAGCAAAGGTTAAGATTAGGAAATAAAGGGCAATTTCATGAATTAATAAAAGACAAAGAGTAGACAAAAATCTTTAAGTGTTTGGATTGGATAATATTGGAAAATATTACATTAAAAAAGAAACTCAGCATGATATTATAACCAGTCATAAAAAATAAAGATGTAAAAGATAACACGAAGTATGCATTTATTTTACTTTTCAAGTTACCTTCCAACTACCTAAAATTGATAATAGGAGTTTCAGTGTTATTCATTATGCTATGTACATGAAGACAAACAGAGTAGAAGGCGTTAAAATGATGGTCAACCACTCACGTGTATTATTGATCAAAACACCAAGTACTACTTCTATGGATTCAGTTGCTGAGGACATGCCTTCACTGCTACACAATCACAAAAATTTTTTTGTTCAGACAGAACCAGCTCATATCCTAATGCCTCAAGTCTACACCATGAGAATTGATTATATATGGTTCCCAACTGTGCTGTGATATCTTCTTTAATGTACAAAGCAAGCTCATGTTATTTTTGTTATTTGTTAATATGTATTTTTGTATTTGTTCCAGAAAGGATACCTTATTCCAGAAAGGTTGTAAAGTGGCTTATAAAATGTAACTAACATCTGGAAAATAAAATTGGAAAATAAAATTGGAAAACCAAGGCTATAAGTACAAAAAATAAAATATCAAAAGGAATTAGACTAAATGCAAAAGTATACATTTCATGAAAAACTGTACTTACTTGACTTAGTTAAAACTTTGTTCACGTGCTTTCTAGTAGCAAGTACAGAGAAAAAAACCTGACCATTACAAGATTCACAGAAAATAGCTAATCAATGCCAAAGAAATAAAATTATTCTTGGTCTTAAGTATGGAGTTGTCTCCTTAGAAGTCTAATAAAGAAGATACAGCTTTTATGTATCATTTTCATATTTAGTTGACAGCACAATGAATTTTATTATAATGTCATGTACTTTCAAAGATGAAAAAAATTGTTGAATTGTAATTAATGGAAGGTACTGGCTACTGAGTGGGGAAAAGTGCTAAGAGATTTTGGGGGTTTTGTCATTTCTTTAAAATTTCCTGCTCTTATCAGGGCTCAAATTAACCCTACAGTTAATATTTTATATACTTCAGTGTCTAGATAATTAATTCATCCTCTTAAAATGCTTTCATTTTATAAAGTGTTATTTCCCTGGGACATAATTTTATATTCAAAGAAGCTCCGTTATTCTTGGTTTCTCTTAAAGAATATTACTGCATTAATTCAACAGGCCTTCTATACGTGGTACTGTGCTCAGTGCTGGTGGTACAATGATAAGCAAAAATTGATTGGTACTTGTCCTTAGGAAATTGTAGAATAAAGAGGAAAACATATATGATTTATATTTATTTATATGTATTTATTACATATTCGTTTTCTCTAATGAATTGCAAACAATTTGCATGCTTTGAATGAAACGAATGTATTTTCCTGGTTCTATCAGTACTTACAATAAAAGAGCATGATTTAAACTTATAATTTAGAAAAAAAAATCCTGGAAACGGTTACTTATAATGCCCTCTGAAAGATTACCCCCCCCGCGTTATTTAGTTGTAAGAAAAATAACCTGTGTAATGTCCCTCAAGTAAAAGCAAGCATGTGTTTTTGAAAGTCAGTAAAATTGTCAGTGTAACCATAGCACCAAGAACAAAGGGAGGTATAGAATGAAATAGAGAAGAAAGGGACAGAACATACAAACCCCGGCAAAGATTTTGGTCTTTATCCCATCACCATCAGTTTTATGTTTTGAAAACAAAAAGTTACAGAAGTGAAAATTTAGCGATACAACTGGCTCTTGCTTTTGTTGAGTTTGATGTTTCTCAGAAATATATAAATGGGAAGTTGGATTGATAAGTGTAGACTAATTGTAGACAATTGATTTGGAGCCATTGAAATACAAATTTTACTGAAGTCATGACTGGGAATGAAGTCATCACAGGTGACATTATTTTTTAATAGCTTCCTTATGGAAAATGTCCATATTCCTCTCATATGTTTTACAGTCATTACTTATGCAGAGAAGTCTCCATGATAAAGTTGAACCTTAATTCTGTCTAGAAAGAAGCATGAGAATTGGTAGAGGAGGGCAGTTGAGTAAACCAAGCAAACAGTACAGTGGTCTAGCAAGGAAGAATGAATGCTCAATGTTTTTGATGATGTTCCTGATATATGTAGAAAAATTTTGGAAAGTAAGTTGAACTACTCAATATAGTAGTTTATTTTGTCTTTGAATAAGGTATTTAAGCTTTTTTTTTTTTTTTTAAAGATATAAACTCTTGGTCAAAAATTATACCTTTTGTGGCCTATATTTTTTAACTATTTATTCAGAATTTGCCTGACATTTGTAATTGCTAAGCTGTAACTTTGTTCTAATTTGGTAGATTTAAATCCAATTTATATTTATTTTAGCAACACTGTTACTCTGTTTCATTCCCAACCCAATCAATTTAGTTTAATTAACTTGTGGCAAAATAATACTCTGGGAATAGAGAGGTAAGTTGTAAAATAGGGGAGGAGGTGGTGGAGATTTGAAGAGAATAAAAATTTTTGAAAATGTCTTTAGGAAGAATGAAAGGAAACAACAGTGCAGGTTAAATACATGAATTTCAGTTAAGACAATGGGGATCTAGATAGGGTGGTGATTATTTTCTTTTTTTAATTTTATTTTTTATAAACATATATTTTTATCCCCAGTGGTACAGGTCTGTGAATCGCCAGGTTTACACACTTCACAGCACTCACCATAGCACATACCCTCCCCAATGTCCATAATCCCACCCCTCCTCTCCCAAACCCCCTCCCCCCATCAACCCTCAGTTTGTTTTGTGAGATTAAGAGTCACTTATGGTTTGTCTCCCTCCCAATCCCATCTTGTTTCATTTACTCTTCTCCTACCCCCTTAACCCCCATGTTGCATCTCCTCTCCCTCATATCAGGGAGATCATATGATAGTTGTCTTTCTCTGATTGACTTATTTCGCTAAGCATGATACCCTCTAGTTCCATCCACGTCGTCGCAAATGGCAAGATTTCGTTTCTTTTGATGGCTGCATAGTATTCCGGGTGGTGATTATATTTTATACAAGTCTGTGATTTTAAATTCCTTTCTACTCATTTATCTGAGTACATATGTAGAGACAGAAGCCACTCTGCTGAGTTTTTAATTTTTTAATTTAATTAGTTTTTAATTACCATGTCCATCCAAATCCAAGGTTGAAGAATAGAATGACATAAGAGTAAGAGAGTAATACAAAAAATTGCTAATTTGATATAACAGGTCTTTGGCTTAGAGTGCAATAAGAAGAAAAATGTAAGTGTTTGATAGACACTGAGTAGAGAACTAGAAAAACAGGTATAAGTCAAGACATATAGATAGCCAGGTAGGTCCATTTGGGATTAAATAAGAACCATGGTAAGTGTGGAGAGCTTATGAATCAGTTAAATAGTAGTTAGAATTGTTCCAGTAGAAAAGAAGGTACAGCATATAGTGATGAAAATGGAAGAAAGGTGACTAAAAAAAAGGGTGATAAAAAAGAACAGAAGGTCAAGTAAATCAAAGAACAGACTTTAAGTGAATTGCCCATTTAAGTCTTACAAGGCCGTGAGTCTCTAGGAGTGTGTATGCATGTGTGTATGTGTGATTATGTGCTATTATTTTTCCTAGTTTATCAATAAGAATGCTTTCT
Organism: Enhydra lutris kenyoni; assembly: GCF_002288905.1. Classification (NCBI taxonomy): domain Eukaryota; kingdom Metazoa; phylum Chordata; class Mammalia; order Carnivora; family Mustelidae; genus Enhydra; species Enhydra lutris. The sequence continues at coordinate 21,453,837 of NW_019154099.1, forward strand.
GCTGCAAATACAACATAAGAGATGAAAAACTCATTGAATGGGCTTATCGGAACATTAAACGAGCAGGAAAGATTGTGAACTTGAAAACAAGACAATTGAAACTATTTAAACATTAGCTCTGAGGATTATATGAAAATAAATGAACAGAATTTCAGTAACCTGTCTGATAATAGCAAGTTAGCTAAAATATGTGTCATGGAGTCCCACTATTAAAGTCTACTAGAAAGTGGAAATATTTAAATCAGTAAAGCACAATATGTTTTAAAATTTGGAAAAGTCAAATCATAGAATTGGTTCAGGATTTATTAAGTCAGTGACTCAATAAAGTCATCAAGGAATGGAAATTTTTATCTTCTTTTGTATGGTGTTCTTGATAAATTCAACTCAGACTAGTCACTCTCATAGTCAAAGAACAGGTGCCTTAGCTCAAAGCATTAAATATAGAGTTGAAAATATACACAGAAACAAAGAACTATTTCTCACTTCATTTTAAGAAGAGAGTGCAAAAGAACACAGGAGAGCCAAACCAGGTCAGAAGACTTTCTTTTTACGTATGTGTCTTTGGTCAGAGCCAAGTCACATGCCCATCTGTAACTTTGTCTGTCAGTGGAATGGGATGGCATCGTGGATTTTCCGATACCTGCAGTGGAGGATAAACAGTACAAAAGTACTGAAGACTTGCTATATTAAAAAAAGAAGAAAATGGCTCTTGAGCATGCAAATTATAGTGTTGGCCATGTTCTTTTTCCTTTTCCTTTTCCTTTCAGTCATGCATGAGTTTATACAGAACAACCTTAGCAGTTGCAGGCTTATTTCACTCTTTGATCTCCCTGCATTTCTATTTCCTTGACCTCGCACTTTCTCTACCTATTCCATTCCCCACTATACCCTGATTTCTTCTTGCCAAGAAGATTTCAGATACATAAAATATGTGTGTCTTTGAAGGTTTTTTTTTTTCCCATCATTCATATTCTTGGGATGAATGAAACCAAAACACAATAACCATCCAATTGCTAACATTGACTTCCTTTCTTAGCATCATTTTGTTCATCTTAGATTATAAGATATGTTCCACAGTACTCAGTAGAAGTCTGAGAAAAAGGGAGAAAAAGAATAGTGACAGCCTCAGACTGAGAGGGAAAAAAAAAATAATGTGGAAATGAATTCTTATACTTTAAATGGCAGGCAGTATGGTGGATTGTGGGTATTTTAACAAATAATTATATTGAAATATGCCAATGATTTAAAAAATGATGTGATATGGGAGAATAATGAAGGGTTTTAAAGACCATTCTTAAGAGATAAAGTCATTGAATGAATGTAATTTCAGCTTATTTTTTAAAAATAGTAATTCACTAGGGAGATAAAGATATGTAAGTTAACTCCTCACTAAAGGAAAAATTGTGAAATCAAATGCATATGAAGTATTGTCACTGATATTGAAATGACATTATAACTCAGGCATAGTATATTTCAACAAGTGGTAGGTGATCTAACCAGAGAGGTAGATTAAATAATAGTTATGAACTTAGTCTTCCAACTATTCCTAAATGTATTTAAATTTCCGTTAGAAATGTGAGATCTCATTTAATGTTACTCTTTATTATCTGTCAGTACTATCTGTTCCTGCCAATAAATGCCTCGATGTTTAACACATTGCTCTTTCTGAACTTGCCAGATTTGTTATAAAAAATTAAACAATAAAGGCCCATATATCTTTCATGTGTGGCTGTCTTATCATAAGGAATATTTAGTAGTGTATAGATTGCTTGCAATGTTTTGTCTCTGTTGGCAGAGGGGTAATTTACTTGTAAAGGTCGTTTTTACTAGATGGCAATGACTAGCCGTACATTAAGCTAACATATTCAGAAGTGAGCCTGATGCCATTTTGTATGCATTACATGCTTTGGAGAAAAACTGCACTTTGGTAAAAAAGATGAGAGAAGGCTTTTGGAAAGTGTGAACTTTAATTTGATTTGGCACATAGCAGTGTTCTAATCTTTGGTAGGCTTGCAAAAATTAATTTAAAATGTACATTTAAAATAAGAAAGCTTGTGAATAGAATCCTAGATTGAGGTTGGGGGCGCATGTACTTACTCATGTGCTCACACACACATAAACACACACACAAACTTAGAGATTGAATATTGAGTTTAGGCACTTAAAATTCAGGTATTCCATTCAGACCAACTCATACTTTTATTGCTCGGTATCGCTTTGTAGATTGTCAAGTACACCTAGCTTAGGTCCTTATCTTGTTGGGAATATTATAGTCTCCAAGTGATTTTCTTCTTCCCTTAGTAAAGCTGAAAGATTTTCTTTGTTTTACAGAAAGAAACATTGGAGAAAAGAATGGGTAAATAATTGGGGTGTACACTAAATGGCTCACAGAAATAGGAAATATACAAGAAAAATGTAAATTTAGAACAACAAAACCATTTTTAAAATCTGGAATCCTTTCTTTTGATATGCTGTTTATTTTTTAAATAATCTCATACTGTCACTATTGTTAAACATATTTTAAATATGTATATTACATTCAGTGTATGAAGAATTAGTTTTATGATGTTTTGTTGAAACAAAGACCTACAAAGTTTTAACGTATTTTTTAATACTGCTGACTACCTGCGTAATTAATGGTCCGTATGTATTGCCCATGAAGATTTAAGCAGATTACCTATACATGTCATCCAAAACAAATTATGATATATGTATTTTGCTAAAAATCTATTTTGAATTAATTCTGTTGAGACAAAAAGGTATGCTCTTTGTTTTAATTTAAGGTGCGCTTAATGGTTATCAAACTGAGCATCTCTTTAAAGATTAAATTCATCTAATTGATGGAAGTGCTGCTTCTTATAGTCATCACAGTATGATTCAATTTACTAGTGAAGGCAGGATGCCATTATGAAGAATTTCTCAGTGGGGTTGAAGACTTATTCCCAAACATTTAGTGTCTATTTTTATACCTGAGTGGGAACAAAAAGAATTCCATGCTGAAAAAGAATAAGAAGTCAGAACACAAAGAAAAAAAAATTTAAAAATATATATATATAATGTTTATGTTTTGAATTCATTGACTTTTGAGAAAATATTAACCAACTAAATATTTATGTTGCTTTCTGCTTTGAATTAAAGTTTTGATTGAAAGTATCTATTTTGTTATAACAAAGTATAAGATTGAAATGAGTAAATATTCATTATATTTATTTTCATAAAAACTGTTTTTTTCAGAAAATTAGAATAAAAGGCATTCTATTATTATTAATGCTTAATGATGTTTTCTTTGTCCTAAAAGTCAGATCACTACTAATGTAGTAAATAAAATCTAGTCAATTTACAGATTAAAAAAAAAAAAATAGTTTTCCTCCAAGGAAGGATTACCTTAAAAATATACCTAAAGTTAAAAAAAGAAAAAAAAGAGGAAATGTCTTCATCATATTCCAACATACTTTGACCCAGGGATGGTATATCAATCATATCTACACTCTAGTGCTAAGGCTATACCAACTGAATGGAAGATAGTAAGGAAAATATGGACAGATACTGTATGTTTTGTGGTAGACCATCAGTAATAATAGAATGTTTCAATTTTTCACACTGTTTATAATTTAATGTAATTAAAAGTGAGGTAATCTTATTAACCAAGTTTGTAATTCATTCTAAAACAATGTTGGCTCTTGTTGGTTGACTGAACTAGTTCATAAAGTATGAATAGTAACTTTTCTCCAAAAAAGAAACATTTTTTTTTTTTTTTTTAAGAAACATCTTTCTTGAAGGAGACTAAAACAGTGTGGTTTTAAGCAGATTCAAGAACTACTATTATAAGGGGGCACCTGGGTGGCCCAGTAGTTTAAGAATCTGCCTTTGGCTCAGGTCATGATCCTGGAGTCCCAGGATCTAGCTCCATATCGGGCTCCCTGCTCAGCGGGGAGTCTGCTTCTCCTTCTGTGCCTCATCCCACTTGTGTTTTTATCTCTCTCTCAAATAAAATCTTTTTTAAAAAAAGAGCTATTATTATTTTCCCTGTTATTTCAGGTGGATATTAACTTTTCATTAAGAATGAATACTACTGGGGTGCCTGGGTGGCTCAGTGGGTTAAAGCCTCTGCCTTCGGCTCAGGTCATGATCCCAGGGTCCTGGGATCAAGCCCCACATCGGGCTCTCTGCTCAATGGGGAGCCTCCTTCCTCCTCTCTCTCTGCCTGTCTCTCTGCCTACTTGTGATCTCTGACTGTCAAATAAATAAATAAAATCTTTAAAAAAAATAATGAATATTACTTAATACAAATATTATTAAGAATGACTTTGAAATTTATAGTTTGGTGTTTTGTGTCAGATTATTCAAATAATAGAGCAATGTAGGGAACTTGTGGCAAAAACAAAATATACTTTAATTTTGGAAATAAGACTTTATAAACATCTCTTTGGTAGTGATTAACATTTAATATCTATGGCTCTACCATGAAGAATAGATTTGAAACTTTTCTTTAAAAAGACTTTGATTTGAAAAGGAATGTGCAATAGAAGATTTAATAGAGTAAGATTCAACAAGCAAATGCATGTTGAAATAATTCCATGCTTTCATTTATGCCTGTAACAGATGCATCCAAATGATAGGAGTGAAAGCCTCTGAACACTGTTTTGACATTAGAGAGCAACAGATTCAGCTACAATGCGTCAATTTGTTTCCACATTTGCTTCTTTGTTTTTTGTCTCAGACTAAAAAGATTGAATGATCTTAAACTTGTGAAATTACTGAATATGCTTTCTCTTATATTTATAAAGAAAGAGTCTTTTTCAGCATGAATGCACATTATTGCTGACTGATATTATGGCCACTTTAAATTTTGTACACAGTAGCCTTTTCATAAACAATTAGCTTTTGATTAAAACTGCCATGTCAGTGTCTTTAAATGCTTCCACACTAAAGAAAATATAGCATGATATGCTGCCAGATTTCTCACCAACATCGACATGTACAACACCAGTTGTTTTATTGTCAATTAACAGTTCAAGCACATGCAAAATTCTTCTTTAAGTACCATATGTATATAGTAGCTTACTATCTTTTAGAACTTTCATGATTGACTAGGGAAATGGGATTGCATGTTAATCACATCAAGAAGAAAATTTTAACTTTGTGTTTAAGTACTACCAGAGAATGAGAAATGTATTTATAAGGGAAACTGCAAATCCTTTGCTCTTCTGTGACTCTGAGAACTAGGTCACACTAATAATCAATACCCATGTATTTGTCTTTGTTAATTTATAGATGTGAGCTCCCATTTCCAGAAATAATGGGTTAGATTATTTGGGAAAACTTTCCTGTTGACAATAACTAGGAGAGTTGGATAACATATATTTTTATAATCTTATTAAAAACATCTAGGTCTGACAAAATAGTAAACATAATTTGGCCAAATTCTAGGGAATCTTTCTCTTTGTCCAAAAGACAAAACAATTTGACAGTGTTTTTGGTCATATATATATATATGTGTGCATATTTTACTTAACTTTTATTGGAAAAAAAGAAAGAAAGAAAGAAAGAAAGAAAAAAAGAAAGAAAGAAAGAAAGAGCGAGCCAAAAAAATGAACATACAAAACATCCAAAATCAAAGTCAATAGAAAGTGGTACTCTAACAGAAGACCTATTACACAAAACAAGGATCTCTCTGGGCTAAGGCACAATGTAAGTGTTAATGTCTTAGTGGAAATTGAAAGACTAAATTTTAGACTTTAAAAGTCTTCATAAACTAGGGATAATCAAACCCTCACTTGACTTGAAGTGATTCCAGGCTAGTTGTGTCCCCAGGTGATCAGTTGAAGCAAATTTTTAAATCTCTTAGAGGAGACTAAACTCATTCAAGCTTCCACATTGTTTCCCATTTTTTTAAAAAGATTTTATTTATTTATTTGACAGACAGAGATCACAAGTAGGCAGAAAGGCAGGCAGAGAGAGAGGAGGAAGGAGGCTCCCTGCTGAGCAGAGAGCCGGATGCGGGACTCAATCTCAGGACCCTGAGATCATGACCTGAGCCGAAGGCAGAGGCTTTAACCCACTGAGCCACCCAGGTGCCCTCCTGTTTCCCATTTTTTAAAATAATGCAATAAACATACAAATAAGGATTGTTGGTACAAGCAGATTTGACCCCATAATGGAGATCGATTAATAAAAGGAGACAATTCATGAAAAAGACAAAGTCAAGCATTAAGAAACCTGTTAGGATACTATAAAGAAATCTGCACCTAAATTATTGCATTATAGAAAGTAAATGACAATTAGAAACTCTTAGAAGAATCTGAGTAGAAAGGGATAATCAAATCACTTTCAAAGGAACAACAGTGAGACTGCTAAATGATTTCCCAGGAGCAATAGTGGAAACAACGAACAAAGGAATAACATCTTCATGTGCTTAAAGAAATAAATGCCACCCTACAATTTTTAATCCAGAAAAATCTTTCAAGTATTAAAGTGATAAATGTCATTTCAGACACTAACTTTAAAAAGCAGACTTTAAATTAAGAAATTAAAAGAAATAAATTTCAAATAAGTGGATCATACCATTCTAAGTAAATACAACGAATGTTCTAGTTTAAAGATGATGGGTTACTATATGTACATAGAACAGTTGAATCAAGGGATAGGAGAAATGAAAACTCTTGAAGGCAAAAGAAAACCATTATAGCTGTATATGGTGGGCATAGAGATTCTTACTCCACAACTCTTTCAAAGGAGTGACCTGTTGCCCTAGCTGCTGTGAATGTTGTCAGCCTACAGGCTTCCAGTTCTCAGTGAGTTCAAGAATTGTCCCAGCTACAGACTGTGACCTCAAGCAGGATCATGCCTTTCTGGACCTAACATACTAATAACTGATTAAGTCAGAGGTATTAAATGCCAGAAAGTTTATCATGAATATAGTGATGTTGGCTCCAGACCTGTCTGTAGGGTTACCTGAAAATGACAGACCTATTTACTCAACTTCTCCTTCTGATCAGTCTGGTCCACCCATTCCTTTCACAGGGACTTTCTTCTGGAAACTATGAAAATGACAAAAACTGTGTATATCTAAAAACATACAAACTAGACCTGATGAGGGAGAGTCAGTATGTCAAAGAAACTACAAAACTGGGGGGCGGGGGGAAGAGTCAGAAGACTCTTCAAGTGGGAGGTTTTAATTAATTTCTGTCAAGTTCATCTGAATAGTTAAGTGTTACATGAAATATTTCGGGATAGAAAAAGAAGGAATACTACTTACCTGATTGTTTAAGGTTAAAAACAGAATTAAACTAGAGCTCAATAAAAGAAAGAAAATTCACAAGTACATGGAAATTAAACAACACAATTTTAATAGCCCATTCATCAAAGAGGAAATCACAAGAAAACTTATTAAGGTGAGAAAGTCATTCATATAAAAATCCAAATAATGATTAACTTTGGTGTGAGGTCATCAGAGTATGGGTGTGATGAGAGAGATGCACACTTGATTCTATGAATTGCTACCATGACTGTTTTTGTTGACAAACCTGGCCATTATATTAGTGCTCATTTCTTAACTATCCATCATTCTATAGTATTTCTATATATGTTTTATATTTACTATATCAAAAATACTAGCATTTAAAGAATTTTTAATCAAAACATAAATTGCAGACAAAAGAAAAATAAGTGTAATAATCCTGACTTAACTTGAGAAATTAAATATTCTGAAATTGAGAAAGAAGGAACTGGAAAGGTAAGGGAACTGTCCAGTTTTCACCTGGGTATTTGAGGTTCCATAGACATGGACACAGAAAGTCTTCATTTTATGAGGGGAAGTCATATTTGGGTTATACTAAAAAAGCTTATCCCCAACCTAGCTTTGCCTCCTGAAATTTCCAAAGAGCTCTGCTAATTGGCAAGTTAGCAGAAGTATTCTTATTTTACTCAGAAGTCATACAAGTGTATTATATGGCCCTCTAACACAAAGTGACATATTTGGGACTCATATACTACAAAAACTGTGGCGTTCAGGTCCAGTCTACTGATCATTGCCACTTTACTCCTAGTTAAGTCGAATTTATTAATCCTTTCAACTTTTATGTATTGAAGATGTTTTTAAAAAAATCATAATTTTGGGCTACCTGAGTGGCTCAGTGGGTTAAGCCTCTGCCTTCAGCTCAGGTCATGATCTCAGGGTCCTGGGATCGAGTCCCACATCAGGCTCTCTGCTGGGCGGGGAGCCTGCTTCCTCCTCCCCCTCTCTCTCTCCCTCTCTGCCTACTTGTGATCTCTATCTGTCAAATAAAATCTTTAAAAAAAAATCATAATTTTACTTAAAGAGTCAATTTTTAAAAGATTTTAACTATTTGTCACATAAAGAGAGATAGAGAGGGAGCACAAGCAGGGGGAGCTGCAGACAAACAGGAGAGGGAGAAGCAGGCTCTATGCTCAGCAAGGAGCCAGAAGCAGGGCTCAGATCCCAAGACCCTGGGATCATGACCTGAGCTGAAGGCAGATGCTTATCCAAATGAGCTCCCCAGGAGCCCCTACCACATCATTTTTAAAAGAGCTTTCCACCATAGCTCTTTAGTTTAAATACACTGTGCCATCCTTTTAGTGAAGAATCAAAACATCTGCACTCTAAATAAAAAGGATTTAAGTGGAAAACTTGTTTCCTTTAATTAAAAATCACTATTAGCTCTAGTTTCATTAAAATACCTAGACTCGGGGCACCTGGGTGGCTCAGTGGGTTAAGCCTCTGCCTTCAGCTCAGGTCATGATCCCAGGGTCCTGGGATCAAGCCCCGCATTGGGCTCTCTGCTCAGCGGGGGGCCTGCTTCCTCCTCTCTCTCTCTCTCTGCCTACTTGTGGTCTCTATCTGTTAAATAAATAAAATCTTTAAAAAAAAATACCTAGACTCTTCTGTTTACATGTTTTTATTGTTATCATTGTTAACATTAACTGTAGTGTTATCACTGAACAAGTATTAAATACAAAATCAACTTCACCATGAAATTCCTAGCAATGTCCAGAAAATCATAGATTTCAATACTTTCCGATACGTTGTGATGCTGTCATCTTTGGGGCAAGTTGTGTGTGTGTGTGTGTGTGTGTGTGTGTGTGTGTGTGTGTGTTGTTTGTTTTGTATTGTTTTTAGGTTTGAGATCGACAGCAGTATATTTGTGAATTTTAATAAGATTGTCAGGATATATAAGTTCTTGAGATAGTTATAGGTCTAATACTGACAAAAAGTTAGTTCTTGGAGAAACACAGTAAACAGTTCACATTGAGAAAGTAAAGGGCTATTGTTTGCCCTGTGGGTGGATTTAGCAGTAAGTGAAACCTTCAGACAACTCCAAAGAGAACTAATGTATGTAGTTGCTGGTTTGTCTGCAGGAGAGTGTAGGCCATCGTGATTGCTCATGTTAAAGGAATTACAAACAAAAGGGCTGGAGGAAACCAATATTTTGAGCAGTTTTGACAGGCATCCCATGAAGGAGCACATGCACTTACTTTATACCTATCAGATGCCAGCCAGGTTGGTTCCTTTATCAGAAGGAAAAAAATGCATGCTGATAAACTGAGAACAGTTTTCTGAAACATGATAATGGATACTGTTTTTGTGAATGCATTCTCAGTAGTGGACATGCTGCTTTAACTCCTTTCTCTGGTAGGGTAACAACAGATTAAAATGAAGGTTTCAATTAGAAGAAACCTTTGTGCATTCCTGGAATGTAACTGCATTGTTTGAATTTGCCTATGGTATACAGAGGCTATAGGATATGGAAAATGATAAAGCATATATATTAGTGGTTTACTTAGACATAATACTGGCTTAAAAGGAGATTAGTAAGTGATGATACAGATTATTTCTAGGTAATGTCTCTGTGGAACAAAATATATAGTCTATGCCAGTAGAAAAATCTAAATACATGGAAAGTGTTTTGTCTCATGTTAGTACTTTTAGGGAAAAAAAAAAAATGTGTCATTATCTAGGATTCCTTTGCATTTCACAGCAAGCACTTACCCTTTCTCTCTCTCCCTTTTATTTTATTTTTTTTCCTTAAGATTTATTTATTTGAGAAAGAGACAGTGAGCAGGGGAGGGCAGAGGGAGAGGGAGAGAGTCTCAAGCAGACTGAGCACAGAGCCTGATGCTGGATTTGATCTCACAACCCTGAAGAGTATGACCTTGGCTGAAACCAGGAGTCAGACACTCAACTGACTGAGCAACCCAGGTGCCCTTATCTTAATCTTTGTAAAAATAAATAAGTAAATAATAAAAAAAATAATAGAGACATAAGAAAAACTTGTGATTTATAATCATAAGGTATTAAGAAAAACAAGTGATTTATAGTCAGTTCCTCTGTGAGGCTAAAATGTTGGTCATGTAAGTTCTACCCATGGCTTTATAGAAAGGAAATAATTGAGCAAGAGGGATAATTGGATGAATTATTTTTAAATAGCCAGGGAATGATACATTGAGTATGGTATTGCCATGGAAGTCAGCTAGATACTGAAGTATGAAATTTTGGAATTATACTTTGTCTTTGGTGAGTTTTTAAAAAGAGTCTCATTTTGTCATTTTGGGGGAATGGGAAGTTGAAACTCACTTGACAACTTGTAATCTTCATCCTCACAGGAAAGCTGCCTGATGTTGAACTTTTTTATAGGCTGCTTCATAGACTAAAGTCCAGGAGCCGAAGTCCACAGTTATAATTAAATTTATCTTCAACTCTGCTGGGGACAAATTAAAGCGGTTTATACATCCTGCTTTAAGGATACACTTTGTAAGGTACAATAGCAACTATAAACATGACATGGGACTGTATATGTTTAAATATATATAACCTGTAATGACTCAATTTTGCAATTGTAGGATGATTGAAGATTCTCTGAAAATTTTTGATTAAGGAATTTGTACCACGGACATTGGTGTATTTGACTAGCCTTGAAGTGGTTTGTGTCACACTCAGGGTTTCAAAATGTTTAGTCAGGACTCGTATTATAAAGCAGAAAAAAACAAGAAAAAAAAGCAGCAGTTGAACTAAAATCTGCTTATTTTTCTCTTATCATTCAAAAATATTTATTTGAAATATGGCATATCAGAACTTATGATATAAACAATTACAGACTGATCAAACTATTGGCATATTATGTTCTCATTCCCAGTGTGATCTTTATGTAGATTCTTGAATAGGATATATTATTTACTTCCCAGTGCTCAGGAACTCAGTAAAATTCCTTTAGTATGAATAAAGTAAGTGAATGTTATTCTTTATGTTGTAACATTTAGAAAATACTTGGTATACCATCTTGTCTCTAAAATACCCCTTGAGAATGGCCGAGTGCTAAGTGAAAAAAAAAAAAGGAATACTAAAAACAAACAAACAGGGGCGCCTGGGTGGCTCAGTGGGTTAGGCCGCTGCCTTCGGCTCAGGTCATGATCTCAGGGTCCTGGGATCGAGTCCCGCATCGGGTTCTCCGCTCGGCGGGGAGCCTGCTTCCCTCTCTCTCTCTCTCTCTCTCTCTGCCTGCCTCTCCGTCTACTTGTGATCTCTCTCTGTCAAATAAATAAATAAAATCTTTAAAAAAAAATAAAAAATAAAAAAAAATAAAAACAAACAAACAAACAACCCCCCCCAAACGGAGTTAAGAATCATTACTATAATTATAGTCAAGTGAAATAAAGATATAATTTTCTACATAAGTAATTATCAGAGTAGTTCTCTAAAAGGGAACTAATCTTCCTTTTTTTCATTATTGTAATTGTTTTGCTTCTTTGTATTTGGCTAAATACAAGATTCTGAGAAAAAATAATAACTAATAAATTTTGGTATGTTTGTGAAAAAGATGGGAAAGATGTAAATATTAAGTAAAAGTTGATATTGGTCAGCTCATTGCAACTTGAAATTGGCCTGAGGACAGCTAGATAATTGAGGGTAGGCAGACAAAACTATTGAGAAGGAAAGAAATGTTTTGTTTTGTTTTTAAAATCACAGAAATATATTTAAAAAACAGCTGTTTTCTTCTCTCTTGGCGCTGGCCTCCTTTCCCAGTGACCCTTGCCCACCACCCACCACAGACTTTCAAAGGAAAATATGTCCAGGGTGGGAAAACAGAGGTGCCCCATTGCAATCCAGGGTCTGGAGAGGTCGATCCTTCCAGTTTGGGAGTGAGGGCGGCTAACAGTCTCTACAGGCTCAATGCCACTCTGGAGGAGAGGACCACTGTGAAAAAAATGCTTTAAAGAAAACTGGCTTGTTTCACAATTTTGCATCGCTGTAAAAAGTATAATTCAGTAGCTCAGAGATACTGAAAAATAATAAAGGTTCTATGAATATATACAAACTTTCATTTTCAGTGTCATTAAAGTGATGCAACTTTATTTTATGATGTGATTTTTACTCCTCTGAAATTGGTGATTATTAGAAAGTATAATTATGTCAAGGATGGACTGGAAAAATTGGTCACTAGGATGTTGCTGATAGGGAAGTAATTCAGTACGTAATGTGGACTGTAACTTGGCACTATGACGATAACCAAGAAAGTGGTTTAAATCCCAACTTCAGAGGTAGATTTTGGTTCAAAGCAATTCCAAGTCTGTCAGTCTGTCATGTACTCACCCCATGATTGTAGGCAAGTTACTGAGCCCCTGTTTCCCTCATTTTCCTCATATGAGGAATGGAAGTAGTATTAATACTATAAACCTCATAGGGACATTATGAATTTAAGCATGTTAATTTGTGTGAAGTCATTGGAACAATGTCAGTCCTGTAATATATGCTCAATAAATATGATATAGTATTGATAATCTTTAACTATTCATAGCCAGCAATTCCATTGTGTGGACTTGTTTTTGTAAGAAAAATATCTGAGATACTTACAGAACTATAAGAAGAATGCTGTTTTGAGTGTTTGTGTGTGTGTGTATATATATATATATATTTATTTATTGTATACAAATATATATTTACACAATAAAAATGGAAAGAAATGTGTTAATACGTGAAGAGTAGTTATATTTGGACAGTAGATTATGGGTGATTTTTCACCATATGCATTTACATATTTGGTAGCGCTTTTCTGTGTTTCCATGTTTTATGGGTTGAATCGTGTTCCTCCAAAATTCGTATGTTAATGTTTTAACCTCCAGTACTTCAGAATGTGACCTTGCAAGTAGAGTCATTGTAGATCTGTTTAGTTCAGATGCAGTCACTCTGGAGTAGTGGGATGCCTAATCTGATATGACTTGCGTCTTTATAAAAAGGGAAAAGTTGAAAGTGTAACAGAATAGTCTCCCCAAGCTTGGTTCATTGTCACTCTCAAGCTTGATTCCTTGGGTGCCCTTACTTCTCTATGACCATTTATGCAAGAAAAAGTAAACAGCATGGCTTGTGCACATTCTTCACATTAGTAAGAAAATCCTGTTTTCCGGACTCACTCTTGGCCGGCTCCTGGGAAGTGCTACTTGATCCCATGGACTGTTTAACCTGATAAGAGTGTTTTTTGTAGGCATAGGACCTTGGATCACACCATACCAGTGTGATCAGATAGTTTATGTTAACAGTTTGGTTTATAATGATCATCTGATTTTACTCTGGAAGTCTTGAGTCTAAGTTGATGGGGTCAGTCATGCAGTACTGACTGCCTATGTGAGTGATCCCCCAATAAAAACTGTGAAAACCATGGATGGGGTGAGCTTCCATGTTGATAACACTTAAAATGTGTTTAACTGCTGGGAGAATTAAGTGCATCCTGTGGGACTACACCATGTGCGGATAACTGAAACCTAGGGCTTTGTTTCTCCTGATCTTTGTACCTTTCCTTTCCCTTTGCTGATAATAATCTGTACCCTTTCCCTGTCATAAACAGTGACCATGAGTGTGACTGTATCAGAGTCCTTGAGTTCAACTAGCAAATGATTGATCCTGATGGTGGCCTTTGGAACCCCAAGTACAGCATGTAAACTGATAAAATCATAGGTTCCAGGGATTAGGACAGGGGCATATTTAAGTACTGTGGTTCTGCCTATAACATAGTATAGTTGAATTTTTTTTGTTTGTTTGTTTATAAATTAAGTCTGCACATATTTTTAACATTAAACAAAGTCATACTTCTGATGTACAGTCAAATGAAGATGTGGAAGCTATTATTGTGACCATTATAGTAAAAATGAAGAAAGAGAGAGGAAGGGGGGGGTGGTCATGGCAGGAAAAGAGAGGGAGGAAAAGGGAGAGAAAGGAATTTGCGATTTGCTTCTATAGAGTATGTTGTAAAATCTGTACTTTTGTATAAAAATTTGAAAGGTGATAAAGCAGACAATAGTAAATGTCATTGCTAACAAAGGCATAGTGAATTTGATAAAGAGAGTGAAAAAAGACAATGACTCACAGAGGCAAACACTAGCTTTCATAACCCTTGAAAATCTATTACAAACAGAATGTGAGACTGGAAATATTGATCATTTGGAATTTGTTCTAAGTGTTTTGACACCCACTATGGGAAATAGGGACTTTAGTATGAATGTCAAGCCACAAGAATTAGATGCTTTTTGTCACCATTTCAATATATCATTTTTTATCATCTCAGAAACAGTAGTTCTCTTGTTAATTGTCAAGTATCCAGTTCAATTATCCTCCTCCTTCCTTCTTTGAGGGACTAAACATTGTTTAACCTTTTAAATTTCCTAAAGTCAAATGTTAAGAAAGCAGTATGGAAAGGCTATTTCCATAGGCTATAAACATCAACTCCACTCTATCCCTGAAGAAAAAGGATTTTTTCCTACTAAAAAGTCATGTTTGGAGCAAATGAAGAATTTTTCTTATCAAATATTAAGAACTGCTAACAGTTTGTACCTAGGAAAACTAAAGTCTGAGCCGGAGATGGGATTACCTAGTAGTGTCTTTGAGCAAACGAGGGGCTAATGTGCATTACGAATCCTGAAGGAGATCTGCTTAATGATACTAATATATGAGTTTTCCTGTCCATTTTCTTGCCACGACCTCATTTTCTCCCTAATACTTGTTTCCTAATGGTTTTTAGTTTTCTGTCCTTTCTCTAATCCAGCCCCCCTTGTCTTCAGCTAAACATGTATGTATTTCTGCAAATGAGCTCATCTGACCTCTGCATGTAACCCTTTAATGGCTTCCTTTAACTTTCACAGTTCAGTCTACATATGGTACACAATGATGTGATTTAGACACCGGTCATCATTGCAAGTCAGTGTTTTCACACATTTTACAGTAGTCCCCCTTATCCACTGGGGCTATGTTTCAGGACCCCAGGTAGATGCCTGAAATCATGATAGTCCTGAACTTTATATAGATCATGTTTTTTCCTATACATACATGCCTGTGATAAAGTATATTTTATAAATTAGGCACAGCAAGAGATTAACAATAATAACTAATATGGAATAATTAATATTAATATAATAATATGGAATAATTATATCAATATACTATAATAAAAATTATGTGAATGTGGCCCCTCTCTATACTTTCTCTTCTTTTTGTTAATGATGTGAGATGATAAAATGCCTATGTAATGAGATGAAGTGAAGTGAATGATAACAGTATTGTGACTAATATTGACCTTCCAAAAATTTTTCAGAAGAAAATCATTTGCTTTTGGACTATAGTTGACTATGGGTAACTGAAACCTCGGAAAGTGAAACTGAGGATAAAGGGACTCGCATTTCCTCTTAGGTGTCCTTCCTCCTCCTCCTCTTCCTATTTCTCCTCATCTAGCCACTTGGTTTTTCTAATTGATTTGCAAAACTCATTTTTTTTCACAAAGTTTCTTATGAAAACTTTCATATGATTTGTGTTTGTGTTCTCTCAGTTTGTGTTCTCTCAGTGCTCTTGTGTTTCTTAATACATTTGTCAATCTTCCCCTACAACAAAGTAAGTTCTTGAGGGCATGTCCTATATCTCCTCAGAATTTTTAAAAAAAATTTTAAAAGATTTTATTTATTTATTTATTTATTTATTTATTTGACAGAGAGAGGCAGTGAGAGAGAGAGAGAGAGCAAGAGAGCACAAGCAGGGGAGCAGCAGAGGGAGAGGGAGAAGCAAGCTCTCCACCCTAGCAGGGAGCCTAATGTGGGGCTTGATCCTAGGACCCTGGCATCATGACCTGAGCTGAAGGCAGACACTTAATGATTGAACCATTCAGGCACCCCAAGAATTTTTGTTTCTGAAGTCTATCTTGTGTTTGGTGATTATTATCTATTTAATACACACTTGATAAATGCTTAACAAATACTGCTGAAGTGTTATTTAGAATGCATTGTTCAGATTGAAAATGGAGTTATCAACCTGAATTAGCTCCCTAGCTTTGTTTCCCCTTCGATATAAACAGTCTGTGCATACCCCCCAGTTTCTCTAGCATTGTTTCTGTTGTATAGGTTATCTATTTCAATTAATTTCAACTGTGCTTATTACTATTAAAAAGTAGCAATTATTTTTAAAAAGGAAGCACTTGATTACAGATAAAATAACCTGGCATAATGACTCACTTAACTCTGAGTGAACTTAGTATGACATTTAATTTATATATATTTATATGAAGAAAAAGGAGAGAAAGAGAAAGAAGGAGTTTGTAATCAAGGGGAGATTATAGAGAGGGCTGGAGGTGAGGGCCTAGGTTTCTGTTTGATCTGTGTTTCTGTTTCACATGGAAATGAATATGAAACAGACCAGCTTTTCCCCCTTTATTCTGACATGTTGCAAGATCTTTTTTTCCGACATTACTTCCTTAATGAATTTTCAATATATATTTTTTAGCTTGTCTTGATTTGTTACCTTAGAAATGCTCTAGTTTTAGAGGATACAATCAGGAAATGCAATCTGGCAGAACACCTACTACTCTGATTTCTAACAGTCCATTTGGGGAAGATTTTCCTCGATAGGTGTGGCACTATTGGCCATATGAGTTTGCATGTTTCAGCCATTCTGCAGTCCGTGGTAGGAGCACATGGGAAGCCAAGTTTGAGAAAAATGGCAAACTCTTAGACCAACAGAAGGTACATTGTGCACAAGGAAGAATATACAAAAATGAGATTGGAAGGTAAACAGTGGCCAAATGACAAAGAACAAAATAAGCCTTTTTAAAAAATTAGGTTGTATCCATATCATTGTATCATTGGAAAGAAATTAATACTTTTGTAAATAGATGTTTGTGGGGGTCATGTTTTCTTTTTTATTGAAAGAAGGACCAGATGCAAGGAGATTTTAATTTTAATATGATAACAGTGACAAATTTTCATCACATGTTTACAGTATTTTTTGCCGACACTATGCTAAGCACAGTTATGAAGCATGAAATTGTAAGGGAACTTTTTTAAGACTGTTACCATGAAGGTGAAGAGAAAAAATAAGAGTTTATTTAATCAAATTAAGAAGATTAGTTGATCAATTAAGAGAAAGCATAAAGAAGAGGAAAAATTAAGGGAAAAATTCAAGATTTTCTCAGGGGTAGATGGATATATGCCAATCTTCAAGATATAAAATTTAGTTTTACTGAAAGTTGTAGTAAAGATAATTGAGTTTTGCACATCTGTGGTTGAAGCATTTTTTCATAGTCTGGAGAACATATTGGCATGCAGTTGGATGTATTTTCCTGGTGCCTCTAAATGAGAAAAAAGTGGGGAGAAAAACATAGATTTGACAATTAGTAAAAAGAAATTATTAAAAAAAGACATTTATAGTAGCTCTTGTAAATCCAAGGGTTCTTTTAACACATGAGTTATGGCATAACATGTATTTAATGTAAAATTTTAATAAATTTATGTCTAGTAATCAGAGGAACAAATATTAAGAAAACAATGAGATAAACATTTTGATATATGCAATTGGCCAAGATAAAAAAATATTCTGGCAAGATTTTTTTTTTTTTTTTTTTAAATTTTCATGATCCCCTAAGAACTCTGAATTGGTATAACTCCTTAGGAAGTAATTTGACTGGGTTCCTAGGTGGATCAGTCATTAAACATCTGCCTTTGTCTGCCTATCTCCCACTCCCCTTGCTTGTATTCCCTCTCCTGCAGTTTGTCTCTCTGTGTCAAATAAATAAATAAAATCTTTAAAAAAGTAATTTGACAATTTTATATCAAGAAATTCAAAATATTTATATTATTTCTGTTTCTTATTATTGATAAATATTTTTGTTTAAATAATCAGATATATAGCATCAAATATTATTATTTAGTGTTTTTATAATATGAAAGAGGTGAATCAAATTTACTTTTAAATAGGGGAAATTATTAAACATTATGGTGAATATTTCTGATGAGATATTATTTTGCAGTTTAAAAATTACAGTTCTAAATAAATGGGTACATTGAAAATATATCACAGATGTATGATAAAAGAATTAAATTAATAACATGGTAATACAAACCTATATCATTCTGACCAAAAATAAACCCAGCACAAAATGTTACATATTCACATACGCAATAAACATGCACATATAACAAATAGTTGAAATTTATGTGACTTGTATGGGTGATTTTAATTCCTCACATTATAGTTTCCTGCATTTTGTAATTTTTGTATCAGAAATATCTGCTAATTTATGAATTAAAGCACCAGAATTCTCTGATGTGCCTTCTGTATTCTCTGTAGGTAGACTTAGTACATATGAATATTCTAAAATAATGTAAATAAATTTATATGGCTTGGAAACTCGTTTTTCTTAATGACTTTGCCCTTTCCATTTGACATGAGTAGGGAATCAGAGTGGGGAAAAGTTTAATCAGATTTCCCTTCTCTCTTAAGGGACCTGTGGCAGAAGTCTCAAAAGAGGATGTTGATTGAAGGTATCAGATAAAAAGATAGAAATAAGGGTAACTAAGTGAAGAATATAGATTATGTAGATGAGTATGATCAGCTAGAGAGGACTGAGCTCCTCACTGCAACTCCCTTTAGAGACTGACAGATATGGGCTATGCACTAAGTCTGGCATGGAGAGGGCAGCTGTCTCTTGTGAGATCAGCAGGTTAAGATTTTTTAAGTTTTTAAGGGCAGGCTTGAAAAATCACACATAGATTGTTAAATCAGGAGCCAGACTCCACAAAATGAAATTTTGAATATATTTTGGCATAAAAATTTTCACAAATTATGCTATAGTCCCTAATATGTGGGTTGATATTCACATCATCTTCATCCATTTGGAGCTCTTCCTTAAAGAGAATAGCAGTGAAGTAATAAACAAATATTATTCATCTCTCTGAAATAGGAATAGCTGTTCCTCTCCTTTGGGTGTTATTTAACAGACATATAGTGTTCTTCTACTTTGGGTGTTCTTTAGCAGACATGTGCTGCATGTTCTTCTAGAGGAAACAATGACTGTCATAATTAATAGTGTTCTTTGAACAAAAAAAGCCAATTCTTTATGATGTGGCAATTATGCATATTAACTCTCAAGGCTAGAATTAAATTAAGGCATCAGTGTGATGCAAAGCCAAGTGGTAGTTTATTTCATGATATAAGATTTAAGTCATTTCTCCATTGTACATGAGGATGTATGTCCTATTTCATGATCAATCAAAGTGACATATTTAGCATCATGACTGAAGTTTTATTTTCTTTCTACTGCTGTTCCTAGAAATTACTATTCATGTATTTCCTAATGGGATGCTTCAATTAGACAGGTTATCCCAAAGAAATAAGAACTCAGTAAGATACTTTGTCAAATGATGTAGAGATTGAAGGGATTCATAATTCAGGAAATTTATTAGAAACACTTGAGGAAAATACAAAAATAAAATGAGTTTTGCAATTATATGTTATGGTCTAAAGTCATGATCTGTTAGATGATTTGAGGAAGGATTTAAAAGCTTAGTATTTCTGATCTTTACCTCATTAGTATTACATTGCTTGACCTACCTATTGTTTTTTCATTTAAGCAGACCTTTATCTAACAGTGTTACTCACCATTCATCTTTTTATGAGACTGATGCACTGCCTACTGCACTAAGGATTCATCCATTATCCATTCATCTTTCTAAATTTAATTACTGAATAGTTTATTCTTTTAGAGCTAACACCTAGACATTTTAGATATTAAAATCCATTAACATAAGAATATTGTATGTTCCCCAAAAGAAAGAACAAGATATAGTACTCAGCATCAGGGATTTAATCAATAGGGATATAAATAAGATGTCCAAACTAGAATTTAAAACTATTATGAAGATACTAGTGGTCTTGAAAGCAACTTAGAAGATGCTAGAGAATCCCTTACTGTAGAAGTAAAAGAAGTAAAATCTAGTCAGGACAAAATTTAAAATGCTATTATTAAGATACATTCCCAAATGGAGGCTTTAAAAATGAGGATGAACAAGGCAGAAGAGGGATTTGGTGATATAGAAGATAAAATGATAGAAAATAAGCTAAAAAGAAGAGAGAAGGAAAACTACTGGATCACAAAGGAAGACTTAGAGAACTAAGCAATTCTGTAAAGTGAGATAATATCCACATAATAGGGGACCCAGAAGATGAGGAGTTGAGAGTGAAGTGCAGAAGATTTTTTTCAACAAATTATAGTTGAGAACTTCCCTAATCTGGGGAAGGAAACAGGTGTTCAAATATAGGAGGCGCAGAGAGCAACACTCAAAATCAATAAAAATAGGTCAACAGCTCCACATATAATAGTGAGGCTTGCAAATAAAAAGAAAATTCTGAAACCAGTCTGGGACAAGAGGTCCTCAACCTACAAGGTAGAAACATAGGGCTGGCAGCTATCCACTAAACTATCCACAGACACTTGGCAGGCTGAAAAGGACTGGCATGATATATTTCAGTGTGCTAAATGAGAAAAATATGCAGCGAAGAGTACTTTATCCAGCAAGGCTGTCATTCAGAATAGAAGGAGAGATAAAAGGTTTCAAGGACAAAAAAAACAACTCAAGAAATTCATGAACACTACACCAGCCCTGCAAGAAATATTAAAGGGTATCCTTTGAGCAGAGAACCTAAAAGTAACAAAAACCAGAAAGAAACAGAAGCAATATACAGGAAGAGAGATGTTGCAGGTAATACAGTGGCACCAAATTCATATCTTTCAGTAATTGTTCTGAATGTAAATGGACTAAATGTTCTAATTGAAAGACATAGGGTATCAGAATGCATAAAAAAGACCCATTCCTTATAAGAGACTCATTTTAGGCCCAAAGATTGAAAGTGAGGGGATGGAAATCCATTTATTATGCCAATGGACATCAAAACAAAACTGGAGTAGCCATCCTTTTGTCAGACAAACTAGATTTTAAACCAAAGATGAAGGACACTACATCATAATAAAAAAGTCTATCTAAAAGGAAGATCTGGCAAGTATAAATATCTATGCACCTAACTTGGAGGCCACCAAACATATAAACCTTTAATAACAAAATTAAAGAAATTCAATGATAATAATACAATAATAGTGGGGGATTTTAATACCCCACTTGATACAATAGATCAAGCAGAAGACCAGACGGACTTAATAGATGTATTCAGATGTATTCAGAGCATTTCATCTTAAAGCAGCAGAATACACATTCTTCTTGAGTGCACATAGAACATTCTACAGAAGAGGTCACATACTGCATCACAAATCAAGTCTTAAGTGGCACAAAAAGATTGAGATTATACCATGCACATTTTCAGACCACAATGCTTTAAACTTGAAGTCAACCACAAGGAAAGATTTGGAAGGACTACAAATGCATGGAGGTTAAAGAGCATCCTACTAAAAAATGAATGAGTCAA
Organism: Enhydra lutris kenyoni; assembly: GCF_002288905.1. NCBI lineage: Eukaryota > Metazoa > Chordata > Mammalia > Carnivora > Mustelidae > Enhydra > Enhydra lutris. Next base: position 21,475,579 of record NW_019154099.1, read on the forward strand.
CCAAGGAATTAAAAAAGAATCTAAAAAAATATATATGGAAGCAAATGAAAATGAAAACACGACATTACAGAACCTTTGGAATGCACCAAATGTAGTTCTAGAAGCCAAGTATACAGCAATACAGGTCTTCCTCAAGAAACCAGAAAAGTCTCAAATACACAACCTAATGTTACACCTAATGGAGCTGGAGAAAGAACAGCATATAAAACCTAAATCCAGCAGGAGAAGAGAACTAATAAATGTTAGAGCAGAAATCAGTGATATACAAATGGGGGGAAAAAAAAACAGGTGAAATGCTTAACAAAACTAGGAGTTGGTTCTTTGAAAGAATGGACAAGATCAATAAATGCCTAGACAGACTTATCAAAAAGAAAAGAGAAAGGAACCAAACAAATCACAAATGAGTGAGGAGAAATCACAAATAGCATCACAGGAATAGAAAAAATTGTAAGAGGATATTATGAGCAATTACATGCCAACAAACTAGGCAACCTGGAAGAAATGGATGCATTACTAGAAACATATAAACTACAAAACCGAAATAGGAAAAAATAGAAAATCTGAACAAACAGATAACCAGCAAACAAGTTGAATCAGTAATCAAAAATCTCTCGATAAACAAGAGTCTAGGGCTGGATTACCTGACATCAGAATTCTAACAAATATTTAAAGAAGAATTAATACCTCAACTTCTGAAACTGTTTTAAAAAAATGGAAATGGAGGGAAAACTTCTAACTTCATTTTCTGAAGCCAGCATAACCTTGATCACAAAACCAGAAAAAGATCCCACCAAAAGAAGAATTGTACACTAATATCCCTGATGAACATGGATGCCAAAATTATCACCAAGATACTAGCAAATATGATCTAACAGTACATTAAAAGGATTATTCACCACTACCAAGTGGGATTTATCCCTGAGTTGCAAGTATGGTTCAACATTGGCAAATCAATGAAGGTGATATACCATATTAATAAAAAAAAAAAGACAAGAACTGTATGATTCTCTCAATAGATGCAGAAAAGGCATTTGATAAGTACAGCATCATTTCTTGATTAAGAACTCTCCATCCTGTAGGGATAGAGGAAAGATACCTCAATATCACAAAAACCATATATGAAAAACTCACAACAAATATCATCATCAATGGAGAAAACTTCCCCTAAGGTCAGGAACATGAAGGGAAGTCCACTCTCACCACTGTTGTTCAACATAGTACTGGAAGTCCTAGCCTCAGCAATCAGACAGCAAAAATAAAAGCCATCAAAATCAGCAAGCAAAGAAGTCAAATTTTCAGTTTTCACAGACAACATCATATTCTGTGTAGAAAACCCAAAGACTTCACCCAAAAATTGTTGGAACTGATATAGGAATTAAGCAAAGTGACAAGACATAAAATCAATGAACAGAAGTCAGTTGCATTTCTATACACTAACAATGAGTCAGAAGAAAGAGAAATCAAGGAATCAATCCCATTTATAATTGCACCAAAAACTATAAGATACCTAAGAATAAACCTAACCAAAGAGGAAGAAGATCTGTATTCTGAAAATCATAGAACACTTAAAAAGAAATTGAGGAAAACACAAAGAAATGGAAAAACATTCCATGCTCATGGATTGGAAGAGCAAATACTGTTAAAATACTGTCTATGATACCCAAAGCAATCTACACATTAGTGCAATCCTGTTCAAAACACCATCAGCATTTTTCACAGAGTTGGAACAAACAGTCTTATAATTTGTATGGAACCAGAAAAGACCCCAAATAGCCAAAAGAATGTTGGAAAAGATAAGCAAAGCTAGAGGCATCACAATTCCGGACTTTAGGCTATATTAAAAATCATCAAGACAGTATCGTATTGGCACAAAAACAAAAATGTAGATCAATGGAATAGATGAGAGAACCCAGAAATGAACCCTCAACTCTATGGTTAACTAATCTTCAACAAAACTGGAAAGGATATCCAGTGGAAAAAAGATAGTTTCTTCAACAGCTGGTGTTGGGAAAACTGGACAGCCACATGCAGAAGGATGAAACTGGTCTACTTTCTTACACCTTACATAAAACTCAAAATGGATGAAAGACATACATGTGGGACAGACAAAAATACATTAAAATCCTGGAGATATAGGCAGCAAACTCTTTGACCTAGGCTGCAGCAACTTCTTGCTAGACATGTCTCCAAAGGCAAGAGGAATAAAAGCAGAAATGAATGACTGGGACTTCATCAAGATAAAAAGCTTTTGGACAGCAAAGGAAACAAAAAAGCTGAAAAGCAATGTGTAGAATATGAGAAAATATTCACAAATGACATATCAGATAAAGGGCTAGTATCCAAAATCTATAATTTATCAAACTCAACACCTGAAAAATTAAAAAAAAACAAAACCCAGTCAAGAAATGGCAGAAGACATTAACAGATATTTCTCCAAAGAAGACATGCAAATGGCCAACGGACACATGAAAAAATGTTCCACATCACCTGGCATCAGGGAAATCCAAATTAAAACCGCAATGAGATACCACCACACACTTGTCAGAATGGCTGAAATTAACAACTCAGGGAATAACAGATGTTGGTAAAGATTTGGAGAAAGGGGAACCCTCTCATACTGTTGGTGGGAATGGAAACTGGTGTAGCCACTCTGGAAAACAGTATGGAGATTCCTCAAAAAGTTAAGCTATCCTATGACCCAGCAATTGCACTACTAGATCTTTATCCAAAGGATACAAACACAGTGATTTTGCACCATTTGGGTGCAAAGTTGCAGTTTATTAAAGCACGGGGACAGGACCCATGGGTAGGAAGAGCTGCTGCCTCAGGATTGTGAGGGGTGGCTGGTTATGTATCATGGAGTTGGGGGGAGGTAAGGAAAAGGGAGGTTTCAATAGAACTTTCATATGCTATAGAGGACCTACAAGATACTGGATACCAGAGGCCTTGCCATTGCCAAGGTCCTTTTACCCTCTAGAAAGGTATTAACATTAAGATTGGTTGGAGATCCCTAAAGAATGTCACATATGTCCCACCCAGGAGTGAGGGTGGTGGGTGGGTTGCAAGGAGTCAGCCTTTTTGCTTTGTTCTCAGTCAGCCTTCAGTTCCTTCATCATAATGAGCACTGAATATTATATGCAACTGATGAATCACTTAATTCTACCTTAGTAACTAATAATAATACAATATTATGTTAGTTAAATTGAATTTAAATAAAGAATTAAAAATATTTTTATGCTATTAGTCATCTATAGAATGATTTGTAAAATGATGCAAAATATTTCTTCATTCTAGGTGCTTACACTCTAATTACAAAAAGAAACATATAAGACTCAGAGATGTTTATGGGAGATGATGGTTCTTTCTTTACTTCTGGGTGGTAGGGCATAGGATTCTCAGAGGTGATGCCCTAAACTCACATTCTAATGTCTGTATTTACTCATATTATCTTGAAAATAGACAAGATATTTCTAGGGCAGTGCAAGATTACTTATTACTTATAGCCATAACTACATTCTTTCACATTTGCCCCAGGGTGATTTGCTGAGAACCAAGATCTTTGCACACCTACCTTTGTCAGTAAAGAACCTCCTATTAGTGAGGAATGCCAGAAATATGAATCTAGGAGTTTATGTAGATCAGGGACAGTTATCCTCTCACTTCTCCTGAGGGAGGAAGAGAAACTGTTTTTCTATAATGTAGACAAATTTAGAAGAAATAGTGACGTTTTCTTGGTTCTTATTATGTGGAATGTAAAAGTATCTCTGGGGGAAGATAAGTGTTTTCAAATTAAAAATGAAATCCATCTATCTTGGAATATAAACACATAGAAAAATTTCTCTCTTAATCTCTCAGGAAGATTCTTGGCTATTCAGTTGCCTTTTCTGTCAATCCTCTGAACTTCATTGTCTAAAGGAGATAAGAGGTTTATATCTTTTGAATGGGAGCAAATGTCTTTACCATTGAGGAAATAATTGGCTGCCAGTCCAACACCACAGCCTGGGAGGAGCAAATGTTTTTCAGAGAAATAAAGGCAAACATTCCCCATCTTATAGCATATCCATTTCTATAGCTCTAGAGGCCAGGACTTTGAAGGAATATTCAGAAAGATTTGTCTTCCCACGGGGATACACCTGAATTTAATAAAAAGTTTTTTAGATGGCAAAAATAATGAGCTAGGTAATTTCAAGGCAGATATACTTAGGGAAAAGGGTCTTGCTGAGCCCTTCAGTTAGAAACAGGCACATCAATCTACTTGGCTTAGTTGTTGGATAAACCAAATACGAAATGAGAGAAACTTTCCTCTTTTTAGGAAGTGAATAGAAAGAAGGTACTATTTTTCTTTGGCAAAAAAGAAAAGAAAAGAAAAAAAAAGAATATTTTCCTATATTACTTTGGATTAATTACAAAGAATTAGAAAAAGAAAAACTAACTTTTTTTTTTCATGTCTTCTCCCTTAGTGTAACTGTGGTAACATACAGATATCCATATTATAAGAGAACTAAGTATCATCAGATATGTAAATATGGCATGGAAATTACAGAAGCTAAAAAATTTAAGCTACAGAAGCTAAAAAACTTAAGCACACTTCTCTAACCCATAAACAGTTATACTACTTGACTCTGCACAAATTGCCAGTGCCAGAAAATTTCTGTGGAAAGGCATTTTTTAGAGACGTAATACTGAGTCTTATGATCACAAGGGCATGTATTGTTATTGTGAGTTTGTCAGATGATAAATGAGGATGTAGTTCCAGAAATTAATTAGCTGAAAAGAGTATCTACCTATTTCAGTAACTTCCCATGGAAAGTGTGCATTCAATTTTATGCCCCAAATTGTCTCTTTTTACAGCTATTAGCTAGTATTTTTTTTAGAATCCTATAACTGATAATGAATAAGTGTTAAGCCAGCTTAAAAATGTAATTGATATTGTTTGAGTAAAAATATCATTATGAGAACATAATTTTAAGGTTATAAAAACTGATTATTTTTGTCTTCTAAGTGTCTTCCATTTGAAGGTTAATACATAATTAAAATGCTTCTTTTTTCTATTTTTCTCTCATTCTAAATGTCATTAATATTCTACTCAGTGTTGGTTAAAAAAAATGCATACAATTTCTCTAATTCCAGATTTACCATGGCTTTCTTGCTATCTATCATAATGTGTCATATATATAGCTATCTCTTAACCTATTCCTAAATATATTTTAATTATTCTGAACTTATGGACAATAAGCTATGCATATCATAAAAACATTCACTTAAAAAACTTGGGTCTTCTCCAAAATGAACATAACCAATAATAATACTAGATTTGATTTTTCTGGTACTTGAGTATGTCATATCAAGTTCATCTTTTTTGTTACTTCATAAATAAATCTTTGATAAAAGACTGATTAAGAATCTGTTATGTGTCAGGGACTCAGCTAGGTAAAGCTTTACAAAGATGACTGAGCCCAGAAGCAATTATATATAGCACAATAATTAATCTCAATGGCTTTGAAATCAGATAGACTTGGGCACAGTTCCAATTCTATCATTTACTGTTTATGTATGACATTCTGGATGGTAATTGTATGATTTTTAGTAATTTAGTTTAACTGTAAAATAAAAATACCAATACTACTACTAATGAAATCAGAAATATTACTTTAAGTAAATATAGACCTAGACCTTATTCCTTTCACAGAATCAACTCAAATGTATTATAGATCTAAATGAAAAACACAAAACAATGAAAATCTTAAAAGATGATTTAGACTAAAAGCTAGATGTTACAGGATGAAATCTTGACTTGCTCAGCACTTTTTAGATAAAATATAAATAATTCATAAAATAAAATGGATAAATTAAACTTCATTAAAATTAAAAAGAAATGATAATGCTAAGAGAATTTAAAGACAATAGGAGAAAATTTTTGCAAAACACATTCAAGATATGCAAAGAACTCTTAAAACCCAACAGTAAGAAAACAAGCAACATAGTTAAGAAATGGGCAAATGATCTGAACAGACATTTCACCAAAGAAATATACAGATGGTAAGTAAGCATATGAAAATATGCTCAGCATCATATGTCATGTGAATTGAAAGTTAAAACAGCAGTGAGATACCACTGCGTATCTGTTTGAATGGCAAAAATTCAGAATACAACAAATGTTGATGAAGATGTGGAGCAACAAGAACTCTCATTCATTGATGGTAGAAATGCAAAATGGTACAGCCTCTTTGGAAGACAGGTTTTCTTTTTCTTACAAAATTAAACATACTTTTACCTTACAATCCAGCAATCACATTCCTTGGTACCCAAATGTCGTGAAAACTTATGTCTACACAAAAGCATGCACACAAATGTTTATAGCATCTATTTTCATCACTGTCAAAACTTGAAAGCAGTCAAGACATCCTCCAAAAGATGAATTGAATATATATATATGTGTATATATATATATAAACTTAAATGCATACTGCCAAGTAAAAGAGACCAATATGAAACATCTCAATACTGTGTGACTCCAATTATATGACATTTTGAAAGGATAAAATTATGGAGACAATAAAAAGATCAGTGATTGGCAGGGAGTTGGGGGAAGGAATAGAGGAATGACAAGGTTCAGCACAGGAGAATTTTAGGGCAGTAAAACTATTCTGTGTATACAGTGATTATGGACACACACCATTACACATTTGTGAAATTCTGTAAGATGTACAACACAAACAGTGAACTCTGATGTAAACTATAGACTTAAATTCATAATAATGTTTCAGCAAGTATTCAGCAATTGTAACAAATGCACCAAAATAATACAAGATATAAATAATAGGACAAATTCTGTGCAGGAACAGAAGGGAGTACATGGTAACTTTTTGTACTTTCCAATTTTTTTGTAAACCTGAATCTGCTGTAAAAAATCCTTATTTTTAAAAAAGGTAAAAGAAGATTTTGAGAAAAGTGTGGAAATATATACAGCTGTTTGTGAGAATTAAATGAGATTTTTCATCAAGCTCTTAGCTGAAAGCATGGTAAGTATATATTAAGTAATATATATCAAAATTGGAGCTAAATGATATGAGTTATGATGATGAATATGATAATGATGATAAAGAAAAAAGGATATGATCTGTATGATAGTACCCATTGGCCCCCCTAAACACTCAAATTCAGAATAAATGAATATTTATATCAGGGTTGGATGTTGAATACAACTATGTAGAGATTTTCCACAGAAATATGTCATTTGAGCTGAGATTTGAAGGATAAGTAAATCTGACTAGAAAGAGCAGAAGATAAAGCACTTTTCTGAAAAAAGTGGCATTCACAAAGCAATGGATATATCACGTAAATTGGTAAATTTGGGAAACTGACTAGAAAACATATCTGAAACATTGAATTCATGGCAGAAAAAGGAGATGAATCTACAAGCCAATAACCCTTAAAAGATGATCTATAAATTACTTGATTTAAATTTTAAAAGCTTAAACAAGAAGTATTGCATTCCTTTTATTATAAATTAGCTATTTGCTTTACACATTCAGATTAATGAGTTATTGGAGAAGATTTCTAGACTGCTTATCTGCTGTTTTATACATTTATAAAAATGCATTATTTTAGATGTGAATTGGATTAAGAAATTTAGGATTAATAGTGACTAGATAAAGTTACTCCAGAAATATCTAGGTAGTTGAGTACTTCAGGAAATTTTCATTGATAACTTGAACACAAAATAAAATAAAATATTTTGCCTACTTTCTTTATTAAAAACTTTACTGAGGGTGTATGTGGGAACTCAGTCCTTTAAACATCCTACTCTTGATTCCCACTTGGGTCATGATCTCAGGGTCATGGGATCCAGCCCTGCATTGGGCTGTGCATTCAGCCCAGAGCCTGCCTGAGATTCTCTCCATTTCCCTCTGCCCCTCCTTGCTCATGCACATATGCTCTCTCTTTCTAAATAAAAATCTTAAAAAAAAAATATTGAGAATGTTTGAAGTTGCTAATAAAGTTTAATATAATCACTGAAAAGGCATGAATAGACATTTTTGTCTCTCCTTCTATTTTCAATGATAGCCTAGCTGGATATTGTATTCTTGGTTGCATGTTTTTCTTGTTTAGTGCTCTGAATATATCATGCCAGTTCTTTCTGGCCTGCCAGGTCTCTGTGGATAAGTCCACTGCCAATCTAATATTTTTACCATTGTATGTTATAGACTTCTTGTCTTGGGCTGCTTTCAGAATTTTCTCTTTGTCTCTAAGACTTGTAAATTTTACTATTAGATTACAGGGTGTGGACCTATTCTTACTGATTTTGAGGGGTGTTCTCTGTGCCTCCTGGATTTTGATGCTTGTCCCTTTGCCATATTAGGGAAATTCTCTACAATAATTCTCTCCAATATACCTTCTGCTCCCCTCTTTCTTTCTTCTTCTTCTGGAATCCCAATTATTCTAATGTTGTTTCCTCTTATGGTATCACTTATCTCTCGAATTATCCCCTTGTGGTCCAGTAGTTGTTTGTCTCCCTTTTGCTCAGCTTCTTCATTCTCAGTCATTTGGTCTTCTATATCACTAATTCTCTCTTCTGCTTCATTTATCCTAGCAGTAAGAGTCTCCATTTTTATTGCACCTCATTAATAGCTTTTTTTATTTCACTTGGTTAGTTTGTAGCTCTTTTATTTCTCCAGAAAGGGTTTTTATTTCTCCAGCCAGGGTTTCTTGAATATCTTTCATGCCTTTTTCTAGCCTGGCTAGCACCTTGAGAATTGTCATTCTGAACTTTAGATCTGACATATTACCAATATCCAGATTGATTAGGTCCCTAGCCTTTGGTACTGCCTTTTGTTCTTTTTTTTTTTTTTTTTTTTTGTGGTGAGTTTTTCCACCTTGTCATTTTATCCAGATAAGAATATATGAAGGAGCAAATAAAATACTAAAAGGGTGGCTAAGACCCCAGGAAAATGTGCTTTAACCAAATCAGAAGAGACTCCAAATCGTGTGGGGAAGAAAGAGGGCAAAAAGAAGTTCAGAAAAAAAAAAAGAAAAAAAAAAGAAAAAAAGAAAAAAGAAAGAAAAATATAAAAAAGAAAATATATATATTAGACTGGTGAATAGAACAGGGTCACCCACTTAATTTTGGGAGTATTTTGTTCTCTTAGAAGAAACTACCTCCCAAAATTCTAAAGAATGAAAAGCATATATAGGGGTAAACACAATGAAGGGATGGAATATGACTATAAAGATGAAAAATTTTTTTTTAAATTTCTAAAAAGGGAATTGATAAGATGAGTTGGTTGGGAGAATAAAGAAAAAGAAAGTGGAGAGAAATTGCTCAGGCTGGAGACTAGAAAAAAGCCCTGTGCTAGATTTAGGGTATATTTTGATCTATTAGAAGAAGTTGTATCCCATATTTTTTTAGGAAAAAAAAATAATGAAGGTTCAAAAAGATTTTTTTTTTTAATGAAAGGTATTGTTAAGATAAACTAGTTAAAAAATGTTAAAGAGGAAAGAGTAGAAGTTAAAAAAATTTAACATAAGAAAAAATAAAATTAAAAAAATAATTAACTTTGCAAGACTAAAGAATCATGGGGAGAAAGACATGAATTCCATGTTTTGCTTTCTCCTCCTCTGGAATTCTGCTGTTCTCCTTGGTAAGTGAACTTGGCCTTGGCTGGATTTCTTGCCGATCTTCTGGGGGAGGAGCCTATTGTAGTGATTCTCAAGTGTGTTTGCCCCAGGCAGAATTGCACCACCCTTACCAGGGGCCGGTCTGAGTAATCCGTTCGGGTTTGCTTTCAGGAGCTTTTGTTCCCTGAGCGCTTTCCGTAGGGTTCCGGAGGACGGGAATGAAGATGGTGGCCTCCCAATCTCTGGTCCAGAGGAGCCGAGAGCTTGGGGTCCCACTCCTCAGTGCGCCCTCAGAGAGAAGCTCTCAATCACTCCCATCTCCCTGGCCTCCCATCTGCACTCTGAGCTCACCCAGCCTATGACCAAGCATCTCTGTCTCTGGCACACAGCCCTGTCTGGAGTCTCCAAACCCTGCAAATCCCTGCACTCTTCCACGAGGGTTTCCCCAGATCTTGTGGGTTCCCTGCTCACAGAGCAGTAGTCTGTGTGATCACAATTTAAGGGTGGGATCACAGTTTAAGGTAACCCCGAGTTGAGAGCTCACTCCTCAGTTCTGACTCTGTAGTCAGCTTCCCTGCTCTAATATCTGTGAGCTCTGCGGCACTCAAACACCCCCGATCCTTCTGTGACCCCGCAGGACCTGAGACCTTGCTGTCCCCGTGTGGGCTTCACCCCAGCTTAGCCTCTGGAGTGATGTCCCTCAGTGGAGCAGACTTTTAAAAGTTCTGATTTTGTGCTCCGTTGCTCCGAGGCCTTGCCGGGAGCTGGCCCCTCCCCCCACAGTCTATCTTCCCATCACTTTGGATTCACTTTTCCACCAGTCCTACCTTTCAGAAAGTGGTCGATTTTCTGTTTCTAGAATTGCTGCTCTTCTTCTCTTCGATCTCTTGTTGGATTTGTAGGTGTTTAGACTGGTTTGATAAGCTATCCAGCTGATCTCCTGCTACCTGAAGTCATCTCAGCCTGCTACTTCTCCGCCATCTTGACTCCTCCTGAAAGGACATTTTCTGTATGGTTTAACAGAAAGCAATTTGCCACAGAAATAATTTCTGAGGTTTATTTGAAAAAGCATTCTCCATAAATGTATATATATTCAGAAATAGTGTTTTTTCTGTTACAAGACATGTTATATTTCATAGATGAGTAAGTGGTGAAAATACTTCATAATTACACTTTTTTTTTTAAAATATTTTACTTTTATTTATTTATTTGAGAGACAGAGACAGAGAGAACATGAGCGAGGAGAAGGTCAGAGGGAGAAGCAGACTCCTTGTGGAGCCGGGAGCCCGATGTGGGACTCGATCCCGGGACTCCAGGATCATGACCTGAGCTGAAGGCAGTCACTTAACCAACTGAGCCACCCAGACACCTCCATAATTACACTTTTGTAAATATTCTACAACATACAATTTTCTGATTACTAATAATGAGAAACATTAAGAAACCTTCTTTTAAAAGTAACATAAGCTGTAAATTTTTACTGTTATTTAAAATATATATCCTCTTCCTTATACTTTATTATTAAAATGTATGTATTTTTTGATAGTTTCTTTATTGTACTATTCTTCTCCTAAATATAATGCTGTCAGCCTCAAAATTGTTGGGTTGGGTTATCTTTTTTTTTAAACTAAACTCTAGTAGGACCCTAATAATAGTGATGCATGACAAAGATCACAAGGTGATTGATGGCTTCCTATAGGTCTGATAATGACACTGTCTGAAATGAAAATACAATTTATCTGGTGTGAAAAATACAGTGGTCCCTAAAGCCTCTAAAGTATCAATATGGATGTTCATAGGAAGTAGCAGTAGTCATTATGGTTCAAGTTTACCACAGTTAAATTCAGTCTTTGAGGCACCATTTATTACCATCCCAAGTATTTTTTTTTTTTTATAGTATCCATAAGCAGAATTCATGGTCATCCAAGAGAGACCAAACTTATAAGTTACTATATCAACTTCTAAAAGTTAACGAGTAGCCTGGGGAGTTATGATTTACTGTCAGTCCAGCAAGAAATGTCAGTGCCCTAGAATATGAGGAGGCAAGTGTCATCTAGCCGGATTTGTGAACTTTTCACTTCACCATTCACTAGACAGCAAACAGAAAATTAGTCTATAAATAATTGAACTTGAAATTTTTTTGAAAATCTATCACAGCATGTTAAAAGCAATTTTGTTCTCGAATTAGCTCTCCACAAGTAGTAAATATGTCAAACAGCCTTTAAATAATGCAACATATAGAGCAACAGATAAGAAGGTTTAATAAGAATAAGAGAAAAGAAGACATTAGAAAATATACATGATGTATGATTTTGTTGGTTGTATTTTCTTTCTGAGAAAATTGGAATATAAATCTGATTTTAAAATGCCCATTAAAAGTAGACAATTTGCATAATGATGTTTTAATATTCTAGGAAAATGATACAAATTTGTAAATAAACATTTCTAATATGCCCTTCTCTATTCTGTACACAGAGAACATATGTTTAAACCTCTTAGGAATGAAAACAGAGTTACAAGTGACTCAGTGCTCATAAAGATACAGGAAAAGATGAAGGGTGAAGTGTTGTTTCAATGAAAGCTCTGCTATGTGGTTCTTTAAAAGCATTCTGATCAGATATTCAAATGAAAGGACACCAAGATTTTAGGTAGTTTTAGGAAACTATCTTCATAACACTTAAACATTTATTTTTTATCCTTTTTATATTTTGATATGTTTAAAATAGAAAAAAATGTATCACTTAACCTTGGTATTAAAGAAAGTACAGTTAATTTTGGTATCTGATATATAATCAAAATTAATACAAATTAAATTAAATTAAACAATTAAATTAAACAATTAATTAATACAATTAAACAAATTAAACAAATTAAATTTGTAATAATGTTTATTAAATTTATCTATTTATTAAATTTATTTTAATGGTAAACAATTCCAAACTTACATGAAATAGTAAGAATAGTACAAATAACATTCTTATACCCAAACTGGTTAAAAGTAAGTTACTGACAATATGCTTCATTACCAAATACTTGGATGTATTTCTTACAAATGGGGGCATTCTATTATGTAACCACATACAACTGTCATTATCAGGAAATTGACATCGAAGAAGTGCTTTAAAACTCTGAAACTGTTTACTCCTCATCAAACTTTATTTACTCAATTTTATTTATGTATTATGTCTTTATTTATTTATTTAGAGAGCACATGCATGTGAACAAGTGTTTGAGGTGGAGCAGAGGGAGAGGGAGACAACCTTATACAGGCTCCACACCCAGCATGGAGCCTGATGTCAGGCTCAAACTCACAAAACTGAGATCATGACCTGAGCCAAAATCAAGAGTTGGACACTTAACCAACTGAGCCACCCAGGTGCTCTTATTTACTCTTATATATCAGTCTGTTTCTATACATGCCTATTTTATTTATTAGTCATAATCCCTTATTATCATCATTTTGATATCTGAAATATCTCAGATTTGGACAGTGAAAGTCCCTCAAGGGCCTTTTTGTTCCAGCTTTGACATGCCTACATCATTTTTTTATTTTTTTAAAGATTTATTTATTCATTTATTTGACAGACTGAGACTACAAGTAGGCAGAAAGGCAGGCAGAGAGAAAGAGAGGAGGCAGTCTCCCCACCGAGCAGAGAGCCCGATGTGGGGCTTGATCCCAGGACCCCAGGATAACGACCCAAGCCGAAGGCAGAGGCCCTAACCCACTGATCCACCCAGGCACCCCTGCTTACATCATTCTATGAGCACATTGTAATTTGGTCATGTGTGTGCCTTCACACACACACACACACACACACACACACACACACGTACGATGTTTCTGATCATTTTCCAATTTTTTGTCCTAGTCTTAGAAACAGTCCTATTTCTCCAAGGTGTTTTGTTTCCTATTAGAGGAGAATTATATTTATAAACTATCCAGGGATAGGTGTGCTCTGTTGTTATAGTTGTTGTAGTTATAAATGATATTTATAAACTAATGATATTTATAAACTATCCAGGGATAGTTGTGCTCTGCTGGGTTGTCACTGCTCCTAGACCTTCTTAGTGGAAGATCCAAAGATTATATGAATGTGTATACACACAAACATATGAATATGTATACAGTGTGTATAATTTATGCGAATAAAACTTACATCCATATGTGTGTGTATATATGTATGTCTGTGCATGTGGGTATATAGATTTACATATATATAAAATATACTGCTACAAATTCACACCAACATCTCCAATTCTATCCAGTACAATAATGTTTATTTTAATTTTCTCCTTTAACATATTTATGCCTTCTCTATTGTAAGGAAACTGGGTATAACTATATTTAATCAGTTTTCTTGTGGAGAAATCTCATTATATAGGGCCCATGCTCCATGGAAATACCTTCTCAGTCTCTTCAGGTTCCATTCTGCTCTATTCTGCATGATAATTCATATGTGGCTGTATAATGCCTAGTAAATGTGTGGATACTTGAGAAGGTAAAATGTGGTTGGATAATATAGGTTGGTGGTCATCATCCATTCTCAATAGTCTTCTGACATGCTTTCCTCAATGGCAAAATTGATTAATTTAAAAACTGCATTTTCAATACTTATATGTAGCTAGTGTTCTTGGAGTAATTAAGTTCCACCAAATAGATTTATTTATGTAGTTTCAGCAAATAGAAAGGAGAGGGATTTTGTACACCACTCTTTCTGCAATTTCTGCAGATTCTGGATTCTCCTAGCTTCTTTTATTTTTCCCCAAAGATTTTATTTATTTATTTGACAGAGATCACAAGTAGGCAGAGGCAGGCAGAGAGAGAGAGGAGGAAGCAGGCTCCCTGCTGAGCAGAGAGCCCGATGTGGGGCTCGATCCCAGGACCCTGGGATCATGACCTGAGCCAAAGGCAGAGGCTTTAACCCACTAAGCCACCCAGGTGCCCCTCTCCTAGCTTCTTATCATGGCGTTTCTAATCATGGCTGGCTTACTTTGGTATACCCACTTAGTCCTAGTACTGTAGCCAGAGGTTGTAACGGCAGCTTCCAGAATGCAGGGAAGGCTATAGCTGCCTTAGTTACCTAGTTTTTTATAAGACTCCCAAAGTCATTTCTGAAATTCAAACCAGAATTAGTTTCTTTAGCATTCCTAATGGCATTAGAGAGAGAGCTAGACAGCTAGAGAATGAATGTTTATCTTTCTGCTGTAATCTAGAATAAGAATAGAAATTTCATCCATTGTAAAGACTGATATGTCCAAACACTTGAAATAGTGCTTGGTCCTAAGACTGTGCTTAAAATGATAATGTAAGACCTGAACTTGATAAATTTTCTTTATTTTCAAGAATCTAGTGCAATTAGAAATTCAGTCCATCCCATTTACTGTGAGATCCTCCTTTCACTTAAGTTTTTCAGAGCAGACTTTTGGTCTGTTTAAACCACTTATTTAAAGAAACCAAGGTGAATCACTGATTACAAGGACACGAAATCATGCCATGTTATCTATCAATACATAAATCTAGGTATATGTGGTAGCAGAATTCTATTGTTATTTGAAAGCTATCTATGCAAGGTCAAGTTCTAGCAAATTCTGAATATAGTAATGATTTACATGAGTATGTAACTTATATTTCCAGTGCACTTACCCAGGAGCCCAAGAGAAATTTATAATGATCTGTTGCCTGAAGAAGAAACAATTGGCTTTGATTTATGTGTTCTGCAAATATGCTGGTACCAGCTGGGATTAGACCCCTGGAGCCTCGCTCAAGGGTTTTTCTTCTTCTAAACTTATTTTGGAGGACTAAACTTAAAGCTTTATATCTTTGCTGTCTACTTCGGGAGGGAAATTGTCTAGTAGTATCAATCTATAATGATTCATGAATAGTCACTGTTTTGTAAATAACCTGGAATTTGCAGTAATCAAGAATGAAGAGTTGATTACATGGAGGTTTGGGTTACGAGTGGAACACTTGAATTAATTTTAGAACAGGACTATTTCCTTCCAATCTGAATGTTCATCAATTCTTGTAATAATTAGATGGACAAAGAAGACCTATTTGTGAATTATTTCAGCAATTTTATTGAGTACTTACTATAGACTAGGCATTGTTCTACATCCAGGGATACAAACATAACATAAAACAGACAAAGTACCTATATTCATGTAATGTTCATATAGTTGTGGAAACAGATAAGTAAGGGGCACCATCAATATGAAAATGTGTAATACACTAGATAATGTTTAGTATTAAAGGGAGAAACTAAAGTTGAAAGTGGCTGTAATGTTATACAAGGTGCTTAATGTAGCTGAGCCAAAGGCTAGGAAGTGGTTAGAGCGTAAATTATACTGCTACCTGAGGAAAAAGCATTCTAGCAAAAAGAAGATCAAGTACAAAATATCTGAAGAAGAGCAATATTCCAGGAATGTTGAAAAGGCTAGTGTAACTTAAGCAGAATGGAAGACAAGAGAAACTCAGTAGGTCATAAAATGAAAGAGAAAACTGGTTAGATTACTTATAGTTTGAAGTTCATTGAAAGATATTTGTTGTTTTTTTCTCCAAGGGATTTGGGAAGCCCAGTAGAGGTTTTTGAACACAGATGCAACCTGATATAAGTTTATTTCAACAGGCTCACTCTGGCTACTATGTCGAGAGAAAGGTGGAATGAGAGAGACCAACGGGCAATAATTCAGGTAGGAGATATTGATGTCTTAGATCTTGGTATAAAGGACATGGGGAGAAGTGGCCAGTTTTGGTATGTAATTTGAAGGTAGAACCAAGAACTCATACTGAGAAATCACTCACCCCTTCTTTCTGTCCTCAGCATAGTGGTTCTTCAATGGGATTATAGATATCATTATCATATGACTCAGAGAGTGGTAATTTATGAACTCAACAATACAGATTTCCTTTTGAAAAAGCTAAATTGGCCACATCTACTGTCAGATATTCAATCTGCTAGCAACTTCACCAGTGCTATGCTATGACACTACTCTACAGATTTGCTTATTTTGGATTCTTTCATTAAGAAGAACATAATATTATATCCATACTATATTAGATATTTAATCTGGTTGTGTATTTGCTCTCCCTAACCACTACACTTTTCTACCACCACCTGGAAACTCACTAAATATTGCACTACTGGTCACAGTAGACAAAAAAAGTTGGTTTTGAGCATAATGGATTATATTATATCAAACTATATGTCCATGGGTCTCATTAACCAGAAGCAGCTACTCATATAATAATTTGTACTGATTTGTTGAAGACTTAGTTCTCATGTTTATATCCTCTAATGTTTGTTATGCTTCTTTAAGTTTATTTCTTATTTTTATTTCTTCTTGAATACTATTCCTCTGATCATTTCTTCTTGATTGACACATGATAGGTAGGCCTGGGGAACATAGAGGACAATCAGTAATGTTTAATGAATGGAGGACTTTCAATAACTTACAAATCTTACAATGACCTAATTTTTTTTTTACCTAATCTTCCATTTAAAAATAATACTTAATCTCAACATATGCACATTCTCCACATGCTTGTTGTTTTAAAAATTGATTTTTCCTACAATTGTAGTAATAGGGACTTTCTCAGAGGTCTATGAAGATAGAAACAAGTCTAACTTATTTTCCTTCCCATAGGTAATGATTCTTACATACTTACTAAATATGATATTTGTTAAAGAGACAACACAACTAAAAAAATAATTTCTGGAATATGAAAAAACATTTCAAGATAGTCATATAAAAATTATAGCATAGACAAGATAAATAATAGGAAATGAATTAAAATTGATACTACAGAAAGATACATAACAAAACATAATAGATGTTAAATGTCTCACCTTTTAAAACATATTTTTATAAATATTTTAAATATTTTAGTCTAGGATATTAGACTAGAATAGAACACTAGAAAAGTGTTGTTCCTAGGCTTTGAAAAGAGGAAATATATAGCCTTTGAAATCACTGACCTTTAATTTAAGTCTTTCAGTAAAAAACAAAGAAAAAACACAAAAATGTGCTATAAAATCAATTTACCAGCACTTGGAAGAGAAAAGTTTACTTTGAAGGGCAATATTACAATGGAGAATGATTGTTCATTTGCTTAGTGACCTAGAGACCAACTGGCACTTTTTGCAGTTTTCTTGGGTGAAAGAGAGTAACATTTGTCGGCTGTTGCCAGCAAGTTGCCTCCTGGCCAGTCAACAGGGGAAATATTCTGGTCTATTTTATGGCGGTAATTTACCCCTGGAATTGGTTAATAACATCAATGGCTTCATAAAATACAAGTCCTATCAAACTAATCTAAACTTGATCAATCAAGGGAAAGCAGTAGATGCAATCTTTCTTGACAGAAGCAATGATTTTGGTGCTACTGCTCATGACATATTTCTTAGTAAACTAGGAAAACATGTTCTTGTTAGTGTTTGACTTTTAGTTGAGTGCACAACTCCATTTGATCCTGTCTTAAAATATATTTGCTCCCTTTTTTGGTAATAAGTGGATAATAACAACAAGAACAACAACAAGAGCAAAAAATAAGAAGCATTGAAGGGAAAAAAAAGAATATTTTTTTATATATAAATGGAATCCAATTTCACTCACTAACAGTGATGATATTATCAGCTATATTTTAGACACTATTACTTTATGTGCATAATAAACATTGGTTCACATTGACTCAACCATATCTGTTATAATGATAATTAGGTCAAATTTATTCCTGACTAGGAGCCAAAACTTATAAACCAAGATTTCTCTAGGTGTAAACTAATGCTTATAACATTCTATTCTGTCACTTCCCAATGCATAATTTTTAATCTTATTTCTTCTGTTTACCTCTGTTGAACAAAATAATGTAAGATTTTCTCAATATATTTATTGGAAGGGGTAGATAAGCCCTGTTCAGGTCACTATGTTTACCAGTAGGCTAACTGAAATGTATACATAAATACAGGTGACTTTGATTGGCATGGAATAAATATGTATGAACCAAGTAAGGCACTTCTTGGGCCTCTTTTTCTATGCACTTGACTTGCTGTCCGTTTTTATAGCAGAGATACTCCTTTACCAGAAATGAGTCCAAATCCACAATTATGGTATCAAAGTATTCTAATCCATTTCAGAGTTGAAAGTGACATCTAAGGTAAATTTAATTGTCTTTTCTATGCTTGAATTCCCTCTATAACACTGAATTAAACTTCTTTAATTGGAATTTTATTTATTGAGTACTCTCTCTTTAGCTGGCACTATGCTAGGTTCTAAATAAACAAAGATATAAGCCTTACAAGGGGCTCACAAATTAGTTAAGAGATAGGGTAAAGATATAAATAGGGATATGAACAAATTAACACAATAAAATTAATGTGTCAAACGTTTCCACAAGATATAATAAGAACATGGGGAATAAACTCCTCCTCTCTTTCTGAGGAAGTCAGAAGACTCAGACAGACAGTTAACCTTGGGATTGAAAATAATGAAGAAGCAAGAGTCAGAGAAGAAAGGCACAGAGAATGAGAAATAACTGGTTTCATAGAATATATCATGTACATGTAATGACAAGTAGCTCAATATACCTGGGCATAGCACTTGTCATAGCTAACCAAAATTATTTTGCTCCAGTATTTATCCCAATAGATTGTAGGGTTTTGGGGGGAAAAAAAGATACCGATACATCTTTGTAATTTTAGTTCCCAGCAAAATGTCTGCTAAATTGAGAATTTTTAATAGAAATTTTGCCTGACCAATTAAAATTTAGAGTTGTAATCATTAATGGTGTAGCTGGAGCCATAAGTTTAGGTAAAATGCTCATAATGTTTGTGTAGAGTAAGAAGAAAAGAAGTCCAAAGATCTAACTTAGTAAGTATCAATACTGAAAGGTGAATAGGAAAAGGAAAACCCATGCGAGATCATGCAAAAGAATAGTTGGATACATTAAGAAATTATATATACAGGATATATACATATATATGATATATATTTATTTAATATTTAATATCTCATATATATATATATATATATATATGTGTGTGTGTGTGTGTGTGTGTGTGTGTACACACACATATACCCCCCCACAGACACACACACAAATAGAAAAAACAACCAAGCAAGACCAATCTTTTAAGATGGGCATAGTGGCAGCAAAATGTCAAATAAGTTAAATATATTCATAAATTATAACTGCTCAGAGGTAACTGCAAATATATGGGGAGCTGTTTCGTGAAGTGATTGGGCCTAACTTATTATCTTGAGCTGAAAAATCAATTGATGCTAAGGAATTACATTAGTCCTATAAGGCAAGTTCTATGCACAGTCAGTTTTTAGAAATGAGAACACTATGGTTAGAGCATTAAATAAATAACCCAAAGTATTCCAGCTAATTACATGTAGAGAAGAGATATAAATCCAAGTGACTTACTGACAGTGATGTGTTAGACCTGGCCCAAGCTTTCTGGAGCTGTTTAATGAATGTTTCAAAAATTTGAGAACCAATTGTTAAATCTTATTGGTAGCATGAAATAGGCCATGTTAGGAATATTTATACCACAAAAACTGGCAAACACTTTGTCAGTTATTTTTTTTTTTTAATTGGAGAGCCAGTTTAGTGGCAGATAACTGTAGGGCTCAGGTTATTAAATACTGATATTTAGGCCGAGGGTTGAATTATTAATAAAGGCATTTATCTGTATTCTTTTTTTTTTTTCCTTAAAGATTTTATTTATTTGTGGGGGAGCATAGGGAGAGAGAGCATGAGTGGGAGGAGAGATGGAGGGAGAGAGCAGAGAAAGAAGGAGCAGCAGACTCCCTGCTGGGCAGGGATCCAAATGTGGGGCTCAATCCCAGGATCCTGAAATCATGACCTAAGCCAAAGGCAGACACTTAACCAATTGAGACACTCAGGAGTTCCAGGATTTATCTGCATTCTTAAGCTTAAGGTAATATTCTACCCATGCATACATTATTATTTGGTTTATATATTATAAAAATGCTAGATATGCTCTAGATCTAGAAAATTCTGAATTATTTTTTTAAATATTTTGTTTGAGAAAGAGAAAGTGAGAGAGAGAGAGATCATGAATGGTGGGGAGAGGTAAAGGAAGAAGTGGACCCTTCACTGAGCAGGGAGCCTGATGCAGGACTGGATCCCAGGACCCTGGGATCATGACCTGAGCTGAAGGCAGGTGCTTAACCAACTGAGCCACCCAGGCACCCTAAACTTCTGAATTATTCCTTACTACTAATAGGAATTTATCTTACAAATAAATACTAACACATTAACATTTTCATAAATGCAAGTATATTCATAGTAATATTGCTTAATATTGAAAGACCGTATACAACCTAAAAATCTTTCTTTCAACCATCCAATATCATGTAACTGTTAAAAAGAATAAAATAATTGTATATATTTACATAAGGAATGATCTCTAAGGCACAAATGACTAGAAGATGTACAGCAGTGCATATAACATGTTATTTGTGGTAAATGTTTATGTCCATGTCTCTAGATGAGCAGAATATGTATGACAAGACATTTATGAATTTGGTAGTAGCTTCTTTTTGGAAGGAGTATTGGGCAGCTGAAATAAAGAATTTGGTGGAAGACTTCTAATGTATTGTTTTATGAATGGGTTACTATACGATTATTAAAATCACTTAGCAAAAACATTGAGAAGATGAATACTTAAGGAAAACTGGTTAGTGGATATAAAAACCTTCTAATTTTAGATATTTTAACATTTACCTGATTTAACAACGTGCATATACATCTTTTTAATTGGATACCGACTGTACTTGTCTACCCCGTATTTCCTCACTTGCTCCGAAGAAATTGTTGGCAACCCCCTTTAATAATTGCTCTCGGGTTTTTGACCTTCATGCACTTACTGTTAGATAAACTTAAGCACTTCTTACCTTGTAAGATAACCTTGCTCACAGTAGCACACATTATCTTTGGTAATACCCTAAATTTGCTGTACAACAAGTCTTGTTTATCCTTCTCACAAGGGCAAAAGTTTCCATCTGCTGTATTCTCATTCCTGCTGTATTCCTCCTCCTCTTACAATAGGGATATAACTAGTCCCTTTTCCCCTACTTTTTGTCATCCCACTCTAAGCATTTTTAAGTTGGTTATTAGATATATTTTCCTGAATCACAAATTTATTTTACACATTTAACTGAAATATTCAGTCAGTGGCTTCCTGTTCTATAAAATAAAGAACAAATAAACAGTCTTGCAGTCAGATCCCTTCACAGTGTAGTTCCTGTCTTGTGTATTTTAGGAATGAATATGACCAGTTATTCAAAATGGGATCAAGTACATGAGAAAGTCAGCCATGGTGTGAATACATTTATCCAGAATCAGTCTGAAAACAGTATGAGTAACATTCAAGGGAAAATAATATGATAAAAGGGCCAAAGATTATCATAAAACATGAACTTGAGTGGATCAGAGTGATCCTAAAAATTGGGTAAATGATCTCCTTTTTTTAAAAGAAAAAAAGTAGCATCCTTATGTCTGTAAGGCTACAAAACATAAAGAAACGACTAAATGGTGGACAGGGTGAATATTGGTAGTATGTGTGACTAAGCATTGGTTTTGGAATTGGCATTGGTGACTACTATATGCCACAAATACAGAGGTATACACACATATAATTTAAAAGGTACATTATCCTTAAATTTCAAATTTATGGTTCTCTCTTTATTTGCTAATTCATGGCATTAGAAACTACGTCCCAGGAAAATTAGGTTACAGATGTTATTCTTCTGTGGCTTAATCTCTTCGCCTCTTATCATTTGATATATCTGATACTCAGACTTAGTTTACAGTACTTGCATTTTTTATTTATATTTCATATATCTTAATGTTGTAAGTAATAGATATTAATGCCTCAAGTTTATTTTTATACATGTTAATATGTGATCTATTTGTCTCCAACTATCTTATCTACCTATCAATCTATCTATCTAATATTACTAATTCTATTTGGCCAGAAAAATTTGCTGAATTTCATTTCCCTTCTTCACCACTTGGGATAAATGCTGTATCATGTATTTTTTATTATTTATTTAGATATACATAAAGAAAAGGGCACAGATTGTAAATTCATAGCTGGATAATTCCCTTAGTTGAACTCACCTAAGTAACTGGAACCCATCTCAAGAAATAGAAAATTTACCTCCATCCTACTGGTCTCCTTTGTCTTTTCCAATCATTAACCACAAGGGTAACAGCATAGACAATTTCATCTGTTTTTGTCATTTACATAAATGGAGTCTTACAGTGCATACTTTTAAATTTAGCTTATTTTAATCAAGAGCATATTTGAGTGGTCCATGTATTATTGCAAATGATGGGAAATCTTTCATACTCATTATGATAGAGAATTGAGTATATTAATATGTCACAATTTATTATTTCTAACTCCTGGTGGATATTTGAGTAGTTTTCAGCTTGGGGTTTTTAATAGTGTTAATATGAACATGTAGTATGTATCGTCATATATATATGTGTGTGTATATATATATATATATATATAATGCAAAATATGTACTATATGTAATAACAATATGTAATATAATACATATTACACAATATATTACACATATCATATATTATATATGTGATATATATGTTGCATATATAAAATATGATATATGTATATTAATATATATGTAATATATATTTCTGAAAGTTAAGTGCATAAGAGTGGAATTGTTGAAGCATATGAAATGTGTATGTTTATATGCTTCCAAATTTTTCCAAAGTGGTTATAGTATTTTGCAGTTTCCACTACCAGTGTATGAAAGTTCCAGTTGCTCTAAATGCTTGTCATAAATTACTTAGAATTTTTCACTTTTAGTCATTTTACTGGGTCTCAGTATAAATTCTTACAAGACTATCTGAATCCATCATTTATGATATTTATGATAAGTTGCTTTCTCTGGCCTCATGTGTTCTGCTTTATTTTTTCATCATCTCTCTCTGACTCCAACTGATGAAATTTCTCTTCTTTCAAGTGATTATATTGGCCCACAAAACAATACAGATAATATCCCTATTTTAGGTCTATAATCTTAATTATATGTATAAAATGCCTTCATATCAGTATTTGAATTAGTGTTTGATTGAAAAACCAAGGAATGAAAATATTAGGATATCTGACTACTGCACAAATGAATGAGTTATTCTCCAACCCTTTTATGGATACTGGCACAAACTTGAGACTCTTGTGAGACAAATGCCTTTATTATTCATGACAAAGCAAGCAACATGTGCAATGTGTTTGTGTGCATTCCCTTTGTTCCAAGTCCCATGGGTGTCACGCAGAAAGCGAGATGATTCCTCTACATGCGTTATGTTGGATTGGAAAATAATCCAGACCCAAGGACCTAGCACTTTTCCAGCAGGCCACATAAATTGCGGTTAGCAGCAAGCAAGCCAGTCCTCTTCCCACCAGAGAAAGCACATAGTTACAAGGGTGGCCTCCATGGTTGCTTTGATTTATTTAGTTACCTATGTGACTAGCCACATAAACTGATCATTATCAAGAGGAGGTAAGTCTCACATTCTGGCGTACTCAGCAAGAATGTGCAGGGATGCTCTGGGTCCATGGTTGACTCTCTCCTCCAACAAAATACTGTCAATGAGTATTTCATTTGGGCCATCTACTCACTTCCTCTTTCACAACTTCATTCACGTCTTTCTCTCTTACTTTTTCACTCCAGGTACCTTGCCTTTTCTCCAAATGATAAGTATATGGTTCCAAAAAAAGGTCAACATAAGACCATTTAGAGCTGCATAGTCCACTAACTACAAGTGGCTATCTAAATTTAAATTAATTATATTTAATTAACTTTTAAAATCTAATTATTTGACTGTCAATGCTTAGTAACCACATATGCATACTATAGATTATATACTATTTCCATCCTTATAGAAAATTACCCCCACAGTTATAATCTGATTTCTTTGTAAGATTGAAGGTGTGCTTGAGGTTGGTGGTCATCAAGTTGAATTATTTATGTATTGTTCATTGGTCAGATTCCACTGTGAAGAATTTTAAGGAGAGTTATATTTTAATATAAGTGGAAAGGAGTCAGTCAAGAGTTTGGTGGGGGAAGAGGGGAAGGGAAGAAGATATGAAGCCATGTGCGAAAGTGGAAGCTGTTGGGGTAGAAAGATTGACCATAGTCATGTGGTTCAAGGATTACTGAATCCAAGTATTTTAGGAATCATCTGGAAAGATATAACATCATGGTCAGAATCAGGATAAATCACATATATACCTTCAATCCACTTACATAAAATTTATGGGAGTTTAAAAATTGCTTATTTATATATATGTTAATCTTATATTCTATATGCTATATTCTATATGTTATGTAACTTCCTTAATAATTGAAAATATTATCTTATTAAATCTTCTATTACTAGGAACCTCATCAAAATAGTAACTACTGCATAAGAAAATATTTAACTGATCTTGGTATGTAAATTATCTGTATTTGTGTGTGTGTGTGTGTGTGTGTGTAAGTTTAAAAATTATTCCATGTAAGTCAATTATATTTATGTATGCTTAAGAAAAGACACTCAAAATTATTAATAACATCACTTTTAAGTGAAATGCTTAATGTTCTCAATAGCAAGCGCACTTAGTGATGATTTTGGTAAATGCTAAATTTTACCTACTTAAAACTTTTAAATCTTATTTTATTTAAAAATTATTTGGAGCAGGACTTAATTTCATATATATCTTACAGGCCATAAATAAAGTATTTACAAATGAAGAGCTGAATAATAAGAGATGAGGAATCAGGGAAGAGAAATGGAGAAAAAGAAAAGAAAAATGGTGAAAAATTATAGATGTAGATCATATTGAGAAGCCTCTATAGGTAGAGAACAGACACTAATTATCTATGGGATAATAATTAAATCTAATATTCCTTAAAAATCCCTCTGTGTATGTACAGATAATCTTGGTATTATTTTGCTCTTATAATATATTACTTTGTTATTATTTTTAGATTGTTTTTGTTTTCTAATTTTCTTTCCCTAATATATTTTGTAAACTCTGTGATCCTTCCACTTTATTTTATACTTTCTATAAGCACCCCTAAATTGCTATACTAATGAAATTATGGCTCAAAAAATGTGAAAAGAAAATCACTTTATGTTTTTCTCAATCTTAATTTTCTAATTTTTCTTCATTTTCTGTTTTCCATAGTGAATAAATACATAGTTTATATTTTGGCCTAATTTTAAATAGGGTTATTTGGGGATATGAAGTTTTATACATATAGATGATCCTTCCTAGCTTCAATGAGATAATGGCATTGATTCATCTAAATGGAACTTTTAATATCACTGTACAATTCCTGCTAAATGGAATGCATGAATTTTTGCATATATTAAGTTTGGCATGAATTTTACTTTTTTATTATTGTGTATATATAGGATATATATGTAATGTGTGTGCATATATAATTTTTCTTGCTTGATTTTCTGTATTTCCGTGCAAATGGAAACACAGGAACAAATTTCACAACAGCTGAATTAGAGAAACACCCAAGTACCTGTCCACTAAGACACCATTCGTAGTCATTAACTTGCTCTATCACAACCTCACCTTTAAACTTAGCTTTCCTCATTTAAAAAAAAAAAAAATTATACTGAATAATTTCTAAACTTGTATTACTTATGATTTAAGGTATTACTTATGATTTAAGGTTATGGATGCTTAAAATGATGGATTTTTTTTAAACCTTTAGAAGAAAGTCCAAGAAAAAGAAAATATTAAAGAGTAGTTTCCATGACAAAGAAACTGTTTCCATGCATAGTACTTTTAAATCAAAAATGAGTATTTGCCTATAGTGTTCAGAATGTGGAAATTTTATGAAATTAGACACACAAAAGAAATAGCTCATCTTTTGAAGTGCTCTTATAATATTTAAGGAGAATAATACATTATTAATGAGAAAAGATTCATATTCCCTCTCAGTTTTCCAAAATACCTACCATTCTTCAGAAATATAGTTTGAGTTTAAAGCATTGTGAGTTAAATAATTAAACACATGATACATGTGTAGATTGTTGAGAGATGATTATTTTCCATGAATATCTTATATTTTTGCACAACTGGAGAGTGAGGTAGTTCTGCCTATTGTTCTTGACTATGTTTTTAAGGATGTCTATCTAGTAAAGAAGCTTGGACCATATATATGTAATATATAATTATTTTAATATATGTAGTTACATATATATGTAATTCCTTAACTATATTTCCACATATTTATTTCCTTTATATGTCTATTTCTCTATATATTTCCATATACATATTTCTATATATATTTTTTCTTTGAGATAAAGGGCAGGCTTGCTATAGGCTTGGAATATAGAGATAGTATTTCCCTCTGAAGCAAAAGACAGACAAGTTCACTGTCTAGGGTAGTAAGTGAAATGTTTCCATCCAAAGCAAAGAGTAGATATGCTAAATGATCAGAGCTCCCTAGGCTCAGGGTTCCTCTCCTTTGATGCAACCCACCATATGTATGGTTTTCTGTGTTTTTTTTTTTTTTATTTCATTGCACTTATGAACTTCGGCTGCAAATCATGCATTGATTCTCATGCCACTTGCTGTGCTAGGAGTATATAGTTCTTCATCTCTGACCCAACTTTTGGGTTGTGCACCAGCATTTATGAAATTGTGGCAGGCTAGCTGGCAAATAGGATAAAATCTCAGACCCTTGACATTTCTTGACAGTTTTGGTGTGAAGCACTGTACACTCACAAAGACATTTTTTCTTGAAGAATGAGGGTCTGTTGAGCAATATACAGGACTTGAGGGAGTTCATGGAAATCAGTAGTGAATATGTAGATGAATTTTATGGACAGTTGGCATAAATAGTTCCAGAATTTTGTTGACTTTTATTGAGGAGGAGTTAAGACAATGACTATAGATTGAGTCACAGAAATGGTTAAAATATCAGCCTTCTTAATGGCCTGGTTGTTGCTAACTTTCCTCTCAGTGGGAGCACTTTCTTGCCATTTGGTTTTCAGCTCAGGTCTGCCCCACTGTAATACCTGGTACCAAAATTCATCCTGGATGGATGTAAGTTTTTTACTTATTCCCTTCCCTCCCTCATCTGACAGCAGTTACAGTGATGTGTTATCCACACAAAGAAATGAAAGGAGGAAACCATTTCAGTTTAAAAACCAGAGCACTTTTTTTTTTTAAAGATTTTAATTTATTTATTTTAGAGAGAAAGTGAGCACATGCAAGTGGGGGGAAGAAGAGGGACATGCATACTCTATGATGAGTGTGAAACCCATCTTGGGGCTTGATCTCTTGAGATCATGAGCTGAGTGAGCTGAAATCAAGAGTCTGAAGCTTAACCAACTGAGCCACCCAGGCACCCTGAAAACCAGAGCACTTTTAAAATTTCGGGTCATTGCAGGATGGAGAAGTAGGATGCATGATGCTTGTGTAGTAAGATTAGCAATACCTGGGTTGTTCTATAGCTTAAACCCTTCTATATATAATTTATCAAGACAGTCTCAGATTGGGTGAGCTCAGTTGAGTGGCTCTGGGTGGCTCAGTGGGCTAAGTGTCTGACTCTTAATTTCAGCTCAGGGTTGTGAGACTGAGTCCCATGTTGGGCTCTGTGCTGGGCATGGAGCCTGCTTAAGATTCTCTCTCTCCTTCTCTTTCTGCCTTTCTGCCCCCTGTTCACTCATGCACTCTCTCTCACTTGCTCTCTCTCAAAAAGAAAAAAAAAGTTAAAAAAGATAATTTCAGGTTGATTCAGACCAAAAAACAAAAAAAAGGGGGGGGGATGTCTTAGAGTTATTGGCATTGAGTATGGGCTACTCTGAGGCAGAGTACTCAGAGTACTGAGTACTCTGAGTACTACTCAAAAAGTACTACTCAAAAAGATTTCCTTGAGACAGACAAACTTCCATGTGAAACTATGGACAAGGCATTGAACAGTATTTTTTTTTTATTTTTATTGCCCCAGATTGGGTTTAAAATACCAATAAAGTAGACCCACTAGGGGATAAGAAACACCCAAATAAATCTAGATAAATTCTTGCAATCAACCCTTTTGACATGAAAGACACTTCTAGTTCTTGTGATAAAAGTGGCCAGAAATGTAAGAGATACTATTAGGACAAATGAGACCAAAAAATACCCTGGATAAAGGTGAACTTTTAAAAAGGCACCACTGTGTGAGTAAAGTCCTGGTAAGCCAAAGAGGGCAAATCGTAGTTCAACTAGAAAATCAAATGTAGTTCTGATTAGTGAGTCAGAGAATCCTCAAAGCTGAAATTGATACTATAGTAACAAAGACCTTGAAGCCTATATGTGAATTTGGGTGGAATAAAAATATTGGAAAAGTGGTTGAGTATCAGACAACCAACTACGTGCTGGAAATTAAAACTTCTTTGCTCACTGCCTTGGAGATATTCTTCTTTCCCTCCCTGCATCCCTATCCCTTCACCCTTTTTATTCTGTCTTCAGCTGCTTTTTTGTGAAAAGTGATTAGAAGTGTGGCTGAGTTCTCCTTATTCCCAAGAGTGACTGATGGCAATAGACACATGCGGAAATTTGAGGACAA
This sequence comes from Enhydra lutris kenyoni, assembly GCF_002288905.1. Lineage (NCBI taxonomy): Eukaryota > Metazoa > Chordata > Mammalia > Carnivora > Mustelidae > Enhydra > Enhydra lutris. The sequence continues at coordinate 21,504,823 of NW_019154099.1, forward strand.
CCAAAAATAAAAATTTTATGGCTCTCTTAGATGTAGGGATAAAAGTTACATCCTATCTTGTCCTATGAAGAGAGGGCTTACATAAATCCATTGATGAGGTTTGAGAAGTTTTTCAGCAGAGAAAGGACACTAACATGAATTGTTTGCTTGTGTGTGTGTATTTGTTGGGGACACTTTAGGCCAATAGAATGTATGCTGTTATTGCTTCTATCTCTGAATGCATAGTAAGAATTGATATGTTACCAGTCAGAAAGGCTAAAATTAACAAGTCAGGAAACAACAGATGTTGGCAAGGATGTGGAAAAAAGTAATCCTCTTACACTGTTGGTGGGAATGCAAACTGGTATAGCCACTTTGGAAAACAGTATGGAGGTTCCTCAAAAAATTAAAAATAGAGATGCCCTATGATCCAGCAATTGCACTACTAGGTATTTATCCAAAGGATACAAACATAGTGATTTGAAGGGATACATGCACCTCAATGTTTATAACAACAGTGTCCACAATACCCAAAATATGGAAGGAGCCCAGCTTTGTATTGACAGATGAATGGATAAAGAATATGTGATACATATCTCATATACACATATATATGTATATGTGTCATATACATATATGTACATATACACACATATTATATAGCCATCAAAAAGAATGAAATTTCACCATTTGCTAAGATGTGGATGGAACTAGAGGGTATTGTGCTAAGTGAAATAAGGCACTAGTCAGAGAAAGACAATATCATATGGTTTCACTTATATGTGGCATTTAAGAAACAAAATATATGAACATGGGGAAGGGGGGAAGAATAAAATAAGACAAAATCAATGAGGGAGACAAACCATAAAAGACTCTTAATCATAGGAAATGAACTGAGGATTGCTTGAGGGGAGGTGGGTAAGGGATGGGGTAACTGGGTGATGGGCATGAAGGAGGGCATGTGATATAATGAACAGTGGGTATTATAGGCAAATGATGAGTCACTGAACTCTGCCTCTGAAACTAATAATACACTATATGTTAATTGATTCTAAATAATAAAAAAAAAAAAGAGTTGACATGTTATATGTTTTTTCCCTCTTTTATTTAAGTTTCATTTAGTGTTCCTCCTTGAGAAAGACTGCATATACAGAAATTCTTTAACATTTGGAACTCTATTATGCTAATGATACTTTTGAGTTCTTGTTACTGATGTTTCGATGATTTGAACCTCTGGCAAATGGAGGCAACTCCTACCAAAAAGCATCCTTAGGGGTTGGGATATATTGTCTACCTGACACATTCAATTATGGTTGGCTATTAGGTGCATCATTTTTGAAAAACATCTCTTGGCTTATCATTGGAATCTTGTTGAAACTAAGGAAGCCATTTGACTATAGTTTAATATTCCCATTTTGTGGTGGGTCATGTTGGGCTCAGTGAGTAATATAGTGAATAGTATCCAACAGGTCTCACTAGTCAAATAGGAAGTGGTATATTCAAGAGCAGCCAGACTGGCTCCAGTAGGAATTTAGTTACACATGCAAAAGTATCAGCTTTCTTTGGTGGAAGTTTTATCTCCCATTCCACCACTTGAAGCGCTAGTGTATTAGAGCCCTCCATTTACAGAATTTCACCTAATTGCATGAACAAGCTTCACTGATGGTTAGGCAAAACAACTAAACTCAGTGGGGTTCATTTGCTGCTATAGTTGTTTAACTTGGGTAGTTTTGGTTTGCTTGACTATTATGAATAATGCTGCTGTGAACTTTCAGTAAGAGATTTTGTGTGAACACATGTTTTCTTCACTCTTGAGTACATACCTAGGAGTAGACTTGCTGGATCATATGGCAGTAATATTTAAACTTTTTGAGGAACTACCAAACTATTTTTGAAAGTGGTTGCACAAATTTACATTACTACCAGCAGTATATGTTCCAGTTTTTTTCACTTCTCTCCAATACTAATTTTCTCTTTTTTAGTTAAGTTTTAAAAATATTGCCATTGTACAGAGTGTAAACAGATGTTGCATTGTGGTTTTGATTTCCACTTACCTGTTATCTATAGATGTTGAAAATCTTTTTATAGGCTTATGAGCTAACTGTATATGTCTCTGGAGAAATATCTTTTAAGTGTCAATGCCCATTTTCTTTTTTTCTTTTTAATATTGAGTAGAAAATGTTATTTATATATTCTAGATGCAAGTGTTTTATCAAATATATGATTTTCAAATATTTTCCAATTATCTGGGTCATTTTTTCAATTTCTTAGGGATGGTTCTTTTGAGGCACAAAAGTTTTAATTTAGATGAAGTTCAACTTAATCTATTTTATCTTTTTATCTTTTAGCTGGTACATTTTGGTGTTATATTTATGAAAGCTTTGTCTAAACCAAAGTCATATAAATTTACTTCCAAACTTCCTTCTAAGAGCTTTAAAATCCCACCTTCGTAATCCTACCTCTAACATTTACATCTTTAATCATTTTGAGTTAATTTTCTATAGATGACTTGAAGAAGGTCAACAAATACGTTCTAAAATTCATGGATTATTTTGCATTTGTTTACCTTTAATTAGGTACTGTTTAATTTCTTTCAGTAATGTTTTGTAGTCGTAAGCATACATATCTTGTACTTTTTGGTTAAATTTATTCCTAAGTATATTTTTTATAATATTGTAAAAGGAGCTCTTTCCTTAATTTAATTTTCGGTTTCTTCATTACTAGCATATACAAATAGACTTTATACTTGCATATTGATTGTGTATCCTGTAACCTTACTGAGAGCATTTATTAGATTTATTTTTTTTAATTTTTTAGTGGATTCCTTAGGATTTTCTGTATACAAATTAAGTCCTGTGCAAATAGAGATTGTTTTTACTTATTCCTTTCCACTTGGATGAAATTTATTTTTGTTATCTAATTTCTCCTAGCATGAACATCTATTAAAGTATTCATTAGTAATGGTGAAGGAGGACCTCTCTCACCAAAAGGGAATCTATCTTTTACCTTCAAGTATGATGTTGGTATAGATTTTTGTAGATGTCATTTCTCAGGGTGAAGAAATTTTCTTTTATTCCTATTGAGTGTTTTTTCATGAAAGCTACTGGATTTTGCCAAAAACTATTCCTTTTAAATGTTTTTTTAAAAGATATTTAAAAAATAGGGGCGCCTGGGTGGCTCAGTGAGTTAAAGCCTCTGCCTTCGGCTCAGGTCATGATCCCAGGTTCCTGGGATCAAGTCCCACATTGGGCTTTCTGCTCCGTGGGGAGCCTGCTTCCTCCTCTTTCTCTCCGCCTGCCTCTCTGCCTATTTGTGATCTCTGTCCATCAAATAAATAAATAAATAAATCTTTTTAAAAAAGATATTTAAAAAATAAATATTTTAAAATGTTTTTTAATGTTTAATTTTTCTCTATTGAGATTATGTGGGTTTTGTTCTTTATTCTATTGATATAGTACTTTAGATTAATTTCTTTTGAAATGTTGAACTCACCTTGCTTTCTTAGGATTGTTATTATTCAATTGTGGTGTATGATTCTTTTTAGACAGTGCTGAATTGAGTCTACTAGTATTATTATTATTATTATTATTATTATTATTATTAGGATTTTACAACTATATTCATAACCTATATTGGCTCTTAATTTTCTTTTGATGCCTTCATCTGGTGTTCTATCAGGATAACACCAGCCTCATAAACTAAATTTGGACATTTTTCCTCCTTTTCTATCTTTCGGAGAAGTTTTTGAAGAATTGGTGTTGCTTCTTCTTTTAAAGTTTGGTAGAATTTACTATTTAAGTCATGTGAACCTAGACTTTTTTTTTTTTAATTTTATTTATTTATTTGACAGAGATCACAAGTAGGCAGAGAGGCAGGCAGAGAGAGAGGGGGAAGCAGACTCCCCCCCACGCAGAGAGCCCAATGTGGGGCCCAATCCCAGGACCCTGGGATCATGACCCAAACCAAACGCAGAGGCTTTAACCCACAGAGCCACCCAGGCACCCCATGAACCTAGACTTTTCTTTATGGGAAGTTTTAAAATCCCTAATTCAGTTTCTCATTATACACTTGTTGATTTTATAGTTCTTCCTGAGTCAGTTTCAGCAGTTTGTGTTCTTAGAAGTTTGTATATTTTATCTACTTTATCTCATTTGTTGATAGTATGCATTTATAATCTTTTTCATTTCTGTAAGGTCAGTATTGATATCTCCTCTCTCATTTCTGATTTTAGTAGTTTGAGTCTTTTCTCTTTTATTCTTGGTTGGTTTAGTTAAGCCTTTGTGAATTTGTTGACCTTTTCAGAAACCAAATTTTAATTTTGTTGATTTTATCTACTGCTTTTTATTATCAATTTCATTAATTTCCACTCTAATCACTTCCATCCTTCTTTTTCTACAAGGTTTAATTTGCTTTTCCTTTTACTGTATTAAAGTGAAAAATTCAGATTATTGAGATTTTTTTTTTTTAAGTGTACATTTATCGGTATAAATTTCCTCTTAATACAGGTTTAGCTACATTCTAGAAGTTTGGGCATGTTTTCTTCCATTTTCATTAATCTCAAAGTACTTTCAAAATTTCCTTGTGATTTCTACTTTGACCAGTTGATTGGCTGGGTTTGTGTTGTTTAATGTCAAAGTATTTGTGCACTTCTCAAATCTCTTTTTGTTACTGATTTCTATTTCTATCATATTTTGGTGTGAAAAAATACTTTGTATAATTTCAATCCTTTTAAGTTTATTGAGACTCATTTTATGACATAGCATATGGTTTCTTCTAGAGGATGTCTATGTACAAGTGGGAAAAAAAGAATATTCAGTTGTGTGGAGTGTTTTATAAATGACCATTAAGTCTAGATGGTTTATAATGTTCAAATCTACCAGTTCCTTGATGATCTTCATTTAGTTTTATTCACTATTGAAAACTGAATTTTAAAATTTCCAATTATTATTATTGAAGTATTCCTCTTTTCAATTTTGTTTGTTACTGGTTTATGCATTTTAGTGTTCTATTGTTGCTTTCACATATATTTAAATTTATATATATTTCTGGTGAATCAACTTTTTTATTACTCTGAGAGGATCTTCTTTATCTCTTGTATCTTTTTTCAATTTGTCTTAATGCATATTTTTCTGATATTATCCATTTCACTTTTCTTATGTTTCCTGTTTGCATATGGATAATTTTCTACTCTTTTCTTTTGAATATATTTGTATCTTTGAAACAACGTTATTTCTCCTGTAGACAGATTATATTTGGATTTTTTTCTTCTAGTCTGATGATCTGTGACATTTGATCAGATTGTATAACCCATGCACATTGAATGTTAATAGTGGTGTGCTTGAATTTATATTAGCCATTTTACTTTTTTGTCTAAACATCTCATGTCTTTTTGTTCCTCTTTGCACTTTTTTTTATATTAATAAAATATAAAATGTTCATTTAATGACTTTTCACTACATATAGAAAACTTTTTTCTTACTAGTTGCTCTAGAGCTTACCATATACATCTTAAATGATCATAATCTATTTTAGAGTAAAACAAACATTTCTAGTGAATATAGCTCTAAATCTTCTTGTAGATCTATATATTGCATCTATAAATGTTACAAACCAACAATATATCATTATAGTAATTATTATGTAATTTTATAATTTACAAAAAACTGGAGAAGGAAGCAGAAAAAGTATACATGTACCAGTTATGTACCATTTCTGGTTCTTTACTTCATTTGTTCCTTTACTTTGGAGTTAGTGTTTATATCATTTCCTTAATCCAGCAGAGCTTTGCTTCCACTGTCTCCTTTGGCCTCTTATTGTTACTTATTGTTAAATGTACTGTATTTATATTTGAGATAGGCACAAAATGCAGTTATATACTTGTTGTTTTAAATTAGGTATAGATTAAATAAGTATATATTTAAATCAGTAAAGAGAAAAGGAAAAATAAATATGAATTTTTACTGTCTTTCCTAATTACCAAATTACTTTTACCTGCATTCTTTCTTTCTTTCTTTTTTTTTTTTTTTTAATTTGGATTCTAATTGTAGCCTGGGTCATTTGTTTTTAAGCTAAAGAACTTTTTATTATTCTTCTAAGACATTTATTTAGAACGTATTCTATGAGGTTTGTTTATCTGGGAATTATTCATTTCACCTTCACATTTGAAAGATATAAGATTTTTGGTTGACTGTTTTTCTTTCAGCACTTTGAAAATGTCTTCTCATTCCTCTGTTCTCCATTATTTCTGGTGAGAAGTTAGCTATTAATCATAGTTGGTTTTCTTGTATGTGATGCAATGTTTTTCTCTTGCCACTTTGAAGATTTTCTTTTTGTCTCTGGTTTTCAGTAATCCTATTATGATATGCTTCAATGTGGAGCTCTTTGCTCTTAACCTACCTGGAGTTTGTGGAGCTTCTTGGTACATAGATTAAGGCTCAAAGTTGGGAAGTTTATGGCCATTAATTCTTTCAATTTTTTTTTCTGTTCCTTTCTTTTCTCTCCTGGTACTCACTTTATACATACATTGCTGTACTTAATAATGTATCACATTTCCAAGTCTTTGTTCATATTTCTTTATTCCTTTCCCTCTCTTCTTCAGGTCACATAATTCTACAGATTTATCTTCAGGTTTGGCAATACTTCATTTGGTAATTCAAAACTACTTTTGAACCCCTTTGGTGACCTTTTTATTTCAGATAGTGTACTTTTCTCCTCCAGAATTATAATTTACTTTTAAAAATGTTTTCTCTTTATTGATATTCTATACTTGATGAGACTGCTATAGTCTATCTTCCTTTACTTATTTAAGTATGATTTTCTTTTGTTCTTTATGTCTAATTATAATAGCTGTATTATAATAGCTTTATCTATGAAGTCTCTCCCACATCTAATTTTTGTTCACTGTTCCTCCTCCCTCATTAATGGGTCACTGCTTCCTTTCTTCCTTCCTTCCTTCCTCCCTTCCATCCTTTTGCTTAGCTCATAATTTTTTGTTGAAAACTACTCATGTGGCAGTTTATTGTAGCAAGTCTTCCTCTCCCCCTTTCTAGGGTTTGTATTTGTATTTATCTTTTTATGTGTTTGTCTACAGACTTGGGCTGGACTATTTTAATACAATTTTTTTTTTTTTTTAATGCAGAGTAAAGCCTCTGCTTTCATTCCTTTAAGAGTGTAGGCTTGAATATAAACACAGTCACCCTGGGATAATAATTTCTATAGGAATTTCTTAGATTGTCTCTTTCCTTGCCTCTTTGGTATCTTACCAAGGTGATTAGGCTCCGCTAATGGCTGCTGATTGCTACATTGTTTTGGACAATTTTCTGTGACATACATTGTTTCACAGTCTCATCTAATTATTTTTTACCCTTTTGAAAGAGTAATTTTGAGGCCAGTTTTTGAGGTTTGTTGTGGACGTAATAGTGATCTTTTTTTTTTTTTTAAAGATTTTATTTATTTATTTGTCAGAGAGAGAGAGAGGGAGAGAGAGCAAGCACAGGCAGACAGAATGGCAGGCAGAGGCAGAGGGAGAAGCAGGCTCCCTGATGAGCAAGGAGCCCGATGTGGGACTCGATCCCAGGACACTGGGATCATGACCTGAGCCGAAGGCAGTCGCTTAACCAACTGAGCCACCCAGGCGTCCCAATAGTGATCTTTTTAACCTGGCTCTTTCTGGTAATCTTCTGGTCTATATTTTATCTTGTTTTCATGAAGTTCCTAGGGTCCCTTCAATTGCTTGTGACCGAAATATCCATTGTTTTTAGAGTGCCCTTGAGATTCCCTGCACTTTTTCCCAAATAAAGGCAGAGGCAGTTTTGTTGTTGTTTTTTTTTTTTTTTTTTTTGGAGATTGCTGTGAAGCTTTAGTCTGCCTCACCTCTTGGGAAAAATCTCTGGAGCTTGGAATAATTGGCCCATTAATTCCAGAGTGACACATTTGCTTCATGAGCAGAGAGGTTGTTTGGTACCTCAATATCTGTTGTTCTTAGCTTTCCTCTTTTAGCATGGAACATCTGCCCTATGAAGCTGGGTGAGAGCTATTTGGGCCCATATTATTCTCAGCTTTACATGCCTAAATTGAGGGTCCAATTTGGGATTGGTGGTTGGGATGAGGAAAGAAGTCCTTTGTTTCTTGGATACGTTCACCTGGAATTTAGCCTCTTGCCACATGCTGCTGAGATGAATGCGAAATGCTGGTGATTTTACCCTCCTAGAGTGAAACTGTAGGGGACTGGAATAATGATTCCTGTCTTTTTGGCCCTTCCATGCAGTGTGGAATTCTCATTATGTGGAGCTAGAGTGGGAAGGGATTTGTGAATTCCTCAAATACCACACATTCTTGCTCTTATCAAATTTAGTAAATTTTCTTGAATAAATGTTGTTTTCATATGTTGTATGTACTTAAGACAATTTGCAGAAACTTAATTTTTTTTTTTTTTTTAAATTTGCTGTCATTGATCCCTGGGGAAAGGATCTACAGAACAATTCATACCACCATTCTGGAATCAGTTTCCCTCTCTTGTTACTTTACAGATTATTGGACTATTTGTAAAGACTTAGTTGTTTAGACCAGTTTGGAAAACAACAGACTAAAAGATTGATGAGTATTCTTTTAATGGCTGTTCACCTTGGAAATAAATTTCTGCTATTGACCAAAGTATTGGGATATTTATGAAGAGTCTCACAGTAAGGATCTGATGATACCACTTATAATCCTGCTACTGATCAAACTCAGGTTACCATCACTGCTGCCTGGTTCTGTTATCCTGCAGGGTACTATATCTACTATCAAAAACTGATGAGCATAAGTAAAATACTCTATATATATAATATATATATATATATTCTATATATATATATATCTATAGATATCAATATATAGATATTTATATTATATATTATAGATATATATAATATAGATATAGATACTCTATAAATATATCTATTATATCTATTATATATATAATATATAATAGAAAAACTCTTACTGTATGTGAGTGTTTCAACACTGTTGACACATTTTTTAAATACAGAATTTAACCCCTTCAGTCCTGTCTGGACTTCAGTCACATAATTGTGTTCTTTGAAACAAATATATTATACTTTAAAATCCCCAGAATATTTTCATTTTGATGATGGTGTATCTCAGTCACTCAACAATAGATTGGTAGTTAGCATATTTGATGTACCTCCACAACCCCTACTAGCATTCAGTTTCTAGTTTTCTAGAATGCATCAGTGCATTCCTTCTAGGGTGCATTCTTTTCACCATTGAGACCACCTTCTCAAATGTCAATTCTGAGTCTTTTTTTTTTCAGAAAAAAGATTTTTATTTATTTATTTGAGAGAGAGGGAGTGAGTGAACATGAGTAGGTTGTGGGGAGAGGGGAGAAGAGAGACAGGAAAAGGGAGAAGCAGTATCCCCACTGAGCAGGAAGTCGAGTGTGGGGCTCAATTTCAGGACCCTGAGATCATGACCTCTGCCGAAGGCAGACACTTAACTGACTGAATCACCCAGACACCTCATCAAATGTCAATTCTAAAAGATTTCTGATGCTGCCTCTCTTACTTCCTCTTGGTCCAAAACCTAATTAAGCTAGTTTGGTCTGTGTATGTAGTTGACCTAAATAAGTGATCCTCTTCTCTTGGCCACTCTTAATGGGAAAATGAGTAAAATAATTTTATAGAAATAGTTTTAAATATTGAGGATTACCTAATTACTGTTTCTAGTTATGATGCTATTTCCACCCCTTAATAGTACACCTGGACCATCCTGGTTGCTGTCATTCCAAAATAACAGCTCATCAGAAAGGGGGCCTAGATGATTCAATTTTAATTTTGTTTCATTCATGCATTTGGATTCTCTTATTTAATTGACATGATCCCAATTATTAAAAAAAATAATAATTAAGTAGTTAGTTGAGTCCTCCAGAGTCCAACATTAAACTTGATAAAATGGGCCAAGGTTAGGTAAATAATGAATGTCTGTACATTTTAGAAAATTATGCCTGTTCATTTTGCATCCAACCCTTTCATATAAGAGATGTGTGTGAATATATGTTCACTGGGGAAAATTATATTATAATTTCTGGAATAGAAGAACATATCATTTTTGTTCTGAATAAAGGGGAGCAACTTAGGCACCTGTGGAAGAAACTCTTAGACACTGAGAATTATGGATGGAAGAGGTATATTTATGGTTTTCATCTTTAAGATCTGTTCCTTAAACTTTTCTCTCAGAAAAGCCCGGATGTGGCTCTCCAAAACTGGCACAAGCACCTTTATTTTATCTGACTTTAAGTTCTACCATCTCTCTGCCAGATCATGTTCCTCATAATTTGATCACTATATTTCTCAATATTAACAAGAAGTTATTTGGAAATCTCAGGGAGCTTCAAAAATTGCCCCTCCCACACAAAACACTTGTTGGATGTAGATGTCTTCTGCACACACACCCATTACCATGCCAATTTCTCAATTATTCCCTGTAGCCAATGCATACCAACTTGATGCAATACACAAACAGGACAATCTTGAGTGGCTGTCTTCAAGTGAGTCTCTTTAAAACCATGAGTATGTTCAATTATTCAAACTGAACTAGGTATCAAAAGGCCTATTAGCTGCCTGGTAGAGCATATTGGAATAACTGACTGATGTAGGTCCCACTTGAGGGTCCTTCACAGTTGTCATCAGTGCATTCCTTCTAGGGTCATTATGCATGTCCAAGGACTGCACTTCATATGTGGAAACAGAGCATATGTTTAACTCTTTCCTAAAAACTGTATCTTTAACAAAGAGATGGTTATGAGAGGCCTTCAACTATTTAAGGAAAAACAAGCAGTAGATAATGTAGCCCTCAGAGAACTGCAGATTCTTTTCCAGATTGATGCTTCTATTGGTTATTTGTGGGAGCTTTCCAGTAGAATAAGTGACTCATTATTGATATGTACCATTTGGGAAGCTATCTCTATGATGGGAGTCACCCAATTAGGAAGGTGATGGGAAAATTATTCTTAATTTTAACTGAAGTGATCAGTAATACCATCTCAGCCCCAAAAGTGATTCTATTTAGCTTCAATTCTCTGTCCAGTGCTACTACCAAGTATAGAGTTTATTTGGAGTCTGCAATTGTTAATTGTTAATTTTACTGGAAATGCCAGTAAAAAATGCTACTGGGATTCTGAGATTCCTCAGGTAGATCCTGTTGTTTATGGGATCATTTTTTGAGACAGCTGGATTGGTGTAGAACTTGGATGAGGAGTAGAGCAGAAAGAATTGGTGAAGTCAGTATTGCAGGTTGTTCTCATCTTCCTGTGTTAAATCCTGTTGAACATAACCTTGATCAGGAAATCAGAAAAAAAAATAAAATAAAATAAAATAAATAAATAAATAGGAAGGTCACCTTGATCAAATGCTGTGTGGGACAGATTAAATGGATATGGTCTCAGTCTTTTTCAGGGAGATCAATCAGAGTAGATGGTGGAGTGGTATATCCATTAAAATTTTTCTATAAGCTAAGAAGTTATTAAATCAAGGTGGGAAACTCTTTGGGTTTCTCATGGTTTTACCTGTCTTGCATGCAAGTGTCTGGATATCTTTTTAATTGGATGATCTTTTCATGAATATATTTACAGCACACAGCTTTAGAAGGTAAGTAAGCATTAGTGCCAAGTTCAGACATTCTGATTATCTAGTATTATAAAAGTAATCTTCTTCTATCAGTAAAGGGTAGTTATGTAGGAGATTCAAAGTTCCTCTCTTATAGGGAACCTATAGCATGTATAGTTTATCTGGGCCTATATTGTGTTGTCCCAAAGAAATTGGGATCAATAGAAACCAACACACTTCATGCTCATGAAGCTCACTGTGTTGTAATAAAATCCTTTGTCTTTGGTTTATGAGTCTTGTGTCTTATACACAGCATCAAGGAGATTGTGCTAAGCAAAATTCTGAAGATACAAGTAGTATAAAATCTTAAATCTTAAAATTTCTTTGGCATTGATATAAAATATTTTAGCTAAATCATTTAAATTATATTGTCAAGAGTAGGTATAGACAAAATTTAGAACATTTCATAAAAATAAAATATTTTGATGAAAATAATAATAGAGTTAAGTTCATATTTTTAAATTTAAAATCAATTTTATTTATATTAAAAACAGAAGACAATAAAAAAAAATATGGGTACTGGAACAAAGATAGACACTTAGATCAATGGAATAGGATAGTCCAGAAATAAACCCATACTTTTATGGTGAATTATCCTGTGACAAAAGAGGCAAGAATATACACTGGGAAAAAGTCTCTTTAACAAATGGTATTGGGAAAACTGGACAGCAAATGGAGAAGAATGAAACTGGACCACTTTCTTACACCATGCACAAAAATAGACTCAAAATGAAGTAAAGATCTAAATGTGAGATGTAAAACCATAAAATTACTAGAAGAAATCTAGGTAAAAATCTCTTTGACATCAGCCATGCAAACATTTCTCTACATATGTCTCTTCTAGGAAGGGAAACAAAAGGAAAATTAAACTATTAGAATTATGCCAAAATAAAAGCTTTTGCACAGTGAAGGAAATTATCAACAAAATAAAAAGATAATCTATAGAATGATAGAATATATTGCAAATTACATAACCAGTAAGGTGTTACTATCCAAAATATATAAAAAAACTTATACAATTCAACACTTAGAAACACAAATAGTCCAATTAAAAAATGGGCAGAGGACTTGAATGGACATTTTTCCAAAGAACACATACAGATAGGCAACAGTTACATGAAAAGATGCTCAAAATTACTAATCATTGATGAAATGCAAGTTAAAGCTGCAATGAGATATAATCTTATACCCACCAGAATGGCTAAAATAAAAAGCACAAGAAGTTAGTGTTGATGAGGATGTGGAGAAAAAGGAATCCTTGTGCACTGTTGGTAGGAATGCAAATTGGTGTAGCTACTGTGGAAAATAGTATGGAGGTTCCTCAAAAAATTCAAAATAGAATTACCATATGATCTAGTAGTTCTATTGGGTATTTACATAAAGAAAATGAAAACAATAATTTGAAAGGTTATGTGTATCATTAGGTTTATTGCAGCCTTTTTTTTTTTTTTAACAATAGCCAGGATGTGGAAGTAACCCAAGTGTCCATTGATAAAAGAATGCATAAGGAAGATGTGGTATATTCTGGAATATTATTCAACCATAAAAAAGATTTTGGTTTCTTTTTTTTGCAACAACATGGATTGGATCTAGAGGTATAATGCTAAGTAAAATAAGCAGAATAAGAGAAATAACATATGATTTCACCCACATGTGGAATTTAAGAACAAAACAAATGAACAAACAAAGAAAAAAAGAGAGAAACAAAAAATCAGACTCTTAAATGCAGAGAAGAAATTGCTTGTTGCCAGAGGGGAGGTGGATGGGGGAATGGGTGAAATAGATAAAAGGAATTAAGAGTATGCTTATTTTGGTGAACACTGAGAATGTATACAATTGTTGACTCATTATATTGTATCCCTGAAACTAATATGACACTATATGTTAATTATACCTGAATTTAAAAAGGACAATGCATTTCTTTATTTAAAGACTGTTAAATTCCTTTGAATTATTCACAGACTATAAAAAGTTTGCCTCAGGATTTTAGGAAGATATATAAGGCATCATAAATGTTCAAAATAACAGGAAACAAGAAATACAGACTTTATAATGATTTGAGTGCCTATTCTGGAATGCTTTAAATCAGAATATATTTACATATTCACTTGAACTATTTCTGTCTTTTATGAAATATAATCTTTTCCAGTTTGGCTCTTGTAACACCTTTTACATTATTTTATTTAATATGCTTTTAGGTAATACAGCTTCGACATCTGGATATAAAATTAACAGAAATAAGTAACATATTTGGTGATATTAAATTTTTCTATGTTCTAGAAAATAAATGCTAAAATCTGATTTTCATAGTTGCAAGATATGCATTTTCTTTTCGTATTCTTAGAGGTCCTTTTGCAGAAGAGCACCTAAACTGTTGTCTCATCAAGCATAAAAGGAGATAACCTGGGGGGGAGGGGTGGAAGATACCTGTAAAGAAATAAAACATTCTTTCAGTTCCCAAATGCAATATTTTAAGCAAATAGTCAATGTTATGTTATAAAGCTGGTGAAAATGAATCTTCAAACAAGTGTTTAACTATACAAGTTTAGAAACAGAGCCAACACATTTTTTCTTCAGATTATTTGGATATGGGGTAAAATAATTATTATAGTCTCTGTGAAATCTACCTTTTCTTTAATCTGTAGTCCAAATTAATTTTTTAATTGAATATGTAACACTTACTTGGAGTTCACATCTAATTACTACTTATAAAGCATAATAAATCAGAACAAAATATCAGTTTGAGCATTTTATCAGAACTCACTAGATGGGTTATCTGTGACTTAGGAACAGATGTGTATGTGAAAAACTGACTTTATTTGAAAGATTCTAATTCATATATTTGATTATGCACAGTTGTTTTACAATATAGACAAGTCAGTCATTCAAGCTGATATTTTAATATCAAAATGAGTGTTGGAAAACACTATAATTTAAATTTTATTAGAGATTTTTGAAGAAAAAACTAGCTTATTTTATAGCTAATTAGCAAGAGTTTCCTGTAGTATTTTAAAATAATATTTAAGATTTATTCTTTCAATATTTTATTCATTAGTTATCCTATTCAAGAAAAATATATTTTGAAGTTGAGGAAATTAATCAAAGAAAGACTAAGTATCTAAAGGAAGTCTAAACATTAAGAACTGATAAAGTAGTAGACCAAGTATTTCAACCTAATTAGTGACCCTCAAGACTCTCATCTTTAAAGTTGTGTTATATGCCTCTCTCAGAATCACATACAAAGGGAGAAGTTACTATACTAAAAATGCATACACCAAATCACTATAATTCAATAGAAAGCTCTCTTTAGTAGTGGTATAATTTTTGCTTATGATGTTGAAAAAATATCTTTTGAATTGCTTTAAAAAGATTTCTTATCAAAGTTAAAATAAAAGCTATAGAGGATGAAAGAAAAGTCACATATTACTGGTTGATACAATTTAGAGAATTTTTACCAAGTTGTTAATGGATTTTAAGTTGTTTCCTTACACAAACTCAAGTTCAACATCTCAGAATCTTTGGATGGAAAACAGTAATTTTAAATAAAAGTAAACTATTACAGGCATAAACAGACTATATGTAAAGACTAATGTCACACATATCGTATTAAAGGAAAGATAATTTGTTGGTTATGGTGAGAATTAAAATAATTAATTTTTACTGTAACTGTCATTTTGCATCCAGTGTAACTACATTCAAGAACATAGTTTTTGAAGTTATTATTCTAACTAAAATCCTAAATCACGGAAGTTGTTCTTAAAATAAACATAGTTCTTCCAGTTTTGAGAACATGATTTCACTAGATTTTTTGCATAATTCTATAAATTTGTTAATGAGAGCTGCAGTAATATAGACATAAATTATCTTTGGTTACTACTTCACTTTCTTAGGTAATTTAGCAGGTTTCACAGAGAAAGATTTGTGTTATTTAAATAGAGTAGACTTACTTCCTTGTAGAGTTTCAATAACAGAAATATCCCACGTTTCTTCAGGAGTCACACAGTAAGTGTGTATAGCCATGTTTGTAAAGAAAAATATGAATACTTATCATAAAAATTGTTAAAACATGGGGCCCTTGGATGGCTCAATCAGTTGAGCAGTTAGCTCTTGATTTCTGCTCAGGTCGTGGTTTCAGGGTCCTGGGACTGAGTCCTGTGTTGGGCTTGAGGATTCCCTCTCTCTCTCCCTCTCTCCCCTTCCTCTGTTCTCTCTCTTCTCTCTCAGATAAATAAAATAAATCTTTAAAAAATGTTAAAACATCCTATAACTCCCATAACCATTTTTGTTAACTATTCCCATTCTCTCACCCTTCCCCTGACCTCCCTCAGGCAACTACTACCTGTATTATTCTGCCAATCTTTTATTTTGAGGTAGTTTTAGGCTTATAGAGAAATCATCAAATTAAGAGATTAATGTTAGTATAGCATGATTAACTGAACTGTAGACCTTATTTGGATTCCACCACTGAAGTTTAGTTTATAGTCCTAGGTTCCAATCCAGAATTGGTATATTTCTCATGTTTCTGTGATAGGCAGAATAATGCTCACATTTACCATCACTCTCCACCACCACTAAACCAAGATGTCCATGTACTAATCCCCATTACTTTTCACTGTAAAAGGGACTTTTACATTACTTTTCACTGTAAAAGGGACTTTGCAGTGATTATAGTTATAATTGAAGGATGGGCCTTGAGATTTTATTTTTTTTTTAATATTTTATTTATTTATTTGACAGACAGAGATCACAAGTAGGCAGAGAGGCAGGCGGAAAGAGAGAGTAAGGGAAGCAGGCTCCCTGCTGAGCAGAGAGCCCAATGCAGGGCTCGATCCCAGGACCCTGAGATCATGACCTGAGCTGAAGGCAGAGGCTTTAAACCACTGAGCCACCCAGGTGCCCCAGGCCTTGAGATTTTAAAAGTGGGCACATTCTTATCACATGAATCTCTTAAGAGAAGAGAACCTTTTTTGACTGTGGTCAGAGGAGATGTGAAGATAGAAGGAAGGTCAGAGAGAGATGTTGTTACTGGCTTTGACTGTGGAGAAAATGGGGCAACAGCCAAGGAATGCAGGCAACCTCTAAAATCTATTGGCATGGACCTCCAGAAAGGGACTTGGTCCTACAAATACCTATGTTAGCCTGGTGAGTATCATGTTGAACTTTTGATTTGCACAACAGTAACAATAAATTTGTGTTATTTCAAGGTATTGAATTTGTGGTAATTGTTATAGTAGCAAAGAAATCTAATTATAATTATTCAATATATTACAGCAACTTCAGCATTTCATTATATTTCATGACTGACAATTTTTAAAGAGGGAACTCCATTATTTGTAGAATGTTTCTTAATTTTGATTTGTCTACAGTTTTTTTTTTTTTCCTTTCTCATGATGAGGTTGTGAAAGTACCAGAAGAGTGATAAGTTCCTGTCACTGAGTAAATCAAGGACTACATGGTGTCATATTATCAATATGTGATATTAACCATGAGCACTTGGTTAAGCTGGTGTCTGCTAGGATTCTACACTATAAATTTGTTTTCTCTCTGTTACATAGTTTATGATTCTGTCTTTGAAACTAGACATATATATCCTGTATTAGCTTCCATATTTGTTTATAAATTTCTGTATTCATTGATGGATCTAGTTCTTGGTAATTATTTCTGTAGTATTCTACTGGTGATTTTCTAATCATCATTCTTCCTACATTTTTATTAATTAATAAATTAGTTAATTTTAAAATTTTATTTATTTATTTGACAGAGAGAGAGCATGGGAGAGAGTGAGACCACAAGCAAGGGGGAGGGTTAGAGGGAGAAGCAGACTCTCCGCTCAGCAGGGAGCCACATGTGGGACTCCATCCCAGAGCCCTGGAATCAAGACCTGAGCTGAAGGCAGATGCTTAACTGATTGAGCTACCCAGGTGCCCTTTTTCTGCATTTTTAATGGGAAATTTCTCTAAGGAAGAGGCATCCCTTTTCCTTTTACCCTTCCTTTCTCCTGCCCTCTCTCACTCTCTCCATTCTTTCCTTCCTTTCCTCCCTCCCTCCTTCTTTCCTTCCTTCTTCCATCTATTATCAATACAAACTCATAGATGTTTATTTTAGTCTTTAGGTTATAATCTAATGCTGTCAATATTTATTTTGTTCCTCGTGGTATTTCAATGTTGGCCATGGGAGATCTTTCATGTGGGTTCCCTGTGTCCTTTTGACATTCCCCTGTCTTTTTATCTTCCTGCTTTAACACTGGAATCAATGAATCTTGTGAAGAAACTTTAGCTTCTTCTTCTGGTGAAAAATAAAAATTTGGTCAGTAGATTTTCCTCAATCTGAAATTGAAAACAGAAACCACAATTTTTATTGTGCTTTTGTTATCATTGTGTAAAATGAGCACAATACATAAAAGGAATGTTCAAGAACATAAGTATTGCAGGTCATTACTGATGATTATATTTTGAAGCAAGGTTAAATTAAGCATGAAAATCCTACTTTAACAGAGGGTAGAATGAAATAAAATTAAGTATCAAAAACAGTTGTAAGCAACTGTGGTATACTGTTGTTCTTGAGGAACTTAATCCTGGCCAGTCTAATTTCACTACCAGTCTGAAGGGCAGCCAAGAATAGCCTTGAATGTGTTTGTAGTACTGTTTTGTACTAGGGCCCTTGGTAATTTTAGTCATTGAATCAGAACTGTTTATGATGATAGCTTATGATTCAACATCCTAAAATATGTTTTGGCTTGGAGGAAAAGACTTGACGTCCAGGTAAAAAATATTACAGGGACAGTGTAAAATGTGTTATCTGTACTTAACCAAAAACTTGATTTAAAATCAAGAATGTAAGGGGTGACTGGGTGGCTCAGTCGTTAAGAGTCTGCCTTCAGCTCAGGTTGTGATGCCGGGGTCCTGGGATCAAGCCCCGCATTGGGCTCCCTGCTTGGTGAGAAGCCTGCTTCTTCCTCTCCCACTCTCCCTGTTTGTGTTCCCTCTCTTGCTGTGTCTTTCTGTCAAGTAAATAAAGGAAATCTTAAAAAAAAATAAAATCAAGAATGTAAGAGTTAATTTTGTAGGGTACGGCCATATACATCTAACTTGAGATTGTTTGAAAGTGATTGTGATTTTAATTTTGGAAATCTAAAATTTAAGAAAAGAAGCCCCGAAATTGCTGTTTTTCTTAATGAGTTACAAAATATAGATAGCCTAATAATGTATTAAAAAGACTTCTAAAATCAAACTATTTTCTTTCTTTCTTTCTTTCTTTTTTTTTTTTTTAGCTTATACTGCTTTTTAGAGAACCATCAAATCTTAATTTATTTTAGGGAAAAAACACAATGCTTTATCTTATTTCCTTAGTTATCTCTAGAATAGAGAGCTTAACTTTTCTACACATGAATGAATTTATTTCAAATAACTGTAATTTCAGTATCATTTCAATAATAAAAATTTAAATATTTTTTGCTAAAATTACTTCAGTAAGTATGTTGTACCTCCATATATTCTAATCTGTAGTGTAGCTGAGTTGGTATTGCTTTATATTAATTGCTCAAATCTGGTATGGACTTAGGATACACTAGATAATCAGACTTCTTTGTCTCCTTAGAAAGATCAGAGATATCTCAGAGACAGCCTAAGAAGGTCTTCTATGAATAAAGTGCATGGAATTTAGTTCTTAATCCTTATAATATCTAATTTGGCAGCTCAGAGAAATTATTTTTCCCATGCTTCTTATATTTGCCCCAAATTGAACTCTTTCATGCTTCAATGGGTGCTCCTAATTCAAATATACTTTTGGTTGGATGAATAAGTCATGCTTATCTTATCCACATGTTCCATTAGTTTATTAAAGGCTTGACAGTCATAATTTAAAAAGGCCTAATTTTATTAGATGAAACAGTTTTCATGCTTTCAGCCTCTCAAAAGTCAGTTGCAGCATCTTTCTCCTTCCCTATACCTTGGGTGACCATATAGCCTACCATCCACAGTAAGACAATATTGAGAGTGAAGGTAGGTACAATTACTAATGACTCTAGGACAAGTGAACTTATGCCCTGTCCAAGCAACAGATGATTATGCTGCATATACTTCTTTCATAATTTTAAATAGCCATATTTAATATTTTTCAGATTAATGTTCCCGTAAAGACATACACTGATTTATATAAAGGATCAAACTGTTTTCATTTAACATCATTAATTTTTTGCAAGAGGGAAACTCTAGCAGATTCTCTGTCTCTGTGTTAATCTATTTCATTCTGTCAATTACCAGTAACTATGTTTTGCACAAGGCAACTACATAGTTCTCATTTAATTGTCAAGCACATGTAGGATGTTTACATTATTTTTTTTCAGATGAGTAACCTGAAGCTCAGAAAATTTGTCTAATTTCTCAAGCTTCTTATAGAGCAGAATTCAGATTTGCAGCCAGGTCTCATATTACTTCAAGTATTTATTCACAAGGCCCATTAAAAATTATTATTATTATATTTATATCTTAGGTTTACTTTAAATATGTTTTTGTTTCTTCCATTTGAAGCCATGTAATTCTTTGTTAATGCCATACACAACTTTGTTGAATATCAGTTTTTCAAAGAAAAGAAAGTGTTGGATAAGAGATTACATTCTAGAGTCTGATTCCAACATCAGAACTTGGCTCTGCAACCCACAGGTTTATGGTCTTTGGAAAGTCACACTCTCTCCACTCTGAGTTTCCTCATTTTATGAACCAATCAAATAAGGTCCTTTCCTTAGTTGTTTTAAAGTGTTAGTATATGTAAAAATAGATTAGTTAACATAGGTAAAGTATTAATCATTATTATATTTGAACTATTTTAGCATTTATAAAAATGCAAATGCACATGTGTTCCATATATTTATGAGCATTTTATATGTTTATAAATATATGCTCATAAGTAAATCTATTTATATATGTTTATATGTATATAAGAAACTATGTTTACAAATGTAAGTATAAGTAAAAATCATTTATACTTGCACTTACATATTTATATTATTTATATTTGTAAAGTATACTACTTTATAATAAATCAGGTAACATAGGAAAAGTAGTAATCATTATTACATTTTAATTATTTTCTTCTTTAATTCCTAGGAAAAATTCTGTATGATCTATGAACTTAGTTTCACCATAGAATCATTTCTACACTACTAATGAAATGTTAATATCAGAACTTCCAGAAAACGGGACAAAGAGGAAATACTGTTGTGTACTTGATTTAGATATTGTGATAATTTATACATATTCTTTGTTACCATCTTCCTATCCTTAATCAATTTCTCATTCATTAAAATGTGGCTTCATTAGTTTGCCCCATTAATTTAAGTGGCCATATTTTTAAAATGCAAAACATAGAACATTACCTTTTGGGAATTTTTGGTTTGTTTTGTTTAGTTTTAGTTTTTCTTTTTTTTAAGAGAGAGAGATCAGGAGCAGGGAAAGGCAGGGGCAGAAGGAGAGGGAGAGAAAGAATCTTAAGCAGGCTCTGCACCCAGCGTGGAGCCCTACACAGGGCTCCATCTAACCACAAGATCATGATCTGAGTTAAAATCAGTTTCTTAACCTACTGATGCACCCAGGAACCCTGACTTTTTGAAAATTTCAATAAATGAAAATACCCATTTGTTATACTTTCTCTACATGCTTTTTATCACCTCAAAACAAAAACTTACCATATAATTATCATCATCACGGCTACTTTTATCGACTGTCTGCAGTATACCCCTCAGAAAACTTTTCAAAGTTGGCATAAAGTACAGATAAAACAAAAACAAAACGAAACCTGAAATGTAAGTCATGAAGGCATTTGTCCAAGCTTTGAAAAGTGCTGAAGGTATAGTTCTGATATAAATGGATATCTGCTTGACTCTCAAACCACTGTCTTTCCACTGTGCGGATGTTTTTCACAAAGAAAAATTTGCTTCAGTAGAACAGGATCTCATCAAATGAACTATAAATGATGTAAGAGAGGCAATTTGCATAATACAAGAAGTTACTAATTTGGCTACAAAGTATATAAACTGAGTTCTAAATTCTCATATTTTTATGAAAGAATACATGTAAGTCCGATTTGTTTCTCTAAAGCATGGAGCTATTATAAAGAAAGTGTGTATGAGACAACAAAAATCAGATGAAAAAATACCTGAGAATATTCTAAAACATTTTAAAATCATGTATGTTTTGATCTGTGAGAAGAATCTTGGTTACAATGTAGGTAAAACTTTTTATTTTACAGTTGAAGTAAATAAAATAATGATATAAAAATAAATAAATTGTCCAAGGTCATATGACAAATTTTACCAAATTCTGGGTGGGAATTCATTTTCCTTGATTTTAAAGAATAGTTATTTTAATTTATTCCTAATATATCTCCTATAAATTTTCATTATACCTTAGAGATATATCACGTAAATAATAGTATATGCAAAAATCAGATACTTATAAAAGATATATGACAACCATGTTGTTGATTTGACTTAAATAAGTATGTCTTCTTCAATAAGTAATAATTAGTATTTAATGATTTTTCTCATCTTCCTAGAGCCAAGAAATGCTTTTATTTATATGAGATAGGTGTTTTGTATGTCCCATGAGTGTTGAATAGTGATTTATTTAATTAGCAAAAGTTTATGGAAGATTAAGATACTTTCTTACCTGCAAAGTGAAATTCCTCTAAACAGTTGCCTAAACTGAATAAATTCTATTAACTACAATTTGACCTTATTTATAAAGATTCGGTAAGCTATAATCTTTGGAGTTTTATTAAATATAGAGCCTCTGAACTAAGAGATATTTTCTACAGTTTGCTAGCTATGTGACCTTAGGAAACTTATTAAACTTTCTGCGGCCAGTTATCTACCTATAGCATGGGAAGGATAATAGTACTGGAAAGGCCTTTCATAAGAAATGAAAAGTTAATATTCATGTAAAGCACAAAAAAAACCCACTGCATATTTTTGTCTTTTTATCTTTTAAATTTGATGTAGCATATGTCTTTGCAAGACTTTTTGTAGGTACTCATTAAATACTTTTATCTATCTATCTATCTATCTATTTATTTATTTAAATTTTTTTTTTAAGATTTTATTTATTTGACAGAGAGAGAGAGAGAGAGATCACAAGTAGGCAGAGAGGCAGGCAGAGAGAGAGAGGGGAAGAAGCAGGCTCCCTGCAAGCAGAGAGCCCGATGCGGGGCTTGATCCCAGGACCTGGGATCATGACCTGAGCTGAAGGCAGAGGCTTTAACCCACTGAGCCACCCAGGCGCCCCTATTTATTTAATTTTTGAAGAGGGAGTGAGAAGAGGGTGGTGCATGGAGGGGCAGAAGGAGAAAGAGAATCTCAAGTAAGCTCCACACCAAGTGGGGAGCTTGAACTAGGATTTTATCTCACAAACCTGAGATCATGACCTGAGGCGAAATCAAGAGTTGGACACTTAATCAACTGAGCCATCTAGGCATCCCTTGGTAAATATCTTTTAATGAGGTTAAACTATAAAAACTGTTGGTATTTTGAGTTTTGCTTTAATACCTTACCTTCTTGCTGAAATCCTTCCATTTTCTAGAATTGCGACTGTCATTTGAGGATAAAAAATAGTGTGTTATCTTGTCTTATGACACTCATGCAATCAGTGTTGGAGGAAGTGATCTACATATCATGGTGAGGTGCTTAAATCAGCTCTGCCTCCAGCAATATCTACCACACAATATAACTGCAACTGATACAGGTTTCTTTGGTGGAAAGCAGTTTTGTGATGTCAGATAGCAATGTTAACTCTTACTAATGTTAATTCACCTCTGGACCCTAGAGAGTTGATGTGGTTTTATAAGCAATTGATATATACTTCTTAATATGGTGAAATTGCTATACAATTTATATATGTTTATAATTACTATTTCTCTACTTTTCCTTCTTGTCATATGGGGTTTTATTTAGCAATTAACCTGGATTTTATGGCCCAGTTAGAAAGCAGTACATAGCAGTATGCTTTAATGCCACTTTAAAGTATTTTCTCCTGAAATTACTCTAAGTTACTTTTCAAATAACTATCCAAAGATAGTTACCTATATTTTGAACCCCCTAACTGATCCATAGGTTTGGCCTAAGATACCAAATTTCTCTGAAAGTAGTGAATTCAATTCAATTTTTATAAATCATATTCATTGTTCATATGAGATAAACCCAAAGACCTAGAATAGTTTATGTAAGGTATAAACAATGAAGGATTGTGTATTTCCTCTGTGTAAAAGGTTAAAATAGAGAAAAACAACATCATTGCAAGGTAAATACAAGCTTATTATTAAAAATGTGAAGGCCATATTAAGTATAAGAATGAGCCCCAAAATAAATGTTTATATGCATTTTAAAAGAAGAGCTGGCAAGTTTCCTTAAGGAGGTAGAACATGATAGACATAAGGATGTACCAAGATGCTTCAAATCTACATCAATTTTACTTTAATTTTAATGTGTTTCATGTGATAATGTTGATTTATCTTTGATGCCAAGGAAGTATTAATTCTCTACCAACCTTTTGAAAAATAGCCAATTATTCTTACTAGATAGACTCAAGCCCAGTTGTGCTGTTTTCATTTAAATGCAATCTTGAATTTAAAAAAAAAAAAGAAACTCAAAGAAGAACCAATTAAAATGTTCTTCAGGAGAGTTATTAGTAATAAATTTTATTCAATAGATATAAACACTATTCAGCATGAAAATTCCATTAAAAAAAAATTTACTACGTAAAACTGCGTGTGGGTTATTAAACAGCATTGTACTTTACCCGAATGGATATACCCTAGTTCTGTTGTCTTACCAAACAAGGACATCTTGAATATGTTCTATTTTATAGATATGGTAATGGATTTATTTTCATGTTCAGAATACCAAGATATTTCCTGATCAGGTGGTAGTTAATAATCTCCTGAAACCCAATGTTAAGTTATGAGTGATGTCTGTATTCCATAGGTACTGTTTAATCAATGAGTTTACTATTGTTAGAAATAATATTAATGATAGGTATTTCAGATAGAGTATAATTTCTCCTATATCATTTAGATTAGGAGCTTGGTGAAAATTAATAGATCTATTATATTTACAAACCAACTTATCAAACTTTCTTAGCAGTCCCTCACTGCTATTATTCTTGACCCTAAATGTGTTAATTCACCATTCTTTTTCTGTCAGCTGTCTGCACTGTTAGTTGAAGATTTCCAAAAAGCCTGAAGGGTGCACTGTCAGCCGCAGATACCCAAGTCAACATGGTAATATCAGTTGATTTCATTCTAGACAGTATATACACACACACTTGCACACGGTACACCTTACCTTGTAGAAGTACTTGGCACATTTCAAAATATAACCTTTTGTTATTGCATTTAAGTGCCTGAAGCAGCACAGAATTTTCACAATACCATTTCTGCCCCTCAATTATTTTTTTTTAATCCTAAAAGTTTTCAGACAGATATTCCCTAAGAGTCACAATAAAAATAATAATAATTACAAACAACAGCAACAAAAAACACCTAATTCTCGTAATGCTTGAACAGACTGATAAGCCATCTAGCCTCTGCATTGTTCCACTTTTCTGTGCACTTCAGTGAATGAAGAAGCTATACTTATTTGGGAAACATATTTATTGATCATTAGGATTATGCCATATACCCACATCTTACTAGTTTGAAGTTTAAAATAAAAAGCAAACTCTAATCTCTTTATGGCATAAAAAGAAGGAAAGATGGTTGATGGAACCAGGCACAGACATTGGAACTAAAGAAAGTCAAGGTCCAAAGGCAAGTTTAAGTCTATTGGTAACTCCACCCTGTCCCCCTCACAATTCATCCCTTAAGTTTACTCACAGCTCTTGACATTTTCTTTAGTAACCCTATAATCCATTAAATGAGTGGTCATGCTAACCATACACGGTTATCATGGGCTAGTTTGTTTCTACCCTGGCTTTACAATACTTTTTCCCCCGGCGATGGATCAATCAAATCCCGATCTGAGAGTATTTGTACCACTTTGAAAACACAATTCTAAGAATTTGAATATTTGAGCACTTCCCATGATGTGAGTAAAATTGGCTAAACATTGTCATGATAAGTAAGGCTTCCTCTAGGATGGAATCAAATGTCTCATTTGTCCTAACTGATGTCAACTTGCATGGCAGGAAATTAGAAATTATATTAGCATATATCATGATTTAGTCAGCCATTCATGTAAGTAAATCTTTATTTTTTGAAACTATTATCTGGATAAATAAGTAATATTTGGGTAAATATTTGGATATAAGTTCCATAGGTGTACTTAGTACTAAGTGAATTATCACTTATTTTTGTGGATTCAGGATCTGTATAGAAAGCCTGACAAGCATAACCATTTTTTATTGATTTTGTATTTAAAATTAATTTATATTTTAACAAAAATTTAGAAATTAGTTTATATTCAAAATTAAGTCTCTGAAATTGTTTTTTAAGATTTTATTTTATTTATTTGATGGAGAGAGAGACAATGAGAGAGGGAACACAAGCAGCCCACAGAGGGAGAGGGAGAAGCAGACTCCCCACTGAGCAGAGAGCCTGATGTGGGGCTCAATCCCAGGACCCTGGGATCATGACCTGAGCTGAGGGCAGGCGCTTAACGACTGAGCCATACAGGTACCCTAAATCTCTGAATTTATAACTAAATTCATTTATAACTAAATTCAGAGACTTGAATTTCTTGACTCATATATTTGAGAGCATAGTCATTTTACTCTCAAACAAAATGTAGAATTTACCTCTCTGGTAGATCATTAAAGCAGAATTTGTTGAACAAGAGTATTTTGCAGGATTAAGGGAACACCTGTAAAGTACCAGCAAAAGTGATCTAGAACAGTGGATCCAGTGACCGTATAGAAACAAGGGTCAGAAATACCTAAAGTCCAGAATTTAGGCTCTCATTCTTCACATGTGAGGCTGGAGAGGAAAATCCCTAGCGGAGAAGAAAGTACTTGAGTATCTGAATTTTGTTTTATGCTAACTAATTCTGGATAATATGTTTATTACTAGAAGTCGAGTCTGTCTTTCCCTTTGAAAGGTTCTGATATGTAATATCATAGTAAAGTACACTCTTTCTGGTAATCTTAATGCAAAATGGTTAACAACAGGAATCCAACTTGTTCAAAATGCCATATGACTTCACTCATATTTGGACCTTAAGAAACAAACAAGCGGAAGGAAAAGAGGGAGAGAGAGGGAGGCAAACCAAGAAATAGACTTTAACTATAGGGAACTAACTGGAATTTAAAAACCTGAAAAAATGGGTGCCTGGGTGGCTCAGTGGTTTAAAGCCTCTGCCTTCAGCTTAGGTCATGATCCCAGGGTCCTGAGATCAAGCCCCACATTGGGCTCTCTGCTCCACGGGGAGCCTGCTTCCTCCTCTCTTGCTGCCTGCCTCTCTGCCAACTTGTAATCGCTGTCAAAAACAACAACAACAACAAAAAAAAACTCTTCAAAAAAAACCTGAAAAAATAAAACTCATTGCCATAAACAATGTATTATTTTATCAGCCTTTAGTTGTAATGTGCTTATATTTGTTATATTTTTATATGAACCTCTGTTCATGTAATTCATAGATGTATAGCTTCACAAACATATTTTACAATCACCAATCCTTATATATACCTATTCAGATATGATTGTATTTTTCTTTGGTGGTAATTTTTTTGTTTCAGAAGCTGGAGAAATATATATTAATTGCACAAACAAC
Source organism: Enhydra lutris kenyoni (assembly GCF_002288905.1). Taxonomy (NCBI): domain Eukaryota; kingdom Metazoa; phylum Chordata; class Mammalia; order Carnivora; family Mustelidae; genus Enhydra; species Enhydra lutris. Next base: position 21,532,219 of record NW_019154099.1, read on the forward strand.
TAATCTTTCAGTTATATTCTGAATGAATCATATTCAAGATCATATCTAAGAAAATTCTTATAAAATTATTTAACTTAAGAAAGGTTCATAATTTACTTTTTGAAAGTGTATCACTTTTTTTTTTTCATTCCTTGCTGAATTCTGTACTTTTTTTGTCAAGGTCATGTAGCTCTGTATCAGATAGTAACAGAACTTCAGCAATAACAGCAGATGCCATCTTAAATTAATGTAAGTGAATATTTTTTTTGCAATTTTTATTGTTTCTCTCTTTTGCACCCATTTTGACAGGGAACAATGTTGGGTTCAATGCTGGATGCCCTAGTGGTACCCTAGAGTTATTTTAACGGATTCAATTTGCTTTGCTTTTCATGTAAGAACAGCTTTTCTTCTTAGATATTTTTGAGGTATAGGAGAAACTATTCTTACATAAAATGTTTGTAAAAGTTTACTCTTTATATAAAATTTCATTATAGAATAGTAGAATTTTAAAACTGGAGACCATAGAGATCATCTATTCTAGCATTTTTCAAGGTTTATAATACTAAAAAAAAATCTGTTTACCACTCTTCGTGTTGTTTGTTTTTACCACTATTTCTGTTCCTGTTTTTCTTCATTAACAGAGTAGTTGTTGCCTGGTTTCCCCATTTCTACTATTCCCTCTTTAAGTCAAAAGTAGAAAATTGAATTAGTTTACTTGTCTGTAGTATATTTTGAACTATGGAACACTGGAGTAGTTCAACTTTTTATTTTACAGATAAAGAAACACAGGTACAAAAATTTTGGCTGATTCCAGGAGTGCACACATATCTCATAGCTGAGGTAGGTCTAGAGTATCCTAAGGGTTCACAAGTGCAGAGGCCTTTCACCCATTCTTTCTCTATTTTCTTCCTAGTGTTCTTTAACCACAACCTTTATAATATCTTGACTGAAGGATTCTGCCTCATCCTTGTCCAGTTTTCTTCTTTCTTGCTGTTTGATTTTTACTTTGTTTTTATTTGCCTACCCTTTAATTTCAATTACTTTATATTTCCAATGTCAGAGTCCACAGATTACAATTCACATATCATTTAATGCCTCAATTCCAGTTTATCCTCAATGTCCTGGGTGATTTGGACACTGTCTACTAAGCAGTGCAATAGGAAAGAGTCAAAGCTCTAGTTTCATATATAGACTCCCTGGGTAAAAATCTGATGTCTTTATTTACTACATAATCTTGAGTGTGTTATTATACTGCTCTGTTCCACAATTACATTATCTCTAAAAAGTGCATTATAATTATGCCTGCCTCTTAAATTTACAGGATTAAATGAGTCAATACGTGTAAACTGTTTAGAACAGTGCCTGGTACATAGTGAACTCTTGCTAAGTGCAAGCTGTTACTATAATTTCCTCTTGCTGTTGCCATCCAGCCATGCTCACACTCTCCCTGTTATTTGAATATTCTTTCCTAAGCTTTTAACTCTTAGGTACCACTCTTCATTTAATTTTCTTACTCAAGTGTTTCATGGATTTGTTATCTTCTTGACTTAAGATTTTCAGCTTATATGTTAAATATTCAAAGATCTTACCTGATTCCCAAATATCACATCCATTTATTTTCCATCAGATTAAAATCTTTTCATTTTCTTTTATCAAATTTTGGAAGTGATGTTTCTTGTTTGTTTATTTATTTATATGCATCTTTATGTTGTGCATTCATGAGATTGATGAAATTGTCTACAGTAATTCCTACTTGTTACAGCAGCTTAAGAGTAGCTATTCATTATCCAAAATACATAAAGGATTTATAAAACTCAACACCCCAAAAATAAATAATCCAATTAAAAATGGAAAGAGGACATGAATAGACATTATTCCAAAGAAGACATACAGACCGCCAACAGTCACATGGAAAATTACTCAGTATCATTCATCATCAGGATATACAAATAAAAACTACAATGAAGTATCACTTCACACCTGTCAGAATAGTTAAAATCAATAACATAAGAAATAACAGGTGTTGGGGCGCCTGGGTGGCTCAGTGGGTTAAGCCACTGCCTTTGGCTCAGGTCATGATCTCAGGGTCCTGGGATTGAGTCCTGCATCGGGCTCTCTGCTCGGCAGGGAGCCTGCTTCCCTCTCTCTCTCTCTCTGCCTGCCTCTCTGTCTGCTTGTGATCTCTCTCTGTCAAATAAATAAATAAAATCTTAAAAAAAAAAAAGAAATAACAGGTGTTCACATGGATGTGGAGAAAGGTGAATCATTTGTGTTGTTAGTGGGATTGCATGCTGCTGCTTCCACTCTGGAAAACATTATGGAGGATGCTTCAAATAGTTAAAAATAGAACTATCCTACCCTCCAGCAATTGCTTTACTAGGTATTTATCCAAATACTATAAATATACTATTTTGAAGGGATATATACACCCTGATATTTATAGCAGCATTATCAACAGTAACCAAATTATGGAAGGAGTCCAAATATCCTCAGCCATCAAAAGAATGCAATCTTGCCATTTACAATGATGTGGATGGAGTTAGAGAGTATTCTGCTAAGCAAAATAAGTCAGTCAAAGAAAGATAAATGCCACATGATTTCACTCATGTAGAATTTAAGAAACAAGCATAGAGAAAAACAGAGAGAGAGGCAAACCAAGACACAGACCCCTAACTATAGAGAATAAACTAATGTTTATCTGAGAGGTTGTGAGTGTGTGTGGAGGGGGCGGATGGGTTAAATAGGTGATGAGGATTAAGGAGGGCACTTGTGATGAGCACTGAGTATTGTATGTAAGGGTTGAATTGCTAAATTGTTTCTTTCACTGTGTAGAAATTCTTTTTCTTGATGAAGTCCCAGTAGTTCATTTTTGCTTTTGTTTCACTTTCCTCCAGAGATGTGTCTAGTAACAAGTTGCTACCACCAATGTCAAAGAGGTTACTGATGGTGTTCTCCTCTAGGATTTTGATGGATTCTTGTCTCACACTTAGGTCTTTCATCAGTTAGAATTTATTTCTGAGTATGATGTAAGATAGTGGTCCAATTTCATTCGTCTGCATGTTGCTTTCCAGTTTTCCCAACACCATTTGAACAGACTGTCTTTTTTCCATTGGATATTATTTTCTGTTGTGTCAAAGATTAGTTGATCATATTGTTTGGATTCATTTTTGGGTTTTTTTTATTCTGTCTATTGATCTATGAGTCTGTTTTTGTGCCAGTACCATACTGTCTGGATCAGTACAGCCTTGTAATATAACTTGAAGTCCAGAGTTGTGATGTCTCCAGCTTTGTTTTTCTTTATCAGTATTGTTTTGGATATTCAGGGTCTTTTTTTTTTCCCCATAGATATTTTAGAATTGTTCTAGCTCTATGAAAAATGCTGGTGGTATTTTGATAGGGATTGCATTAAATGTGTTGGTTACTTTGGGTAATATAGATATTTAACAATATTTAACAATATTTGTTCTTCCAGTCCATAAGTATAGAATAATTTTCCTTTTCTTTTTTGTCATCTTCAATTTCTTTCATAAGTGTTTTATAATTTTAAGAGTACAGATGCTTTACTTCTTTGGTTAGGTTTATTTCCATGTATCTTATGGTTTTTTGGTACAATTATAAATGGGATTGATTGCTTGAATTCTCTGTCTGCTGCTTCATTATTGGTGTATAGAAATGCAACATATTTCTGTAAATTGGTTTTTGTTTCCTGCAACTACTGAATTTGTGTATCAGTTCTAGCAATTCTTCAGTAAAATCTTTTGGGTTTTCTATATAGACTATCATGTCACCTGCAAATAGTAATAGTTTGACTTCTTCCCTGCTGATCTGGATGCCTTTTATTTCCTTTTTTTTTTAATAGCATATTTTATTTTATTTTATTTTTATTTTATTTTATATCATATAATGTATGATTTGTTCCAGAGGTACAGGTCTGTGGTGCATCTGTCTTACACAATACACAGCGCTCACCACAACACATATCCTCCCCAGGGTTTGTTGTCTGATTACTGAGTCTAGGACTTCCAGTACTAGGTTAAATAACAGTGGTAAGAATGGAAATCCCTGTATTTTCCTGACTGTAGAAGAAAAGCTCTCAGTTTTTCCCCATTGGGGATGATATTAGCTGTGGTATGTTCTGTCTAAACCTACTTTGTTGAGGGTTTTTATCAAGAATGGATGCTGTACTTCATCAAATGTTTTTTTCTGCATTTTTAAGAGGATCATATGGTTCTTGTCATTTATTTTATTAACGTGGTATATCCTGTTGATTGATTGATGAATAGTGAACCACCTTCGCAACCCAAGAATAAATCCCACTTGATCATTGTGGAATGATTCTTTGAATGTCCTGTTGGATTTGATTTGCTACAATTTTGTTAAGAATTTTTGGATCCATGTTCATGAGGGATATTGGCCTGTGGTTTTCTTTTGTGGTTTGGTCTTTATCTGGTTTTGGAATCAAGGTAATGCTGGCCTCAGAGAATGAGTTTGGAAATGTCCTTCCACTTCTACTTTTTGAGACAGTTTCAGAAGAAGGGTATTAATTATTCTTTAAATATTTGGTAGAATTCCCCTGGGAATCCATCCACCCATCCAGCCCTTTTTGGAAGATTTTTGATTAGTGATTCAATTTTTTTTGCTAGTCATCCCTCTGTTCAAGTTTTCTATTTCAGTTTTGGTAGTTTATAAGTTTCTAGGAAAGCATCCATTTCTTCCAGGTTGCCTAATTTGTTGGCAGATAATTGTTCATAATATCTTCCTATAATTGTTTGTATTTCTTTGGTGTTGGTGGTGATTTTTCCTCACTCACTTGTGATTTTTTTTCCATTTTTTTTATTGTTATGTTAGTCTCCATACAGTACATCATTAGTTTTTGATGTAGTGTTCCATGAGTCATTGTTTGCATATAACACCCAGTGCTCCATACAATCCATGCCCTCCCATCACCAGGCTCACCCATCCCCCCAACCCCTCCTTTCTAAAACCCTTAGTTATTTTCCTGGAGTCCATAGTCTCTGATGGTTTATCTCCCACTCCAAATTCGTCCCATTCATTTTTCCCTTCTCTTAATATCCTCCATGGTATTCCTTATGTTCCACAAATAAGTGAAACTGTATGATAATTGACTTTCTCTCTTTGATTTATTTCACTTAGCATAACCTCCTCCAGTCCCATCCATGTTGACATAAAAGTTGGGTGTTTATTTATTTGGTTCCTTTCTATTTTCTTTTTGATAACTCTGACTAGCGGTTTATCAGTCTTATTAATTCTTTCAAATAAATAGCTCCTGATTTTATTGATCTACTCTCTTTTATTTCTATATCATTTATTTCTTCTTTAATCTTTATTATTTCCCTCTTTCTGTGGACTTTGGCTTTGTTTGGTGTTCTTTTTCTTGTTCCTTTAGGTGTAAGTTTAGGTTGTATGTTTGAGGTTTTTCTTGCTTCTTGAGGTAGGCCTGTATTACTATACATTTCCCTCTTATGACCTCTTTTGGTGCATCCCAAAGGTTTTGAACTGTCATGTTTTCATTTTTACTTGTTTCTTTTTTTTAAGATTTTATTTATTTACTTAACAGAGAGAGAGAAACAGCAAGAGCGAGAACACAAACAAGGAGAGTGGGAGAGGGAGAAGCAGGCTTCCCACTGAGCAGGGAGCCTGATGAGGGGTTTGATCACAGGAGCCTGGGATCATGATCTGAGCTGAGGGTGGAGGTGTAATGACTGAGCCACCCAGGCACCCCTCATTTTCGCTTTTTTCTATGTGTGTTTTTTGTTTTTTGTTTTTTGTTTTTAATTCCTCTTTAATTTCCTGGTTGACCCATCATTCTTTGGTAGGATGTCCTTTAACCTCCATGTATTTGTGGCCTTTCCAGGTTTTTTCTTGTTATTGACTTCAAATTTATAGTGTTGTCGTCAGAAAACATGCATGGTATGATATTAATCATTATGCATTTGTTGAGGCCTGGTTTGTGACTTAGAATGTGATCTATTCTGGAAAATGGTCTATGTGCACTTGAAAACAATGTGTATTTTGTTGTGTTAGGATGAAATGCTATGATTATATCTGTTAAATCCATCTGGCCCAGTGTGTCATTCAGAGCCCTTGTTTCCTTGTTGATCTTCTGCTTAGATGATCTGTTCATTCCTATATGTGAGGTGTTAAAGTCCCCTAGTATTATTTTATTATCAATGAGTTCCTTTATGTTTGTTATTAATTGATTTATGTATTTGGGCACTCTTAAGTTGGAGACATAAATGATTGCAATTGTTAGATCTTCTTGGATAGACCCATTTATTATAATATAATGCTCTTCTTTATCTCTTATTACAGTCTTTGGTTTAAAATCTATTTTGTCCAATGTAAGTATTGTTGTTCAGTCTTTCTTTTGACATCCATTTGTATGATAAATGTTTCTCTATTCTCTCACTTTCAATCTGCAGGTGTCTTTGGGTCTAAAATGAGTCTCTTTTAGGCAGCATATAGGTGGGTGTTGTTTTTTAGCCCTTCTGTCACTCAGTGTCTTTTGATTAAAACATTCCATTTACATCCATAGTAATTACTGATAGATAGGTATTTCGTGCCCTTTTATTATGTGGTTTGTTGTTGTTTCTGGAGATCTTCTCTGTTCCTTTCTAATTTTTGTCACTTTTGTTCTTTCCTTCCCACTCAAAGAGCCCACTTTAATATTTCTTTCAAGAGCTGGTTTAGTGGTCATGAACTCCTTTACTTTTGTTTGTCTGGGAAATTATTTATCTCTCCTATTCTGAATGATGGCCTTGCTGGATAAAGTATTCATGGTTGCAGAGTTTTCCCACTCAACACGTTGAATATATCATGCCACTTTCTTCTGGCTTGCTCAGTTACTGTACAGAAATCTGCTGCTAAACTTACTTGTCTACCCTGTAAGTTAGGGATTTCTTTTGTCTTGCTGCTTTTAGGAATTTTTACTTATCATTATATTTTGCAAATTTAGGTACAATATCCCTTGGTGTTGGTCTGCTTTTGTTGATTTTGATGGGAGTTCTCTGTGCCTTCTGGGTTTGGATGTCTGTTTCCTTCCCCAGAATAGGGAAATTTTCCACTCTAATTTCCTCAAATAAACCTTCTGCCCTCTTTTCTTTCTGTTTTTCTGGAACTTCTATGATGCAAATATTATTGTGTTTGATTGAGTCACTGAGTTCCCAAAGTCTACTTTTGTGATCCAAGATTTTTCTTTTCCTCTTTTGCTCAGCTTCATTATTTTTCATAATTCTGTCTTCTATGTCACTTATTTGTTCTTTTGATTTTTTTCATCATTGTAGTCATTGCATCCAGTCACTTTCAAATCTCAGTTATTGCAGTTTTCATTTCAACCTGATTAGTTTTTAGCCCTTTTATCTCTCTGATAAGGGTCGCCTAAAGCCCTGATATCTTCTGTATTTTTCTCATACCCAGCTAGTATCTTTATGATTGTTATTTTAAATTCTGAGTCAGTCATATTACTTATATCTGTTTCAATTAGATCTCTGCCCATGACATTTTCTTGTTCTTTCTTTTAGGATGAATTCCTCTGTCTTGGCATTTTGTCTAGATCTTTGTCTTATTCTGTTTGTTAGAAAAGTCTGTTATGTTTCCTGTTTCTGAGAGTAGTGACTTTATAAAGAAAACGGTCATATAATATACAGAGTCTGGTGCTTCAGGAGGTGTCTCTGGTATGTGCTGTGTGTACTCTGCTGCTGGGTTTTGACTTCTCTATCCCTCAGATCAGTGTCTGCAGAGTTTTTCCTTGCCTGCTGCAGGTAATGATGGACCTTGGTCAGAGTGTGGTGAGTTTTAACTTTGTGTGCTCTGGTCTGCTTGCTAAAAGAGACTTGATGCTATTTCCACTAGAACTGAAGCTTTGCAGAAGTCTACAGTCAGCAGACGTGGTGCTTGTGGAGTTTGTCCTGGTCTTCTGTGGGAGGGGCCTACTGTGCTGATTCTTAGGCACACTTCCCCAAGAAAAAGTATTCTTAGCAGAGCACAGGGGGTAGAACCTGGTATAAGTAGTTTAAGTAGTTTGTGTTGGTGCTTTGTTGATTCCTGAAGTTGGTTTATGGTGAGGGGTAGAGAAGGGAAATGGCACCAGCTGCTTCTTTGTCTCTGGAGAGGGGAGTCTGTGCTTGTTGCTCTCAGGGAAGCATTGTTGAGGAGCAAATAATTTCCTCTTTTGTGTCACAGGCATTTTTCAGATTGCTGATTCCACACTGTCTCTGGGTTACTTGCCTACATACAGTGTACCTTGGGCTCTAACCTAGCCAGGCTGGTGACTTTAAAAATTCCAAACTTCAGGACCTGGTGTGGCAGGGATCTGCACTGGCCTTCTGGGAAAGGGTTTCATTGCCTTGAGACTGATGCAGGTTTGACCCAAAAGTGCAGTCATGCCAGAGTGCAGGAGCATGAGTTTTAGAACAAGCCATCTAAGTAGCCAGTGTCCCAGTTAGTTGCCCTTGACAGGTGTCTCTGTACCTATGCTGAGGGCTAGGAGAGGGAAATGGCACCTACCATTTTTTTGTTCCCAAAGAGGCAATGTCACCTCTCACAGATGGGCTTCAAAAAATGGGCAGAAGACATGAATAGACATTTCTCCAAAGAATACTTACAAATAAGCCCAGGGTTCTCCTATTTCACCACTGTCTTAACTCCCCACCTCAGGTCCAGATTTTATAGTTCAAAATTCAGTTTTGGAATTTTTGCTGTGTAGTTAGTGTTTTGCATATACACTTTGAATTATTTATCAAAAGAAAAAAAGATATTTGCCATATTTTATACTCTCTTCTGCTTTAAAATACAGATGATATGGATAATATTATCAAGTTTACTGTGCTATTAGGAAAACCAAATATCACTGATATAAAACCCCTCAGTGCTTTCTCACTGTAGTTAATAAATAAAACTCCATTTTATTACTTCTATTATTTTTGTCATTGAATTGTGATAAGTATATTTAAACTTTTCTGATAAATGATGATGGAGAGAATCTTAAAGAAATGATGGTGATTGCAAATTTATTGATAATTTCTACATTCATATTTTTATTGAATCTTTATATGTTTAGTAGCTTCATATGTGACTCTGTCTAGTATTTCCAAATACCATGTAAACTGTCTGAGAGGAGCCATGTAAGCTGTCTGAGGAGAGCCATTAGATCCTTCCAATTTTTATCTCCCATAAAATATGTAATATAAATTGAGGAAATAACTGAAAAAAAAAAGTTATTTAAAGAGTAGACCTAAAGGGCAGAGCAGAATACTCAAATTTATTTTCTTTATCCCTCGAGGGAAATGTCATTGCTATATTTCTGTGCTGTTTCTCACTTGAATCAAATGCTATAAAGCACAATAAAGCTGTACATCTTTTCTTTGCCTGTATAAATAAAGATATGGTTGTATTTATTTAACCTGGATATTGAAATTTAAAGATTTAAGATTTTAAGCTGCCCTGATCAAGAATGAGAATGTATCTGGGATATTTTGGTCCACTTTAACAAGTTAGCCTGACACAGTTATGTGAATACTGCAGAAGACACAAGATTCCTGGGTTGGTGCAAAATAACAATACACAGATTCCCTGAGTCAGATCTCACAGGATAACATTAAGCAGGGCAGGTGTACATTCAGGAAGATACATTCCAGATCAGGAACCCTGAATTTATGGAAATCAGTATTTTGTAATAGATAATAAGCACGCCTGCTTTTTGCACATGAGGGAAACTAATTTTATTTTCCAAGCCTGGAAAAGTCTGGTCATTGCTTTGGAGAGAAAAACTACTTTGTATTCCCAGATATTTTGCTATAAAAACATTCTTGAATAGTCTTTAAAGAAAAAAAAAAGACAGTCAGTTCCTCTATTCTCAAGATGTACAAAAACATAAAAGACCTATGGGTAATTGTCTCCCAGAAACACCTTTTTACATTGACAATGTCTTTTGATTATAAGACAAAAAGGACAGAATGACATTTGGTTTAAATTGAAGCATTCCATTGCTAAATGTTTTCTGTTAGGTAGAACAGTCTTCTATTATTACTTCTGAAGAAATTAACCTGTATTTTTATTGCTTCAGGAGATATAGATCCACTCCGTACTTGTTTTCTGCCATTTCAGTTTTGTTTTATTTTATTCTGTTTTCTATTACCCCCCAGTTCAGGTCATTATGTAACAATGCTTTTAATTTTTTTTTTAACTTTTTCTTAGAACTAGGAAAAAGATAGTGATTTTCAACAGAGAATGACAATGGCCCATAGCATGGCTGTTACACAGACTAGATACTATATAGGTAAGGTGGAATTTGTATAGAAAGTTGGCACTAGAAAGAGATAAAGTCAGAAGGAAACATGCAATCCAAGTAGAAAAGAAAAACTGTTTAAAGTGAGATATTATTACAAATTTTACACTTTCTTTAATTCTTTAGCTATCATAATTTAAAACAAAGCCTAAGGCATTGTGTTTTCATCAACATAGTTTCATAAATGTACCTATTCTATAATATTAGATTTAAAATAACTTGGTACAATCCATTCTCCTTATCTTTTTTATATATTAACTTGTGTATTTTTCATTTTGTCCTACTAGGTATACATTTTATGAGAGAAGGGAAATGCATTATTTTTCTATACACTGCTGTAACTCCTGTACCAAGAATTATACCTGGAAAAATAGTCATGGATATTAATTGAATAAATTAATTAAATACCATTATGATTTGCATGTAAGATATTTTTAAATACCACCATTTGTTTAGTTTCTGTAGCATGATAAACAAGAATATAAAATACATTTTTCAAATCTACCATGTTTTAAATATATAAAAGAATTCAAGCATTATAAAAGTCTTTAATAAAATGGCCAAAATGTATGCTATCAGTATTAAGACTACTGTTTCAGAAATGAGAAGAGGTACTTGACTTAATTTTCTTTTAAGTGCGTACTTGTAAAATGAGACAAAATTTGTTAAGCTAGAAATGTCATTAAGTCAAAGCTTTAAAATACTTTGTAATGACTGTCTTTTTAAGACACTACAGATTGCAGAGGAAATGATGTACTTTGGTGCTGCTCAACAATATGATCTTTGGATCAATACAAGCCTGGGTTCAAATCCACGTTCTACCAATATTTATGTGACTTTGGCAAAATTTTAAGCCTTTAGAAGTTTTAGTTTCTTTCCCTATGAAATAATGACAATAATAATAAATAACTTTCTGAACAGTATATGAGATTATCCATGGAAATATTTAGAATTTTGCCTGGTATGTTGTTATTATTAGCAAACTTTGATGTGAATGTGTTAAAATTTTATTTCATAAGAAGAATTAAAGTGTTTTTTGTTGTGTTGTCTGTGATACTCCAAATATGATTCTTTAGCTATATGAAAACTTGCCTTGTTTATCTTTGTTTCTCTAAGGATTAATTTACTCATTAATCGAACAAAGAGTTGTTAACAATATCAGTATGAAAAAAGCTTGGCATTATAAAAAATGCAGTTGTTGGAAGTAGTTAATAGTTGTCTTAAGAAGACAAGTTAGTGAGTTACTGAAGTAACTTAGAATCTAACAGCTGTCGGATACTGAAAAATCTTGAATGTCAATAAGGTAATATACATGTAGACTGATGAGAAGACTTCAAATGAAATCATATTAATTACAGAGACCCATAGCAGAGTGAATATACATACATGAAAAGTTTTGGAGATATCTGATTTTTTAAAAAAATATTTTATTTACTTATTTGACAGAGAGAGAGAGATCACAAGTGGAAGGCAGAAAGAGATGGGGGAGCAGGCTCCCTGTTGATTAGAGAACCTGATGCGGGACTCGATCCTGAGGACCCTGAGATCATGACCTGAGTTGAAGGCAGAGGCTTAACCCACTGAACCACCCAGGCACCCCGGAGATGTGTGATATTACAGCACAGTTACCATGTTAAAGAAATTGTCTCCTCTACATCTTATGGAAATTCCCGGTGTTATCCTATTTTTCAGAAACTAGAAAAGAACAGTTACTTAGAATTTTTATAAATCTGGATCCATTAGTACTTAAATAGCTTAAAAGTAAATTATCCCTCTAAGTAGATGGTCAGATACATAAATGTACCCCAGGAAAACATTTTCAGAGAAGCATGATACACACATACACGATTTCTGAAAAATTAAAATGTAATGCCATTAGTTCTGTATTTGAGTGTTCAAATGATTTCTAACACTTGTTGCACATCATAGTTTTCAAAAAGGAAAAAAAATAATCAGTAACAACTTCTTCAGCATGTTTAAAGTACTATTGAGTATTTACTTCCCTAAAAGATCATCAGAATAAGGCTTTGATCAAATAAGTAGATTACCTCTTGGACAGAGTCCTACAGAAAGGGATGTTCAGCAAAAGATTTTTTATAGGGATTTTGTTCTGGGCTCAAATAATTTAAAGGGTTATTTAAGCCAAAAAATTAGTTGGGATCAGGACAAGATTATAACATAATATTAAGGAATTGTAGACACAAACAAGTGACAGTCTTAAAGTGAGTTGAAATTAAGCTGTAGTTTGATAAGTTGCTCTCTCTTGTGAACAAACAATTTGAGCTCTACTAATATAGTTTGAAGGATTCTTTCTTCAAAAAAACCAGAAAAGTTATTATTTTTTCATTATCATCCTGGGCAGCAATTTTCCAGAACAGCTCTTTATTTATGTTCACCTAAATGTTTTTTTTTTTTTTCTCAGTCCTAATAGTTAAAGTATATTGATATAGGTGGTTTCAGTTCTCTGTGCCCATTCTTTTAGGCTTATAAATGTGTTTCAGGCATTTTATAATGTACGGGCTCTACCAGAAAAGAGAACCTTAAATATTCAAATGTAAAGTGTACAGAGTAGGATAAGCTTATAGTTAGTATTAATTAAGGAGACCATTAATTTATAGTTAATACTCAGATAAGTTCAGCCTTTTCAGGGTACTAATAAAAGAATTCTTCTTTTACACACATGCATACATGCACATGTGCACACAAACACACATACAGTATAGTGACTCTTGTGAAAGCTCCTACAGCCACAACTGTTAAGTGTCTTCTATGTAAGAATGAGTAGAACTTTTGAATAAAATGATAAAATAATTCCCTCTTAATCAGCAATAATTTGGTAATAATCCTAGTCCTTTTAAATTGGGAACAATTGCCAATATGGAAATATCCAGAAATTCAATTACTGAGGTGCTTGGCTGGCTCAGTCAGTAGAGCATGTGACTCTTGATCTCGAGGTTATGAGTTCAAGCCCATGTTGAACATAGAGCTTACTTAAAAACAGAACAACAACAACAAAAACAAACAAGCAAACAAATAGAAAATCAGTTAGGAATTAGATGCCTTGGGAAATATACAAGGTTTACTGCTGCTAGAATTTTTGAACCACAAAACAGGCAAGTCTGGGTATATTATTTCAGAATTGAATTGGTGATAGAAATGGTTGTACTCAAAATGGATTCTTTCATTAACTTTATTTTTTCTTCCTGCTATTGCAACTATATAGAAACAGTGGTACATGCAAGCCATCATATAATCAAAAGAGAATTTCAGGGATGCCTGGGTGGCTCCGTCAGTTAAATGACTGCCTTCAGCTCAAGTCAGGATCCCTGGGTGCTGGGATTGAGTCCCACATCAGGCTCTTTTTTAGCAGGAGCCTGCTTCTCCCTCTGCCTGCTCTGCCTGTTGCTCCCCCTGCTTGTGCTGTCTCTCTCTCTGACAAATAAATAAATAAAGTCTTAAAAAGAAAAGAAAAAAAAAAAAGAATTTCAAGGTGACCCATCTACATACTTCAAGTTGCAGACAACTAAATAATTACACAGTCACTGGCTGTCACTGGTATACTCAAGGTTATCAGTGATTTCTGCATTTTCTGTTACCATATGTGATCCAACTAGAACCTGTGGTCAGCAGCATTTGCAGATAAATCACAGAATGAAAGTATCAGTAAGCCAACGCAATGCAGGGATTATGATCTAAATGTATTCTGATTACCCAATTTTATTCAATAACAAAGAGAACTGGTTTGCTCAATAAGGCTTTCCAAAAATCAGTGACCAAAGCTTACTGCCTCCCTCAACATTTCACGGTTCATTTCTTTGTTCCCCACATTTTTCCCCCTTGTTACCACTTGTGTAGCATAGCACTCTGCGCTCTTTAAAAGAAGCCTGAGTTATTCAAAATATGTCGGAAAGAAATGATTTTATTTTATTTTATTTTAGTAGAAGTAGAGCCCAGTGTGGAGCTTAAACTAACAACCCTGAGATCAAAAGCAGAGCTGAGACCAAGTGTTGGATGCTTAACCAACTGAGCCACCCAGGAGCCCCTAAAGGACTACATTTTAAATACGGTTTGGAAGCAATTCTTTTATATAGACTTGCACCATGGAAAACATTGAAAGATGTGACTTTAACATCTAAGGTTCGGCAAAAGTAGCAGTCAGCATCAGGTGAATTAGACAGAAACAGTAGTAGACTGGCCAGGGGAGGACAGCTGCTTCTGTGGGGTATAAGGAGTTTTCTGGAGGCATCAGCATTCTTCTGAGTTTCAATGTATTTTTGATCTCTAATATACAGAAGTTTGGAAATTCAGTGACACCTTAATTATAATTATATGAAAGTAAAATTAAAGAAGCATTGTGTGTTTGTTTAGGAAGCAGAAATTTAGGAGTGGTTTTTTTTTTTTTTTTATCAATTTTGGCTGCTTTCTTTCTCAAAGACAATTCTTATTTATTTATGATAGTTCTCTCCATGTCTGTTGGATGTGGTTAAAATCATATGGGTCTCTGAAAATGTGAGCAGTGCTATTTCCAAATGGCTAAAACAAAATGGGTAAAGAAGAGCCTGTTGAGTAGGTGAAAAAGCTAATCCAGTTTTTCCTGTTCCTATTGAACTTCAAGCGGAATGAGAGGGCCAAGGCCAGCTTTTTCTCCACCTCTCTAGAGTTAATAATGTTAGGACAAATTTGAATTACTTTTTGTAAGCAACTCATATGATTACTACCAACAGGAGAGGTAATCAATACTAGCGAGATGAGATCATCATCAGTAATGACTTCCAACCTCATCCACTTTTAAGGTCTTTGAGTAAAGCATGGGTTTTAGTTGACTGAAATGAAAAATAAAGAGAGAGTGAAAGAGAAGGAGAAGGTCACTGCCCTCAATTTCTTTCATTAATTTGCTTACCATACAAAGAAATAAGTGGAAATGACTGACAAATGTTATCTGTGAATGCTTTAGATTTTGTTCTTGTTATGTTATTTTGTTTTGGTTTGCTCCTTAATGTCATGGCTTATATGACTACTAGTTGAATATCTGTGCACTAAAAACTTTGGGTCATAGAATGTTAATTAAAATTACTAGGATGATACTATTGCTTACAATTTTATATTTGTTGAGGATTTAAAACAAAAACAAAAGAAAATAAACAGATTGCTCTGTTCATACCTGCTGAAAGTTAGACCCAAAATACTTATTTTGGTTTATTAGAGAGATTTGAAATGTCTTCTTTTATAAAGATCCAGACTTATGGGAACTATTCATTTGAGAGATGGATTGGTGAACGGTATGTTGCAAACTGGATACCATGATAGAAATCCACACACAGTATCCAAATTTATTTGATAGGTCCTAAAATATATGAAGTAGCTTGATTATAGTAATGCATCTAAATGCTTATAAAGGAACAATATTTTATGTTAGCAGGCACTTTCATAGCACTAGCAATTATTTAACCCTACTAAAATATTAAGGCTTCGTAAAAACTCAAAGTAAGTGGAATGACCTGTTGAATTACATAAAAACACAAAATGGATAAGAATGATAGACATGATTAAAGTTTTAAAAACATCATTTATTTAAGCATCTATATTTTCTCCATGTTTTATCCCATCCTCTCCCATTACTATCTGAAAAAAAAATATTGCTCTTCTGCCACGTGCATTAATTGCCATTAGACATCCATTTGAAATTGTAGATATGTCAGCATAATTGAAGGTAAATTCGACTTCTTTTTTTTCATGCTCCATGGAACTCCACACTCTTCCCATCATTGGTTGTTTATTTTCCCAGGCCTCAGATCCTGTTTTTCAGGAAATGAATGAAGGTCTACTGAGACAATTTATTTTCTCAATTTCAGCCATTGAGTCACTTTATAAAGTTAAATACTCCCCGTTGCAGAGGACCCTCCTGCCATATTAAAAATGTTTGTTCTTTATGAGAAGAATAATAACAATAAACAATACCGTTTTGCAGTGCTAATCATAACAATATGACTTTCACTTTTAAGTGATTATCAGGGAAACATTCTCTGTCAGATCCTTATACCCAAATCCTTATATCCCAGATGCTTATAGGTTTGCCCTCCTGTCTGAAAGTAGAGCGTTCCTATGAAAACCTTCATAAGCCAAATGTAGTGATGTGCAGAAGCAATTGCCATTAATTTAAATGGAAAATTTGGGGGGAATTTCCAGACCCCCCAAAATAACCTCTTTTGCTTTTCTGAAACCTTAGGACACATCTTACTAATGGATGCACAAAATAAATGGAGATAAAAACCAGATGATCACAGTCACAGTGCAAATCTCTGGTGGCTTGATGCTCAGGCGCTGAGTGTAGTTCCCAGGGAAGGAGGTTGGAAGCACCATTCTCACTGCTCAGAATATATGTTCACTGTATAATGTCTTGCTGCAAAACAAACAATAAATTCTATTTTTGCTTTTAGCCTTTTTTTTTTTTTTGTAAAAGCAAAAATCCTCTTCAAATTTCTATTGGTTAGAGAAAATAGTTTCATTCATGTAGGTCCTTTCTAAAGGTGAGGTAGAGTAACACAAACTTTCAAAAAGCAGGAATATCTGTATTTTTAACTTTACATCATGATTTTTAACATAATTGTTTTTACAAAGATGACAAGTGAAGTTCAAGAAGTCAAATAAATAACATGTACCATTTAAAGTTAAGATTCAGGGTTCAGAATTCAAACACAGATCCTTAGGGTTCAAAGATGATGCAGTTTCTCCTAATGTGACACTGAGATAACCTACTTTAAATTTGAGATTGTTAATGTGACACAGAATAAAATTTGGGCTACCTTTCAGTTTCCTATGATAGATTCTTTGATAATCTGATTATTAACATTCACAAAGAACATTTAGGAGAT
The DNA here is from genome assembly GCF_002288905.1 of Enhydra lutris kenyoni. Taxonomy (NCBI): domain Eukaryota; kingdom Metazoa; phylum Chordata; class Mammalia; order Carnivora; family Mustelidae; genus Enhydra; species Enhydra lutris. The sequence continues at coordinate 21,549,376 of NW_019154099.1, forward strand.
AAAATCTATTCAATCATTCATGTATCCATCACTAGACAACGTCAGTGTAGTGGAGGACCAGAAATTTAGTTTTTAACTCCACTAGGTCATCAGTGAAGTAGACAAAGACAACACAATTCGAAATATTCACTCTGGTAAGCTCTCCTTTCTGACTTGCATTGGTGTCCCTTTGCCTTTTGAGGCAAATAAACTGTTAACTATATTTGGGGGATGGGGAGTGGAGTGGGCATTCTTTACCCTTTGTTTACTATCTCCTTTTAAGTTTTTCCCATTTTGTTAGCTTTGTTCTTTTTACAATTGTTCTCCTAATTGGAGGTAATTTGTTGGTGGTGGTAGTTATAGGTTGAAAATTTGTTTGTGATCTTTCTTTATGTGAACTGTATTTTTTTCATTTTCTCAGCAATAATTTATTGAAGTCTTCCCTATCTCACACAAACGGATTAAATATGACAATTGGATTAGATAAGACAACATATCATAAGGGGATTTATATTTAGTAACTCTTCAAAAACACACAGAGATATATATAAACATGCATATACGGATATACGCACATACTCATAAGTAAACATACAAACTGCCACTTTGGGTATGAATTTGGTCTAGTACTAGCCCTGGAATCCCAGAGATTTCTGGGCCTTGGTATCATGCTCCTTAAATAAATTTGACTTCACTTATCAGTGCATCTTCATTGTTTTATAAGCAGTTTGAATCTTTCTAAATTATTGTAAATATTTTAGAATCTCACAACATAAAAGATTTCTATGTTTCTTAAAAATACTAATTTCACATTTGATATTTGAAGTGGTAACAGAATGCACAAGAGCAATATCCTTATGTTAGATACTCAAAAGTCTGGATAGAACAAGGGACATAGCCTCTGTGACACATATACTTACAAAATACTCCTTTGTGTTACTAACTTCCCAAATATTTTAAGAGATTTTATCATGTGCAACAGGGACTTTATGCAAATATATTGCATTTTCTTCCCCATTTCCTACCTATATCTCTTCAAGGATGCCAATAAACTTTTGATTAGTACCATGGGCATTTCTAACTTTCTGTATTCAGGTTTCCTTTTCAGTGAATTCTGTCATGAGCTGGACTACAAAGTTTTCCCTTATATTCTAACTATAATTCATTACACTCCTGTGATTTCTTTATAACACTTTTTCTTAATTTGCAGGAAACTCTTCAGAAGCAGGTCATCAATCACTGAACATGTGTGTGAAGAAATGACCTTCACGTCTGTTTCTTGTTCTAAATAATTTCTCTCTGTTTGTACAAATTCTTCAAGGTAGCATAATTTTTTTTCAGCTTGTTCCAAGCTTTTGCTATGATACTGTGATTGGGTATCATAGGATATTATATGTGTGTGTGTACATGACACATGTATTTATATTTGCGTTATGTAGTATAAATATTTATAAAAGCCAGATCTGCTAACTCATTATTTAGCTTCTTGTTTTAATTTTTTTAAGTTATTTTAAGTAAGAAGACAGGATAAGGAACACAGCATGTAATAATTTTAAAATGTTTTCATTTGTATGTATTTCTCTTCTTAATGGTCTAGTTCTTTTGAATGTCTAATGATGTGATACATCTAGTGACTTTTAATTACTTTAAATGTTAATGTTTTACAATATTCCTATAGAGGGTAAAAAGTGCACCATTAATTAGTGTTGGGACTCTTTGAATATTATTTTTTAAGTTTTTCAATATGTGAGGAATAAATGTCTGAGTATAGGCCCATCATAGTTACCCAATATCTATGGATTAGATTATTCTGTAGTAACCAATAACCCCAGTTTTGGTTAACTATAACCACTAACCCCATCTTAGTAATTAAATACAATAAAATTTTAGCCCAGAAGGTCATATATATCATAACTGTACTATAACCATAAATCTTACAGCCTCTTGTCCAGAACTATACATATGGTCCCTCCTAGTTGTAAAGAAACAGAAACATATATTTCAGCTATGTATCCCCAAGATAGGAGGTAGCATTAAGGGAATCTTGATTGAAATGTAAACTTATTTTGTCATATTCGTGCATTATTTCTCAATAAGTTTAAGTAAAAATTTCAAGAGTTTGACAAATTATTACATTATTTTAATTTTAAATATTGATGATGTTCACCAGTTTTTAATATTTAAATTATTTGACTATGCTTATTCTCTTTAACTTTTATTATTTGCCTATTGATTTTAGTTGATATTTGTTTTCTTAATTTTAATAATTAATGGCCTTAATACTTACTTATAACATGTATGTCTTTCTAAATTTTATATTTCAAAATTATATAGTTCATTTTTTTCTAAACATTTTAGTATGTGGAAATGAATAATTTCAAATCTCTTTTTTTTAAATACTTTTTATTTTTTTAAAAAAATTATTTATTTATTTGAGTGAGATAGAGAACATGAGAGAGAGAGAACATGAGTGGGAGAAGCTGAAGAAGGAGAGGGAGAAGCAGGCTCTCCGCTGAGCAGGGAGCCCACTCAGCACTCGATCCCAGGACCCTAGGATCATGACTTGAGCCAAAGGCAGTCACTTAACCAACTGAGCCACCCAGGTGCCCGAAATCTCTCTTCTGTTATTGTTGAAAAAATATTTGTAAATTACCCAAAATTTTAAGAATCATCCATATGTTTTGTCATTTATAAAATAGATTTCCTAGACCTTAAATTTTTTTAAAGGAAACCATGTGTTTTTCATTATTTCCTTAGGTTAATAAAATGAAACGTAACAAATCCTTTGGTATTTAGACAGTTTTGTCTTTTTATGTGCTGTATCAATGCTTCTGTACAACATAGCACAGCCATATCATGTTATGTTCATTTATACAAACTATCAAGCGTTTTCTCAGTTTTTTCTAAAACACTTCTCTGTGGTTAACTTGAATAGCTCAGCCAGTACTTTTTGAGTACCAATTATGCTCAAAGAACTATGATACCTGCTTCAAGTACTCAGCTGACTTGATGCATATAATATAGTTGAAGAGATAAAGCATTTATACATGCATTTGTTTTATAGCTCAAGAGAGTTCATTTTCAGAATTGCATAGTAAGAGAGAATTATGTTCACAGATATGGATAGATCTCTCTTATCTGCACATGTATTTGGGGGTATGCATAATTCTAAAAACAAATCATTTAAAACCACTTACATTTCATTTTTGGAATTTTTAATACAATTTGAAGCAGTGGAATAAATAATCATCTGATACATGTTTTCCTCGAATTAAAGCAGGAGTTGTATGCCTTGTCTGTTAAAGCTTGTATTATGGTTGAGGGCAAGGATGATCTTTGCATTCTGGAAGCTGAGGGAAGTTAGTTTAGGATTAAAGATTTAACATAAAATATCCTCCAAGTGAATATTCACACATGAACAAGTAGGAATTTTCCTACATTTATAATTTAATTAAGAAAATAAAAATGCTTAACTTCTGACTTAGATGATCTGATAATAACCAGTGTTGGAAGTACACTAGCTAAACACCAGTTCATAGATTATATCTTGTGATTTGCTATTTGCCATTACATGTGTACTATATATCAAAAGTCTTGTATCCAGTCGCCAAGCTCTTACATATGAGAAAGCTATAGCCTGCCCCATTTCTAAATCTAATCCTACAAAGCAATATACTTTCCAAAGACTTAACTGTTTTACATATTTATGAATTTCTCCACAGGACCCCTAAAGGATTCATTTCTCAATTGTGTCATAAGACATCACAGTCTAATGCTTGGCTTATTTTCCCATCAAGTATTGTTCTACAGCTACATGGTGATGGTTTTTTTTTTTTTTAATTTTCTACTTTTTTTATTTGCCATTGTTTAGAACAAACTGAGGATGTAGCATTGACCCAGGCTGCTCAGTGTGCAGGACTCATGCCTGTAAGCCCTGGGACTCTATAAGACTTATCACTGTGCGTTTCTGTGTCATATCAGCAAGCTCATCTGCAGAAATACATTCTGACTGAGTAACCCTGAGGTAGACAATGCTTAATTCTCCATTTCAAAATCTTCCAGGAATGGAAAAATGATTCAGCTAGAAGGCATCTGCCCTGTCAGCACCCTATTATCCTAACACACTGTTTACTCTCTTACAGGTTTCAGTTATCCTTACACAGTTTGATCATCATTTTTGAAGCTAGCCTGTTGTATAACTTAACACCAGTTCACAGTACGTTTATGATTGGTTTTAACACAATATCTATGGATTTACATGCATCTTTTTGCCTAGTTTCTCTAGTCTCTATTTTTGAGAAATACATGTAGAAAACAAATAATTGAAGGAAAACTTATTAAAAATTGAAAAGCCATTTGTTCAAATAATCTAAGTTATTTTGGTGGTTACTAATTACCAGTGTATTTAAATAAATGTGTCCACTGAAAAAAGAACATTTACAGATATTACACACACATGCATTTATATCATATACACAAATATACATATATATATACATACATATGTTCACACACACAGATGCTATCTACAGTGTGTTTTTGAGTGTGTTACTATGTCTGTAAGATATTATGGAATTATAGTAAGAAATTATATTAAGAAATTTGATTTTGCTTACAAATAAAATAATCAAATTTATAAGTTATTTAGCATTCTGTATTCTCACATCTAGTGATAAAGTATTCTAGGGAAACAAAAAGTAATTAATTTCTAATACAGTGGAAAACACTGCAAATAATTTTTTTCATATTAGTTTGAAATAACAAGTAGTTTTTCAGAAAGTCAAAAAGTGGGTAAAGATGTATAAACGCAAAAAAAACAATTTTCAGTAGGTTTAATATTAAGTTGGCTTTAAAATTATGTTTTTATCTATAAATCTAGAGAATATGGTTGATATAAGCAATATTAGCAAAACTGTCAACAGTAAGATAACATTTTCTTTTTTGTGGTTATAATAAAAATTAATAATTTTTATATGTATATATTTGAGTTGAATCATTTCATTATGTTATCATTTATTTAATGGATAGATATTACTTGGGTCTTTATATCAGAAACTTTCTTTAACATGTTATAGTTTGAAAGTTTAGATAAATAATATCAAAGATGTAGCTACATCTGTGTAGCTACATTAGTTTGGTCTTTTGTTTGTCCTTTTCTGGCTTTATCTTTTTTCAACACCTTTTAGATATAAACTGATGAAACTCTATTATACATTATGCTAAAATGTTTTCAGAGTTCAGATGTAAAAATGAACTTTGAAAGTCATCCTCCTGAAGCTTTATTTTTTTATCTAAATTATATATATTTTATATTTGATGAATTTAGGGTATCTTAATATAAATATATTTAAAATAAAATAATGTCAGATGACTTCATGTTAGATTCAAAAGTAGACCACAGTTTGTTTATTTGAAGGTATATACCTTTGAACTGATATATATTTATCTTGTTATCATGGATGAATTTTTTTATGGCTTTATTTGCAATTCATATGAACTATATGTCTTATGATCATATGTGTAGTCAGATAGTTGTTATTTTAGTATCACTTACAATCATATGCACATATATGTACGTGTCCATTTAGTTTCTTAGGACTATTACAACAGCACAAACTTGGTTGCTTAAAACAACAGTTTTAGAGACTAGAAGTCTGAAATCAAGATTTTATGGGGGACTTCCAGGGAAGATGGAAGTATAGAACGATCCTAGGCTCACCTCTCCCATGGATACAACTATAACACTCACATCAGTGTATGTAACCAGAAAATGATCAGAAGACTGGCAGAACAGACTCTCCACAGATAATTGTAGAGAAGAGGACACATTGAAGAGGGTAGAATGGTCAGAGATGTGGTCAGGAGCTAAATGGATCCATGCAACTGGTACCAGGAGAGAGGAGAGATCCATGCATGCCTCTCTATGTGGGCATAGGGAGGAGAGAGGACCGGACCCTCACACCAAGAACCCCCAGCATGGTGAACCCACATGAAAATCAGGGTGGCATAATTTTGTGAGCTCTTACAATCAACAGTGTTTAACACTTAGAACTTTAAAAACCAGTACACTCAGCTCTGGGAGAGTCAGGAAGTCAATAGGAACCTGAGTCCCTGCCTGTAAAGAGATAGCATAACAAACATTCTGGTGGAGATACAGCATGGAACCAACAATTTGAAAAATGCCCAGGGTATATGGGAGGGAGATTTGTTTATTAATATCAGAGTTTGTCCCAGAGGGCAAAGATCTTTTGGAGACTTCAGGAAAAGAAGCTGGTTGGTGTCATTTTTCTTCTGCTGCCCCCAAGCCTGGATACAAGGACAGTAGCAGGGACCAGCACAGAGCAACACTCTCTACTTAACTTGATAATAGCTTATGCTGCCCTCATGGGCTCCTGTGGATCCGTTCCCACCAACCTAGTCTGCCTTGGCAGGAGTTTTGAGTGTCTGCAGGTCTTCTCCCACATGGGGCAGTGTGGACCTAGCTACCACAACATGCCCAGCCCCCACATTCTCCTGAATACCTGTCCCCTCCAGTATACTTTTGGCAAGAGCCCATCTAAAACAGTGCCACAAGCCTGAGAGTGTGTAAACAGCCCCAGCAGGGGCTAGTACCACTCCGAAATGACTCCTGCCTTGGAGGGAGGAGAGGCTAAGCTCACATACCAGTCCCACTACAGTGTCAGCAATGAGGTAGGGGCAAACATTAGGTCTGACTACAGGCCATGACCACCAGTGAAAGCTTCTCAGGAAACAGCACAAGAAAAGTGCCCTTTAACTGCATCTCTGGCAAACACCTGGTCTGACGTCTGACTCAACTCCAGTCCAGGGTGGGCCCAGACTGGTCCACTAACAACACAGGGACGTGTGTTCACTTTACTGCCTTTACATGTACAGCAAATGAGGAAGATAATGCCTGACCTCACTTTCTTCACAGGAATGTTGTTAGAATGGATAAGGCAATGTACACATAAGCACAGGACATCTTGAAGACAAATACTTTATAAAACCATAGTATCATTATTATTGTTATATTATAGAGAGAATTTCTGAAAATTCAGCTGGCTGAATATATTATAGTAATGGTCTACAAAAATTAAAAAAATTACAATATAGATTTAATGACTTGTCTTCTATTTTATTCAGCACATCATTAGACTATAGATGCACTAACTTTGGATTACAAAACTTTTATTTTTTTCTGTTTCATGTTGCCTTTTATGCCTTCTTAATCAGTACCTAATGGTATATATGCTATTGGACTTAACACACTCCTTATATTTCTAAAAATCACTGAAGCATAAAGACAGAGGTGCTACATTTTTTAGATTATATCTTGTTTATTTGTGTGTATATATACACATATGTACATTGAAAAAAATTTTTATGCATTAATAATACAGAATGCACTGTATCTAATCCTATGAGGTTGTGGTGACCCACATATTTAATAAAACTGTCATTTTGTTAGTTTATATTTGGATCCTGGTTACTTCCTATAATGAAAATATCATATACAACTCTAAGTTTATATTATACACAATAAATATTGAAATGAATAAGCATTTTGGCTAGCTGTTTAATCATGGGCAAGTCACCTTCTCAGGCACTCTTTGTGTGAAATATTATGGGATGATGCAAATTCTTAAACTGTGCCTACATGCTAGTATTTTTGGAATTTGCAAAGTGTTTAAGACAGAGAGGAGGTTAAAAAAAAAGAAACTAAAGTCTAGGATCAAATGATAGCATATATACTATGTACACATATGCATACATATGTATATTTTTTTCAAAATAAAAATCTTAAAATCAGAGCCGTTTCCACAGTAATTAAAACTGTGATGCCACTATTATAATAATGTTTTTGTTTTTCATTTAAATTTTTATGTAATTCCTACAAAGTACTAACTTCTGCATGTAATTCAGAAAGTAAAGCATATAATAAAATAAGGCTAGAAACAGAAAAACAAATCAAGTATGAATATTTTATCTTAGCATATATTTAATTAAAATAATCTTTAATTGTTAATTTGTTGTTAAAATTTTTTCCAGTTTTATTATCTTCTAATATTTTCCTTAAAAATGGAACTTAGATTAAATGTATCTTAATGAGGATCACTTGGTTATTTTTTTATATTTTTAATATATTTAAATTTGGAATCTATTTGCTTAGGAATGTTATATTTTATAAAAATTTTGGCTTTGATCATGGAGAAGTCTTAAATTTATTTTTTGTGAGCCCTTAAAAAACAGGCATTTTATTTTTGTTTTCATCCACAAAAGCATTTAATATTTTGAAGTTGATGTGTCGTATTTGGCTGCCCTTGTCATATTGCATCAATCACATTCCTTTCAGTGAGACATAATTTGATTTTAGTTGATGAACATAACTTGATTTGAGATACTAGAGTCCCATCTTATATAACAGAAGAAAGAAAATAAAAGTAAAGGTGAAAATTTTAAGATTAAAAACAAACTAAAATCCTTTGTCATGGAGCAATTAGAATGTGCAATAGAAAATATGTGTTTTTATTCTTATAGTCTCAGTTTTGTTTGTATGTGAATGTATAAGTTCAAAAAAGGCAAATGTGTGATAAAACATTGAATACTGTAACTCATTTTGGATCAGATGAAATTATGACTGTAGTAATATACATAGAATTGTAGCTAAATCAGATGCAGTTATAGCCATAGTAACATGCATAAAAGGTTTGAAATATACAAAACTAATTTTTTTAGTAAAGGTATTTTGTTTAATTGTTGATGAATATGTTAAATAAATCTAAACAGTGTTTGTCTCTACCAGCGAATGCTTTGGTAAGTCAGGTTGCATTTCGTATCCGTTTAATTTTTCTGCAGATTCTTAATTCTCTCCATCCATTGGGAGATGTTCAGATAGAGTCTTCAACATATCAGATACGTTATTCAAGAATCTGTGCTCCCTAACAATCAGACCCTACCATTTTTGCTGCTGCAACTATCTCTTCTTCTGCCCCTCACTTTTTGACACCTAAATGTTATTGTTATTAAATATAATATTCCTGTAACAAACAAACAACACATTTATAATGCCCATCAATTATGTATGAGGGTAATTGATATTATTACTGAAATCAGAATAAGGAAAAAAACAAAACAAAACTAATACAATACAGTGAACTTTAATTATTGTATAAATATTTTCCTTTTTAATTAGTCTGCATGGAAAATAAGAAACCACTGATTTTATGGACTATCCTGCTTATACATTTTGAATACTTCAATTTTTAACTTTTAGTTTGGAATCAAAAACTGTATCTCATTCTTTTCCTCATCGTGGTCAATGAAAACTAACTTAGTAAAATGATAGGTACATTGAGAAAAAAATAGAAATCATAGTAAATAGTTCATTTCCTAAAGAGAAATGATGAATCATAATTGTTACCAAGTTTCAAGTTACAAGATTCTGCAACAATTTAGTGTTTAATGAATGCAAGCGATGACTAACACGATGGTCACAGTTAACATTTTAATAATTATTTCTTTTTATAGTTAAAGACATTAGCATACTGAAGCCTTTTTTTAAAAATCATGGACTTTATATATTAGAGCTGTTTAAGGTATACCAAAATATTGAACAGAGGGTGAAGATTTCTCATATATTCTGTTTTCTGAATCCACAGTTTCCTCTATTATTAACATCTTGCTTTAATGTGTTATTTTTGCTACATTTAATGAACCAATGCCAATATATTATTATTAACTGAAGTGGATAGTTTATGCTATGGTTCATTCTTTGTGTTGTATGATTTTGCCAGTGCATAAGGTCATGTATGCACCATTACAGTGTCATCCAGAATAGTTACACTGTTCTACAAGTTCCTGTGTTCACCTATGCATACTTTCATTTGCCCCCCAGCCTCTGACAACCACTGATATCTTCATTTGCTCTCTAGTTTTGTCTTTCTCAGAATGTCATATAGTAGAAATTATACAGTATAAAGCCCTTTCAGACTGGTTTCTTTTCACTCTGTGATATGTACTTAAGGTTCCTCCATGTATTTTCATGACTGGATAGCTCATTTCTTTTCACAGCTGAATAGTATTCCATTATATGAATGTACTGCACCTAAATTGTCCATCCCCTAAATTGAAGCACAAACTGGCAGTTTTCCAGGTTTTGATAATTATGGATAAAGGTGTTATAAATATTTGTGTGCATGATTTTGTGTAGATATGTTTTCTGATACCCAGGAGACTGATTTCTAGAGTAGGTGCTAAAATTATGTTTAGCTATATATAAAAAACTGTCTTCCAAAGTGGTTGCATTTTCTGCATTTCACCAAGCAATGAGCGTGCATTTCTGTTGCTCCACTCGCATTAGGTGTTATTGGTGTTTTGGTGTTTTGAATATTATCCTTCTAATAGTTTCCTAATAGTATCTTACTGTTATTTTATTTTACAATTCCCTAAAGGCATATATGGTGGTAAGCCTTTTTCCCTATTCTTATTTTCTATCTGTATGGTTTCCTTGGTGAGGTGTCCACTCAGATTTTTTGCTACTTTTTAATTGAATTCTTTGTTTCTTTATGGGGAGCTTCAAAAATTCTTTGTACATTTATGTCTTTTGTAAAGTTTCTTCCATTTATGGCTTATCTTCTAATTCTCATAACCCTGTCTTCCACAGAACAGAAAATTTTCATTTTAATGAAGTCCAACTTTACATTTTTTCCTTTCATGCATTGTGTATCTGTGTTCTATCAAAAAATTCATTGTCAAAAGAAGGTCACTTAGATTTTCTCCATTATGTTCTCCACATGTTACCTTTGAGAAGTTTTATAGTTTTCCACTTACATTTAGGTCGATGATCTATTTTGAATTAACTTTCTTGAAAGACATATGGTTTGTGGCTATATGAATTTTTATTAAAGATTTTGTTTCTTTATTTGAGAGAGAGCAAATGAGTGAAAGAGTATGAGCTGGGGGAGGGGCAGAGGGAGAGGGATAAGCAGACTCCCTGCTGAGTAAGAAGAACAATGGGATTTGATCCCAGGATGCTGGCAACATGACCTGAGCTGAAGGCAGATGCTTACCTGACTGAGCCACCCAGGTGCCTGTTAATTAATGTTTTAAAATGTTTTAAAATTCAATTGTTTCAAGACCATTTGTGGAAAAGACTGTACTTTCTCAGTTGGATTTCCTTTACTCTTATTTTTGTCAGTTCTTTTGATTTTCTGTATAAATAATGGTGTCATGGGCAAACAAAAGGTAATTTTATTTCTTTCTTTCCAGTATTTATTTTCTTTTCTTTTATATTTTCATTAGCTAGGACTCTCAGCATAATGTGGGAAAGGAGTGGTAAGAGGGAACATGGTTGCCTTGCTCCTGATCTCTGTGAAAAAGCTTCTAGTTTCTCATCCTAAGTATGATATTAGTTGTAGGATTGTGGAGATATCCAGGTTGATGAAGTTCACCTCTATTTTTTTTTTTTTTTCGGAGTTTTTTTTTATCCTGAATGGATGTTAGATTTTGTGGAATGCCTTTTTCTTTTCTTTCTTTTTCTTTCTTTCTTTCTTTCTTTCTTTCTTTCTTTCTTTCTTTCTTTCTTTCTCTTTCTTTCTTTCTTTCTTTCTTTCTTTCTTTTTTGTTGTTGTTGTTGTTGTTAAGTTCTTTTTCTGGATTTCTATGCTCATATGATATTTCCTCTTCAGACAATTGATGTGATGAATTACATTAATTGATTTTTTAAAAATATAAACCTGCCTTTCATACCTGGAATACATCTTACTTGATCATGGAGTATAATTTTCTAACTCATTGTTGGATTTGATTCAGTAATATTTTGTTGAGGATTTTTGTCTATGTTTGGGAGAGTTATTGCAGTTTTGCAGTTTTCCTTTTTTTTTTTTTTGTAATTTATTATCTGGCTTTGGTATTGGGGCAATAGTGGCCTCATAGAATGAATCAGAAAATATTCGCCCTGCTTCTGTTTCCCAAATCAGATTTTTTTTTTTTTAATGGTAGACTTTGTGGTAGAATTTTTTCCTTAACTTTTTCGTAGAGTTCACCAATAAGAACATTCAGGCTCCTATCTCCTTATGTTGGAAGATTATCAGTTCAATTTTTAAAATAGATATTGACCTATTTGTATTCATTTACCTTTTATTGGTTTTTTTATTTTTTCTTTCAAAGATTGGTATATTTCATCTCTTCTCAAATTTGTGGGCCTATAATTGTTCATAGTATTTTTTTGTTACTTGTTAATGTTCATGGTATTGCTAGTGATGGTCCTTCTCATTTCTGTTATCAGTGATTTGTATCTCTCTTTTTTTTAAAAGATTTTATTTATTTATTTGTTTGAGAGAGAGAGAAATGAACCAGCACATGTGGGGTGAGAAACAGACTCCTTGGTGAGCAGGGAGTCTGATGCAGGACTCAATCCCAGGACCCTGGGACGATGACTTGAGCTGAAGGCAGATGCTTAACAGACTGAGCCATCCAGGCCTCCTAGTGATTTTTATCTTATCTGCTTTTTCTTGGTTAGGTTTTCTGGAGGGAGAGGGGGATGTATTAATTTTATTGAACTTTTTGTCTTACTGATTTTCTTTATTGTACAGCTGTTTTTGATTTCATTGATTTGTGCTCTTGGTTTTGGGTTTTATTTCTGTCCTTATGCTTACATTGAATTTATTTCCCCCCTTTTTTTTTCTTCCCGAAGTATAAGCTTAGCTTATTAACTTTTAATTTCTCTCTCTCGTTTTCTTTCTTTTTTTTTTTTCCTTTTCTAATAGGACATCTGATGCTGTAGGTTTACTCTAAGAATTGCCCTTACTGCATTTCACAAATTTTGGTAGGTTGTGTTTTTGTTTTCACTTTTTCAAAATATTTGAAAACTTTTTGAGACTTTTTGGCCCAAGTGTAATTTAGAAGATAAAGTTTCATTCCCATATTTGGGGGAATTTCTAACTATCTTTCTGTTATTTACTGGTTTCATGCATTGCATAAAGTTTATTTTTTAAAATTTGATCAAATGTGTTTCATGACCAAGAAAGAATTTGATGCACCTGATGAGGACTGTAAAGCCTCTATCCCAGGAATGGAAAGGGAAGATGGAAAATGTCTCAGTGGAGGAAAAGCAAGATTCCCATTTTCCTGAGGGAGCAAAAAAGAAAGCTGTGCTCATTTTGTTTGGATAATGCTTGTAAAGGCACATGGGATTGAGCTTTTTATTACTAGGAAGTTACTGATATTGAGTAGATCAATCATATGCTTTGAAAGAAGTTGATCTCTAGAGATGGAGATTCAGTTGTTTCAGAGAAACCAGAATTTGCATATGGTTTACAAAAATATGTGAGGTTTAGGGTTGGATAAGGATGTTAAATAAATAATATATGCATACATATATGTGTACAAATGCATTCAGACATATATTTATATACATACAGACATGTGCACATTTTAAATGAATTTTGTAATTCACCTAATTTATATTCATTTTTTTTCTTTCACATCAATCTCAAATATAAAAAAAAGAAATAGGGGGGGCGCCTGTGTGGCTCAGTGGGTTAAAGCCTCTACCTTGGAATCAGGTCCTGATCCCAGGGTCCTGGGATCAAGCCCCACATTAGGCTCTCTGCTCAGCAGGGTGCCTGCTTCTCTTCCTCTCTCTCTCTCTGCTGCCTCTCGCCTACTTGTGATCTCTGTCAAATAAATAAAATCTTTTAAAAAGTTAAAAAGTAAAAAGAGAAATCACAAAATGCAATACAAAAATTCACTTCAGTCACCAAGGCAAATTTAATACACTTCCAAAACTATTCTGGTGATTGTAGTTCTTAAAAGATTTTGTGGAAGCAATGGGATGATGGGTGACTGTCCTGCCCATGATTGTTTGGTTTGTATATATATTACTCCTCTGTTCAGAGTCTCCTTTACATCTCAGTCTGACAGAAAGTTTCTTTTTTTCTTTCTCAAGTAGATATTAATATTTATGCAAATATGTTACCATTTCCTTCTTCCTATGATAGCATTTTATAGTGCTAAGTAGAAAATTTTGACAGTCCAAATTGAAACGTTTGCATGTGGATCATATTACCAATATTTGAAGTTATACTGAAGAACTAGATGGTTTTTTTGACCTAAAGAGCTCATGAAGTCAAGCTTTTCAAATTAGTGTTCACTCAGAGAGACAAGGCAAATAAAATAATGTTACCTGAAAGGTAGCTAATTTTTTTTTCTTCCATCTATCATGAGTAAAATATTGGAGTAATCAATAATTTCAGTTTGCTCAGAACTGAGAAATTTTACTGGACATGGTACTTAGAAATTTAAAACTGGGAAAATTCCAAGCAAACTGAGTTGAGTTGGTCAACTAATCTCAGAACATGCAAATTCATAAAGGGAGAAAAATAATATATTATAAAAGCTAGATTTGTATACGTCTGATAATTCTATTGCTACAGAGGCTATATTGAATTCTCCAGGTCTGGAGGTTTTAAATAAATAAAATTATAATACCCATTAAAAATTGTGGCAGGATTGTCACATTGGTTCAAAACACCAGATTTATGTGTGGGGGGACACTTATCACTTAGGGGCCATGCAGCTTTCATTTTAGTTAATTTTTGGTAAAAACAAACAATGTGCCACAAATTCAGCAAACAAGCAAAGGGTTATAGATTATTTCTATAACTTCATAGCTCCATTAAATTTAATACAATCCTTTGAGAAGAAAACAAACTTTATTTCCTCACATCAGTTTCAAATACAGAGAAATAATAAAACACAAGCTTAATAATGATGGAGTTTGTCTTTTTTCTTAAGAAAAAGGGAACATTCTCATTATACACTGAGACTCAGGATGGTTACTTTAGCCTCCCTGACTTTCAGAATAATTCACTCATTTACCAAGAATTTATTGAGTACTTACTCTGTGCTAGCCACTGTTTAGTGAAAGGAAGCTTGTCTGTGACAACCCTGCCATCAATGAGTTTATATTCTAGTAATATGTGTGGCAGAAAGTAAATAGTTAAATAAATACATGGTATCATATCAAATAACTGTAAGTAATAAGACAGATTTATATTATTGAATTAAAAAGGAAGATTTTACATGTGGTTGTCAGGATATGTCTGTCTGGAGAGATGACATTGAACAAAGATCTGAATAAAGTTGGAGAATCTCATGCATGAATATTAAATAAATGAATATTGATCTTCTTGAAGAGTGTCTCAATCATAATAAATAGGCTTTGTAAATGTGTTCAAATTATTGTCTGGCTTTTTGGAGGAACACATAAAAGGCCCATATGATTGGACACTGTTAATGAAGTTTTTCCAGAAGTTGCCAGATGCCCTGAAAAGTTACAATCTGGCTTTTCCAGTGGCTCCAAAATGTGGATACAAAATAGAATAACCTGGGATCTTAAAAAACACTAATGTCTGCATTCTACCAATGAACATTCTGACTTGGTATGGTGTGCAACTTCAGCTTCTGAGTGTTTTTTAAGGTTTACCAACTGATTCTAATTAGCAGCAAGGTTTGGCAACTTGGCTGTGCTTTTGGTTATCTTTGATACTTGGGCAGCATTCATATCAAATTACATACATATAATAGAAAATAAACTTCACTGTCTGGACTTGATTTTTTCCAAAATGTATCTGCCCCTATATCTTTTGCTCTATTCTTCACATTTCCCAAGTCCTTCTCCTTCTAAGCTTCTTCTCAAAGCTAGGTGCTACATGCCTTGAATTTCCTTTCCTTTTTGCCCACTCTCTTTCTTTGAGTAGCTCCCAGTTCAAGTGTAAGTTCCTTGAAGAGTCTTCTGCTTCTACCAAGGTAGAGTGCCCATTATTTCAGTTTCTGTGAACAATTTGTTCACCCTTGTTATTCCAGCATAATTCTCAGGAATGACTCATTTTACTCAGAAAAGAGTTTCTGTTTGTACAACACTGTATATGGTAACCTTTTAATCGGTACTTCTACAGTTTTCATAATGTTTGTAGTTTGTTATAATACATCATAATTTTAATTAACTTTATTATATCCTTTAATAAGTAACTTTATAGTGCATCCTTTGCTATTTTGTGAACTACGTGATATTTTGTTTTGTAACCCTCTACAATAGGCGCATTGCCCAGCACGCAACAGATATGTACATAAATTGTTGAATTGATTTAATGAATGTATAGATGTTAATGTGTGTGAGAAGTGTTAAAATATTTTGATAAAACAGACACAAATACTTGTATTTTTAATTTTAAAACTATCTTAATTCTTACATTTAAGGCCAATCTTCCCTCAGCTGTCTAGAATATTGTGGATTGAATTTACACAAATCCAGTTAAGGTCACTTCTGCAACACAGTGACAATGATTTTACCAATATAGTCTGAAACAAATTGAGGTCAGTGTACATTTCCTCATAGCCTTGCTCTTAGCTTTCTTCCATGAACTGCAGAAGGTTTCAATTTACTGAAGCACCGAGGTAGGTAAGATCCAATCAAAGTAAAAGCAAAATCAATAAATGCTAACCTCGAAGGGCTAAATAGTAGTGACATCAGTCACGAAGAAAAGTTGTTTGCAGGTTTGAAACACTATTGTTCTATAATGGTAAGAGAATAAAACTGCAACTGTGGACACTTGTAAGTTTGGTTTACCCTATATTTTGTTTAATATTTTTAACATGCAGACAAAGAGGTAATAAGGTAAATTGTGTCATATTGACAGTGGTTAACAGAGGAGAGAAAAGCTGATCTTCTCACCACAACATGAAAATATTTTGTCATCATAGCACATTTTTAATAATAGATTCTAAAAATAATCAAATGTTCATGAAATTATTTGGGAGAAACACGAATTTCTTTCTTACAAACTAAAAGGTGAAATAGTTATTTTTATTATTACTTTGGCCTTGATATTTCATTAAAACAATCAGGGTTTTAATCTAGAAAGTAATTTAATGTTAAGATCAATAAATTTTGGCTTCTGAAATTGAAATGTAGGTAGAATAAATACATATTGGTTGGCATATAGTCAGTGCTCAATATTTGATGCCAAATGTTTGTGGGAGAACAACACATGTCAGTCAGATTTCTGTGGCTGCAGCTAGCACCACAGTGATGATGGATTTTTTGTTACTGTTTTGTTTTGTTGTACAACTGAAATCAAAGGAGTTAACAAAACTAGAATGGCAAACTGTCAGGAAGAGAGAGAGATATTAAATCAAAATCTAATAGATCATCTGAGAAGTCTAGATATTACTGAAATGATGGGCCTGGAAGCAAATATCAATGTGAAAATAAGCAGTTGTAATACGGGAAAAAGGAAAGAACATGAGAAAGCTTCTGGGGCAGGAGACTTGTGAGTTGTAAATCAGCTCTATCTCTTTATTTATTTGTTTGTTTTTGCTTGTTTATTTATTTATTTTTAAAAGATTTTATTTGTTTATTTGATAGACAGAGATCACAAGTAGGCAGAGAGGCAGGCAGAGAAAGAGGGAAGCAGGGTCCCTGCTGAGCAGAGAGCCAGATGCAGGGCTCAATCCCAAGACCTTGGGATTATGACCTGAACTGAAGGCAGAAGCTTTGACCCACTGACCTACCCAGGCACCCGCTTATTTATTTATTTAAAGGTTTTATTCATTTACTTGACAGAGAGAGAGACAATGAAAGAGAGAGAGAGAACATAAGCCCGGGGAGAAGGGGAGGGAGAAGCAGGCTCCCCGCCTACCAGGGAGCCTGATGGGGGGCAGGATCCCAGGACCCTGGGATCATGACCTGAGCAAAGGCAGATGCTTAATGACTGAGCCATCCAGGAGCCCTTCCCCTTTTTTGAAATGAAAAAACAAACAGGGGAGTAGAAAAAAATAAGTGACTGACAGAAGGAAAAAAAAATAAGTTAAAAGTAAATGAGGAAGGTTTCTGTAGCTCATCTTTGGCTGCAGATCATTTGGTAGCATTGTATCCTTGCTTTTCCATTATGTAGTTAGATTGGAAATATTTTTTGATAGGGTCATTTTTCCTTTTGGAAAACCAGTGCTCAGCATATCAAATGCAATGCATTTTGGTCCATATCAAATATTCATTAACCTATCCCACTCACTTATATGCTCCTTTAGTTCTGGAAATTTCTGCTTATAGAGGGAGGTGAGGTTTTATAGGAGCTTTTCTTAATGGAATGCTAAACTGGCATAAATTTGACTGCTTTACTTTTATATGATTTTAAACTTACTACTCAATACAGTCTTCAGGGGTCCTTTATGGTACTGTTCTCTATGGAAATAATGCCTCAATGTGCAAATCCACAAGTTCATAGGAGAATGTAATTCTCAGACTCTTTTCAAATGCAATTAACTTCTTTTCTGGTTCAAACTCCCTGAGTTAAAGCAGTATTTCTACCCATGAAAGCCAAAAGTTTGTCCCCATTTGTTTGAGTGACCCAAGCACATTATAGTTGTATAGATCACTGGTTATTAGGTGTGTATGTCATGTAAAGAAGACCTTCAGCTTGCCCGCAATGAGTCTTGGTTCACTTGGTTTTCTAGTGTCCTGTCAATTTTGGTTAAATATTGATAACTTTGCACAGTGGAATGCAGAATGTTCATTTTGTGGATAGATAACAGGCACCTGGTGGAGTGAAACTTTTTATATCCTGTGAAAGTGCAGAAGTCATAATCTGTGTTGACATAACAAAACCCTATGATATAGAACTTTGTGCAAGGAGTACAAATGATAATAATATCCTATATATAAAGTCATGTGGCTAAATCAAACATCCTGGCCTCTAATAAATGCATGAATAAAATTATCCCTAGAGTAAATTTCTTAAGATGCCTCTGAAACATGAAATGCATTCAATATACCTTAAGAAAACATCATTTACTTTTCTTGGAGAAATTCTAGAAAATCAAGTAAGACTACATATATCATTTATCATTATAACCTATGAAAACCTATACAAAGTATTTAAATTAGTGCTGTAAGTGCATATTCATAAGGTGTTTATATTTCTTCAAGTTTAAAATACTTTTTTTCTTTCTTCAAGCTTAAAATCCTTTCAATTATTCTGCACCTCCTCCTTATAAAAATATAAGCTATTTGTTTAAAATTTAACACTTTAAATCTTTTAGCAAATGGCTGATTAGTATTATTAGAGGTGAAATTGGGTAATTTATGAAGTGAAATTACATTTATATAAGAGTAAGGAAAATATATTTGAAAACAGTTACAGTATACAGTATACAGGGGAGTATACAGGAGTATACAGTATACAGGAGAATTTAGAATAAAAGTAATTTTGCTGTCTTATTTAATTTTTCTTTTAAAATGTCATTGAACAGAACTATATTTTAAAAATATTCTGTTCTAGGCATTAATACACAATAGCAGTGAACAAGGCTAACCTAAGCTTGACAGAAATGTCAAGTTGGAGAACAAAATATAAAACCCCTAAATATTTAATAGAGTTTGTAGTAAGCAGAGCATTGGTTCTTTTTTGTATACAGTATCCTATCCTCTGGGCCTTATCGTATTGCAATCACTGCTACAGTGTCTAGTTCAACATAGGGTTTAAACAGCAACCTGATTTGTGCAACCTGATTGTTTTGTATCCAGGACTTACTTGTCTTTGCTTGTTCTACTGTCATCCCAGGTACATGAACACATCTGTCAATCGTATATGCAGAACTCAAAAGTGAAGGGGACTTAAGGCACAGGGAGCAATGTTGGGGTGATTGTTGGCCAATAGGAGATATGAGCTGATAACTATTTCCCTTTTCTCCATCCCTGACTCTGCTCCACTCCTGTTATCCAGGATAACATTTGCAAATAGACTACATATACATGAATCTTTATATAGGTGCTGCTCTTGGGGGAAAGCCAGGCCAAGATAATGAGCCTCATAAATACTTTTAAATAGCAGACACTTAGAATGGGGTTGTGGAGCTAAATTACTCACCAGTCGAGTAGCAATAATAATTCTTGTCAGAATAGATGATTTCTGGCAAGAAGTAATATGGAAAGATTTTGCATGCTTTCACTTGTGGTTGATTGGGATGGGTACAGGTGAAAGGTGAAGAGTTGCCTTTTGCAGTGGCTGTGGTACTTCATCAATATGTATAAATAAGTATAAGAAGAATAAGTATAAATATTGAGGGATAGCTTGGCTGTTGCTAGCTAATTTGAAAGCCTTTAAAAAAGAAAATAATCACATGATGGCATGATACTGTGAAATGAATCATCATTCTAAAACAGCCAGTGTGATAAAATAGTGCAATAATTTGTTTAAGGCTCAGCTAAAAGCCAGCTTGGGGAAATACTTTGTGGAGTTTGGGAGCTGCCCTTCAGAATGTAGACTATTTATTGAATGGATGGCCATTGTCTGATATTTTGACTAATATGTGAAACTGAAGAGGCAATAACATGAGAGGAAGCTCATGAGTAGGTTAGGAGACCAATGTCAGGGTTCTGAGAAAAATAATATATATGAAATTTATTAACAAGCACACACATCCAGATATAGATATGCATAGCTATATACATATATGTAATTTAGAAACAACACATATGCATAGGATGTATATGCTCAGAGATTGGTAGAAAAAAAAGAGATAAAAACTTAGAAGTTTATGAAACCAATGAAATAAATGATTTCTAAATGAATGGATTAATAAGGGAAGGAATAAATCATCTCAATCTGTGATCTCTCAGTCAATAAGTATAGTTTTGGTGTTTTGGGAAAAAGCCCAGATGAAATATGGTAAAATATTAATTTGTTCATTCAACAAACATTTACTGAGGAAGTGCTGTGTGCCAGGCACTGTTTTAAGTTCCTGGGAAACATTAGCAAACAAAACCAAAGAGCCTTTCTCCCTTTATTAGGATAGAGAAAAAATAAATGCATTGAATAAATTTGCCTTTGGGTATGTTAGCAGGTGATATGTACAATGGGGAAAAATATTAATGGACCCAGGTAAGCAGGACCAGGAGTGTTAGAGGGCAGGGTTGGTAGGTTACTATCCTAAAGAAGTGGCTAAGATAAGAATCCTTACACAGAGGTATTTGAGGAGCACTTGGATGGCAGGTCATGATCTTAGGGCCCTGGGATCCTAGGATCCAGGGATCATGGGATCAAGCCCCACTTTGGGCTCCCTGCTTAGTGGGGAGTCTTCTTCTCCCTTACCCTCTGTCCCTCCCCTCCTTCTTCCCCACTCATGCTTGCTCTCTCTTATATAAATAAACAAAATCTTAAAAAAAAAAAAAAGGTATTTGAGAAGAGACTCATTGAAAGAGGAGAAAACTGTTATTCTATATACAACTAGCAGACAAAGTTCAACTGGAGAGAAAAGCCAGTGAAAAATCCTCAAAATGGAGAGAATGTGGTGTGTTCTAGAAATACCAAGGAGGCTATGTAAAAGATAGGAAGAGTAAAAGATAACAGCAAGTAACAAATGGGAAAGATCTCTAATGCATAAAATAGATAGCATGCAAGAACAGACGAGCACATAAGCAGAGATAGAAATCCTAAGAAAGAACTAAAAAGAAATGAGAATAAAAATCTTGTAACAGAAGTAAAGAAGGACTTTGATGTGCTTATTAATAGACTAGACATGGCTGAAGAAATAATTTCTGCATTTGAGGACATCTGAGTAGAAACTTTCAACACTGAAAAGCAATGAGAACACAGACTGTAAAAAGAAACAACCCTCCCCCCAGAACTATATCCAAAGACTGTAGGAAAACTATGAAAAGGTATAACATATATGTAATTGGAATTCTATAAGAAGAGAGAAAAGAAAAACAACAACAAAAAAAGAAATTATAGTGACAGAATTTCTCCAAATAAATATCAGACATCAAACCACAGATCAAGGAACTGCTGCAAACAGTTGGATAATGGTCAACAGATAAATAAACAGAACTATACTTAGGCATATCATTTCAAACTATAGAAAATCAAAGATAAGAAGAACCCTGAAAGAAGCCAGAGGGAAAGAACATTTTGCCTATCGAGGAAAAAAAAAAAAAATAAGGATTACACCTCACTTCTTAGAAACCATGCAAGCAAGAAGAGAGTGGAGTGAAATATTTGAAATATTGAGAAAAATACTGCTGGCTAGAATTCGGTACCCTGAATATTTTTCTTCAAAAGTGAGGAGAAATAAAGACTTTCTCAGGCTAACAAGTAGCCTACTTGTTAGTCTGCTTGTTTCTCACTACTAACAAGTAGTGCATGCTTGTAAATAACTGAAATGAATACAGCAGTGATGCAAGGTATGGAAGGAAGGAATTAGGATTATTTGGTTATTATAAGGTAATCACATTACACAATGAGGTGAAATAGTATTCCTTGAAAGTAGACTTGAATTACTTGTAAATATATTTTGCAAATTCTAGGGCACCACTAAAAAAAAAAAAATCAAAAAAGGCATAACTGATATGCAAAGAAATAAGGGAGAATAAAATCATATAAAGTGTTCAGTTAATACCACAGAAAAAAAGTGGAAGACAAAAATAGGAACAAGGTCAACAAATAGAAAATAGTAACAAATATGGTTGATATCAATTCAACTATATCAATAATCACTTTCAATGTCAATGGTCTAATTAAAAGATTGTCACACTGCATCAAAAAACTAATCAATAAATCTATCATCTATCTATCATCTATCTATGTGTATGTATACATCTACATATCCATTTATCATATAGATGTAGTCTCCAAGAAACGCACAATAAATATAAAAACACATATGTATAAAGGTAAATGGATGAAGAAAAATATATCATGCTAACACTAACCAAAAGAAAGCATAAATAGTATATTCAGTTCAGACAGAGAAGACTTCAAAACAAGGAAAATTATCGGGGAAAAAGAAGGGCATTACATAATGATAAAAAGGTCAATTTTCCAAAAAGACATCATTCTGAATGAGTATGTGCCTGATAACAGAGTATCACAGTATGAGGCAAAAACCAACAAAACTGCAAGGAGAAGTAGATGAATTCACTATCATAGTTGGAGACTTCAACAAAGAGATTTTGACATTCTGAGACTTTCTCAATAATGGGCAATTCCAGCTGGCAGAAAATTAGAAAAGACATAGTTGAACTCAACAGCACCATCAATCAACTGCATGCAATTGATATCTGTTGACTAATATGACAAGAGCAGAATGTACATTATTTTCACACTTGAATGGAATATTAACCAAAATAGATGACATAATGGGCCATAAAACATATCTTAAGAAAATTGAAAGAATAGACATCATATAATGTCTTCTCTCAGCTGCAATAGAATTAAACTAGAATTCAACAGCAGAACACTAACTGAAAACTCCCAAGTATGTGGATATTAAACAACATACTTCTAATAACACAAGGGGCAAAATGGAAATCTCTAGAGAAATTTAAAAACATTTTTTAAGTGTACTAAATGAAAATGAAAACCACAGCCTTATCAAAATTTATGGAATTCAGTGAAAGCACTGCTTAAAGGAAAATTTATAACATTGAATGTATATATCAGAAAAGAATAAATATCTAATGTCAGTAGTCTCTGTTTCTACCATAGGAAAGTAAAAACAAAGTAAAACAAAATCAAAATAAGCAGAAGAAAATAAATAATAAAATTTGGAGCAGAAAACAATGAAATTGAAAGGGAAAATCAGTAGACAAAATCAATAAAACTGAAAGCTTGTTCTTTGGAAGAATCAACAAAAATGACAAGCCTCTTGACAGACTAAGAAAAAAAGAGAGGACACAAATTACTAATATCAGAAATGAAAGCAGGATTACAGAACACATGGAAATTAAAAAGGATAATAAATAGAATAAACTATTAACAACTTTGATAATCTATATGAACTGGGCCAATTCTTTGAAAGAGAGTCTACCAAAACTCACACAAGAAGAAATGTACAGTTTGAATCATAATATATTTATTAAAGAAATTGAATCAATCATTAATAACCTTCCAAAACAGAAAGCTTCAGGCCCAGATGGGTTCACTGGTGAGTTCTACCAAACATCAAAGGACAAAAGTATATCAATTCTCTACAATCACTTTCATAGGATAAATACAGAGAGAATATTTTCTCATCGATTCCATGAGGCCAGAACTACCATAACCAAAACCAGAAAAGGGATTACAAGATAAGAACACTACAGATCAATATGTCTCATGAATGTAGATGCAAAAATTCTCAACAAAATATTAGTAAATCAAATCCCCAAAGAGAACAAGAATTATACATTTGAGTCTGGTGTGATTTATTTCAGGTATACAAGGATGGCTCAACTGTCAAAAATCAATTATTGTAATTAATCATATCAACAGGCTAAAAAATCAAAATCAGATGATTGTAACTATAGATGCAGAATAAGCATCTGACAAAATACAACACTCATCAATGATAAAAACTCTCAGCAAACTATGAATAGAGAGGTATTTTCTCCACTTGATTAAGAATATCTATAAAAAAACTATAGATCACATCATACTTAATGGTGAGAAACTAGAAACTTTTTCATTATGATCAAGAATAAGGAAAGTATCCCTTCTCACCATTATTTTTCAACATCATATTAGAAGTTTTATTAATGCAGTAAGTTGAGAAAAGGAAATAAAAGGTATGCCAATTGCGATGGAAGAAATAAAACTGTCTTTTTTCACAGATAACCAAATTGCCCATGTAGAAAATCCAAAGAATTAAAAAAAACAAAAAACAAACAAAACAAAACAAAAAAACACAAACAAACCTCCTAGCACTAATAAGTGATTATATCAAGGTTATAGGATGCAAGGTTAATTTGAAAAAGTCAATTTCTCTCTTATATACCAGAAATGAACAAATAAAATTTGAAATTAAAAATACTTACTATAATATAGGATTCCCCCAAATGAAACATATATATATATATATATATATATATATATATATATATATATCTAACAAAATTTGTACAAAATCTATGAGGAAAACTACAGACCTTTGATGAAAGAAATGAAAGAAGAACCAAATAAATGAGATATTTCATGTTCATGAATGAGAAGACAGTGTTGTCAAGATGTCAGGTCTTCCCAACATGATTTATAGATAAAATGTAACCACCATCAAAATACCAGCAAATTATTTTGTAGATGTTGACAAACTGATTCTGAAGTTTATATGGAGAAGCAAAAGACTCAGAAAAGCCAACACAATATGAAAGAGAAGAACATAGAAGACTGACATTATCTGACTTAAAGACTTATTATAAACCTGAAGTAATAAAGGCAACATAGTACTGGCAAAAAGCATAGAAAAGACAATGGAACAAGAGAGAGAGCACAGAGGAATTTCAGGGCAGTGAAAATACTTTGCATTATAATGATGGACGCATGTCATTCTACATTGGTCCAAATATGAAGAATGTGCAACACCAAGAGTGAAACCTAATGTAAACTATGGACTTTGGGAGATTATGATGTGTTGATGGAGGCTCATCAGTGGGGATAAATGCACTACTCTGGTGGAGGGTGTTGATAATAGACAGAGGCTATACATGTGGGGGGTGGGGAATATATAGGAAATTCTGTACTTTCCCCTTAATTTTACTGTGAACCTAAAAATGTTTCTTAAAAAATTCCTAAAGGAATTAAGCCCATAAAAAACAAAAACAAAAACAGTAAATGGGGCGCCTGGGTGGCTCAGTGGGTTAAAGCCTCTGCCTTCTGCTCGGGCCATGATCTCAGCGTCCTGCAATCGAGTCTCGCATCGGGCTCTCTGCTCAGCAGGGAGCCTGCTTCCTCCTCTCTCTCAGCTGCCTCTCTGCCTACTTGTGATCTCTGTCAGATAAATAAATAAAATCTTTTTAAAAAAAAACCCAAAACAGTAAAATCATTTGGGACTTTTCAGGATATTGTCAAATCTTTGTATTTTATCCTAAGATGAGGAACCAGTAGGGAATTTAAGCAGAGGAGGTGGAAGTTATGATTTACATTTTATTTTATTGTTTTTTTTTTTTAGATTTTATTTATTTATTTGAGAGAGAGAGGGCACAAGTTGTGGGGAAAGGGAGAGGGAAAGGGCAAGGAAAAAGAAAACTCCCCACTGAGCAGAGAGCCAATGTGGGGATCAATCCCAAGACCCTGAGATCATGACTTGAGTGGAAGGCAGACACTTAACTGACTGAGCCACTCAAGCACCCCTATGATTTACATTTTAGAAAGGACTATTCTAGCTGCTGTATGGTAAAAAGACTCGGGAGATATAAGTGTAGAAATTGGAAAATTAGTTTATATTCCAGAGGTCAAATTTGGCACACCGGCTATTTCTGTAAGGTTTTGAGCTAAGAATCTTTTTTTTTTTTTAAAGGTTTTATTTATTTATTTATTTATTTATTTATTTGAGAGAGAGAGCATGAGCAGGGGAAAGAGCAGAGGGCAGGGGAGAAGGAGGGGGGAAGAATTCTAAGTGGACTCTGTAGCTAAGTACTGAGCATGGAGCCAGAAGTGGTCCTTAATCCCATGGCCCAGGGATCATGATCTGAGAGAAACCAAGGTCCAATGCTCAACTGAATGAGCCACCCAGCCACCCCAAGTATCTTTTTTTATATATGACATTGGGGATCACTTTATTGATAGGGAATACTAACAGGAAGAGAATTTCAATTTTGTCATTATTAGACATATATTACAAAAGTGTACTCAATATTATATTTTGAACTTTGTCAATAAAAGTATTTCCTCTCTTACTGCATAGAACTTGAATTATATCCTGGTTTTTGACTCATATTCCTCAATATATTTAAAGGTGTAGTTTAGTGTATGTAAAATATATTGAGTATAGTAAATATATTAGTAAACTAGTAAATACATTAGTAAAAATACTTATTTAAAATGTCTTAAGCATCTGGTTCTTTAGAGAAAATATTGGCCATCCTCCAAGTTACAAAGTTACCAAGATATAATGATGTTTCACACCTGTTTACAGTAAAATTGACAAGAAGTGGCAGAAATCTAGATGAATTTAAAAGGTAGAGAATAGAATTTACTGAAGGATTAGATAATGGGGTTGAGACAAATATGGGGGACAAAAATAGTATCGAGTTTTAGCCAATGGAGAAAGGAGTTGCCATATCAAAATATGGAGTACTGTAGTGAGGAAAGTTTACAAAGTAAAATAATGTCTTTTTAAAATGTTAGGGTTAAATGTTCTGCTAAATGTACAAATGAGGGGATGCTTGTGTGGCTCAGTCAGTTAAGTGCCTTCAGCTCAGGTCATGATCTCAGAGTCCCAGGATCAAATCCCACATTGGGCTTACTGCTCAGTGAGAAGTCTACTTCTCCTTCTGCCTTTAACCCCACTTGGGCTTTATCTCTCTCTCTCTCTCTCAAATAAATAAATAAAATCTTTAAATATATATATACAAATGGGAATTGTGAAAAGGAAGTTTTGTATATGAGAGTTATATATGTGGTGTTAAGGAAAGTGGGATATAGAAAGTGAGGAAATGGAAGCACAGAATATAAATGCCTCCTCTTTGGAGAATTCTGACTTTGAAGAGAAAGGAGTTGAGGCAGTTGATAAATAAAAATAAAAGTTTCAAAAGTTTCATTTTTATTTTAAATGTGGAAGAAATTAATTAATGTAAACTATTGGTAAAATGGGGCCAAAGACTTAGGGAAGTTCAAGTTAGAAGAGAGAGCAGGGATAAATAAAGTTATCACTGATGTGCTTAATAAGCATGACTCAAGGTCAGTAATAAAAACATAACTCTATTTTATCTTCACTCTGTCTCCTTAAAATGCATTCAGTGAGATAGTTTTCCTCTGTCCTTTGGTAAAAAGTTAGATAAGTTTCATTACTTCCAGTCATTCTTAAGAAATGTAAATTCCTAAAATCTTTTAAAATTTCAAACACAGTTTGAACTCAGTATTTAGAATTTCCAATCACAAAAAATAAAATTGTTAATTTAATGCCAAATATTTTCCCCTCTCATGTACAGTTCTTTGAAGAATAGTCTAGGAAGGAAGGTCAGATATGGTTAGAGGTTATTATGTGAAATTTCCAAGATGTTACCTTTCTCTGTGGACAAGGCCAAGCTTATATATGACATTTTCTGACATGTGGCAGTTTTATTGGGTAATCACCATCCCAAGTTAGTGTTGGTGCCTCTCATTAAAGGAGAGCTTCCCTTTCATTCCTTGACTTTCTTTTACTCTTTGCAGTCACTCATATATGAAATTCTGGTGTTTTTTTCTATGTGGTCCTTTTCTGCAGGATGTAAATTGGCCTCAGATAAGGATAATTTACTATGAGTTTTTTATTTGATTCAGAAAAACATGCTGAAAATTTTGGTGTGCATTCAGAGGGATGTGCTATTATGTCCTAGATATACTGGAAACCTAACTCTGCTGTTCTTTCTAAGGAGTTAATCTACCTGTATTACTCCTGGTCTCTGTTTCCTCCCATTGAAGAATGCCATCATCTTTTTTTTCTCCCTTGGCAGAATAGTACTTTTTTATAACAGCAGCTCTTTCCCAATAAATCTCTTCACAGTCTTTTTCTTGAATCTCCCCTTTTCCTGTATTTTATATTCTTGATTTGGGCAAACTTATTCTATAATTTTCTCACTTCAAGTCTATCATCTTACATCATAATGCCATATCTATGGAATACAGGTGGCTCAAATTGAACCTTTCCGTTTAACATTCTGTTACTTGTACATTTACTGAGAAGGTGAATAGCTGGATGTGTAATGGAAAATAATCTAACATAAATCGATATGGTAGTCAGCCAGAATGGTTTAATTAGAAACAATATATAAAATTTCCAAAGCATGAGCTGAGTTTTGTTACAAAAATGCTCTGAGTGAAGTTTATGAAAATTATGCTTAATTACATGTTTTAAATTTCAGGAAATATTCCATTCAGCATCACATGATTTATTGGACATGTATTAACTATTTGTAATTCAACTAGATGATTTCAATTTGCAAATTACAATGAGTAACAACAGGACAAAGTAGATACTTTATTAACCAGACATAGGCTAGAACTCCATTTTTCACATGGGACCCACATGCTTTTTTTTCGTTTCCTTTCTTTTCTTTTTTTTTTTCTTTTCTTTTCTTCCCTTTTTGCTTAAAATATAAACAAATCTATTTTTCAGGAGAACATTCTATGATTTTATATTTTAAATGTCAGAAAATAATTTGACTAAAATAGGGAGATATCACAGACTTTTGGAAAATCACCTTTCTTTTAGCTAAACCACATTGAAATAATGTAATTTAGAGTTTTCATCAGTATTTACATAGTTTACTTTCAGAATGAATGAAATCTCTACAGCATATACAAGTGTTGGGGTTTATTGGAGGTGGGACTATCCCCAGTGTTATAGGAATAAAAAAAGAAAAAAATTGATGTAAACACTGATTTGGGGTAAATTTACCAATTTTGCATCTAGTGGATTAGAGAAGCTTCAAAAAAGAATGTATCTGAGTTGAGTCTTGAAGCCAGATGTAGAGGTAGTTGTCAGATTCAAAGTGTGAACAGTAAATAATACTAGAAGAGGTGGGTGGTGAGACATAGAGATGGGACAGTAGTGAGGCACTGGATAATAAAGGATCTTGTATGGAATCCTAAGGCATCTTTTATTCTAAAGGCAATGGAGGTTCATTAAACAATTTTGATCAGGGTGAAAATTCATGCTGGTGGTATGTATGTAAATGATATGTTGACTAAAGAGCCAGAAACAAGTATCTAGCTAAGTATGCTGCTATAGTAGTTCCATTTATAGGTAAGATGCTCTAATTCCCTGTGGTATAAGGGAGAGAAGGAAGGAGAGACGTTAATGAATGCAAACTGGCTGGAATTGGAAAACAATAAGATATAGAAGATGAGAAAAAGCCCACGGTCAAGAACAAGATTCAAATTTTTACAGCAGTTGTATATAAAAATGAAAAGAGAAGATTTGCGGTTTGAGAAGAAATGGGGAGACAATAATACTGAAGAAATAATTTAGTTTTGTAAATATTGACTTTGAGATGCCTACTGGATATTCAGGTGGAGATATAAGGTAGACAGTTGTGTATTAAAGTTTGAAGCTCAGGCAAATGTGTGGACAAGATAAACTGATTTGGTATTCATAAAGGTAAGTATGTGTTGAAGTTTTGAGAGTAGATGAGATTATCCATATATAACCAACTTTGTGCCACTATTTTCTATAGGTCATATTATTTTTGCAAGCCATAGAAAATGAAAAAAAAAGTATTTGTTCTTTTATTTGTATACTTTATTGGATTTTTCTTTCAAATTAAAAATCAATGTATACTCTGCAATAAACCAGCAACTTTCTAAAATTTCTTCTGGTTTTGCTTATAAATAATTGCACTAAAATCATCTTCTTCTGAATCTTCAGATGTGTTTTCATTTCCATCTCTCGGTAGTATTATTTTATGCATTTCCTTTTACTATTCTTTTTCCTGTTTGCTCATTCAGGAATGAAAGAGACCTATAGCGACACAATATTTCATGAAGTACATGGCTTGCCTCTAGGCATGTTTACTGTCTACATGAGTATTTATACATAATTCCTTCATAGATGTTAAGTTAGAGGGTATTTGGACTGAGGTCCTTAGTTGGGGGGGGTTCTGAATTAAATATTTGTACACAGCACGTTTTGGGGGGTGTAGTTGGAACAAAATGTATGTAAGTTTGGGAAGCAAGACTGAGTGAAGTGTGAAGTCAAACTATGAGGCAAAGGTCTCAGCTGATTCCAAGGGCTGAGCTGCCCCAAACTGAGACAAGAGGTCTGGGCCTTTGCAGCCCAGTTTCAGTTATTCTTTAAACACAGGCTGACCTGGCAAGGGGAATTCCAGAAGGATGACTCAGCTCTGAGTTGTCAGCAGCCAATACTCAGCAGCTGTGGTGTATCTTAGTACCCAGAGCCCCCACTTTGTGTCATTTTGATCTGCATGTTTCTTTTTTATTATTATTTATTTTCTTTTTTATTTTCTTTTTTATTTATTTGACAGAGAAAGATCACAAGTAGACAGAGAAGCAAGCAGAGGGGGAGGGGGAAGCAGGCACCCCACTGAGCAGAGAGCCCAATGTGGGGCTCAATCCCAGGAACCTGGGATCATGACCTGAGCTGAAGGTAGAAGCTTAACCCACTGATCCACCCAGGTACCCCGATCTGCCTGTTTCTAATAGTAAGTTCCCTCCATCTGGTTCAGATTCTCCAGGATTCCATGTCATTTCATCTCTAAGGAAAAAGTATAATATACAGATTGGTAGGATTATTTACAGTCTCCTTTCTCCCCACTGCTGTTGGTCTCAAGGCCTTCAATAATACAAAATTTTCCCTCTTCCATGGCTTTTAAAGATTCCCTTCATTTATCTAGCACTTCTGCTGGTGTAGGTGGCTTACCTCTGCTGGTGAATTTTTGCTCCTCATTAATGACCTCTTCAGTCTGTAGCTGAGACCCTTATCCATTAAAATAGAGCATACAAAGTATTAAAAGAAATATCAGTGAGTTAACTGAATGGCAAACATATTCTTTCTTGCTGCTGTTTTGTAGCAATAACCTTACCACTCACTGATGATTACTGCCAGTTATCTTATAAGTAAGTTAATTCTTTCATTTGCAGGTCTCTGGGTATAAGAAGTACAAATAACAATATGTAGCCACAGCTTCAAGCCTAATGGGACTATTATTGTGTCCTCTGGCATAAGTACCTGGCTTCCCTCCGCCTAAGCTGTGGTGAGTGTTGGAAGGATAGAAAACAACACTGAACTTCTTACCCTTCTTGGTTTACAGACCCAGGTGTTCTATCTAATGAGGAGTATCTTATGGTTGATAATTTGAGGTAAAAACCATATCCTGGAAACTGTGCCCCACCTGCATAGTTTATCAACTCTAAGCTTATACCTCTGAGCTTATACCTTCCCTTTAGGAAGCAATGGCAGTTCAGTGGCTTCTGGGGTCTTTGCTAGGACAAGTAGATCACATCCTCATGTGCCCACTGCCATATCTCTGTTATAAATATTTCCTTTGATCAGAGGCAATGATATGAGGGATCCACTATAAGTGGATTAGATATTCTGTGAACCCTTGAGAATTATACAGGTGAGCCTGGTAAGCAGGAAAGGCAAAGTTAAGAATATTCATAAGTTGCATACAATATTGATTTTTAACCCTTCCAGGGCAGAAAAGGTACAAGGAAGTACACTTAACACCAAGTAACTGATTGGTCTTTAATTAATAAGATTTCATCAACACGGTGAATCAAAATACTATTCTGAAGAATATTCAGATGTTTAAGAATAAAAAATGCATTTGTTAGCGGTGTCTGGGTGGCTCAGTCAGTTTAGTGTCTGCCTTCGGCTCAGTCATGATCCCAGGATCCTGGGATCAGAGTCCCACACTGAGGCCCTGGTCAGCGGGGAGCCTGCTTCTGCCTTTCCCTCTGCTGCTCCCCCTGCTTGTACGCTCTCTCTCTGTGACTAATAAATAAATAAATAATTTTTAAATTGCATTTGTTAGATCAGTGACAGCATATGTATTTGAGCTTATGCTAATCTACTCTAGCAAACACACACACACACACACACAAAACCCACATCTGTCATGATACCTACAATTGGGATTAGTACTTGAGTGAGTTTGTGATAGTAAATTCTTATTTCCATCTGTTTTTTTTTTAAGAGGCTGGAATGCTGAGTTAAATAGGAATAAAATTGGGATCACCACTCTACATCTTTGCTTTTAAGGGTGGTACAAATCTCTACCACTTCCTCTTGGATGTGACATTAATTTGGATTTTTCTCTTTGCTGGCAGGGAGGGGTAGTTTCGGAGGCCTCTTTTTGGATTCATCCACCATGATAGCTCTTACTTTTCAGGCAAGTAAACTGATATGAAATTTCTATCAACAGTCTATAAAGAACTGTGAAGGATCTGAGCTTTCAACTGCCATGAGAGACATGAGGTTTCTGAGTTCAAGGCAAATAACTGAGTACACACAGTAGAACAAGCAGCATGAGTGTTATGTTTGCATGGTTTATCCTTGTTCTCCAAGTTTTAAAGGGTGGATGTAGAGCAATCTGAGTTGATAGAACATGCACAGTGAGTTTGCTTCACAGCAAAGTTGGGCACTAGTTTTGATAATGGGTAGTAAACACGCATCTGCTTTGCCCTGGATAGCAGCATTTTCTTTGTTATAATGGACAGTAAACAAACCTATCCTTTGCTTCAGAGTATCTCATTCAGCCAAGGCCATTTGCTATACACTTATCCTTAAGATAGCGCGGAACAAAAGCAGTCAATGTCTCTGCTCTCAAAACATGCAGAAATGTGGGAAACAGATGGAAAATGGTCTCTTAAAACTACCAAGAAAGTATAATATAATAATCTAACTGGAGATCAGAAAAAAAAAAAAAAAACACCAAGGAGTGGCTCCATAGGGACGGTAGACCTACTATTAGTCCTAGGACAGGATTCCACTTTGGAATTGGTTTTTATGCGCCATGATTTTCAGAGTTGGCTATGATGATGCCTTCAGTCTCCAAATATTAATGTCAAGATAGATCCTGTTTTAGACAGACTTCAGAACACCTGGGGATTTTCTTTTCCCAATGTACAGTTAGCTGAATAAACTGCAAGAGCTATTTTTGAGGAAATCTGAGGTAATCGCTATTGTACACCCTTATTGTGGTGTTAGCATCCTTCCTCCTGAGGATGTTGTTTCTTACCCAGAGGAATCTGAAACCTGCTTCATACTTACAAGCCAAGTAAGTGAATGTGACTTTTGTTGATCAAGATTCTCTTACAACCTGATCATCCATCTTTTATTTTTTTTTATTTATAAATTAAGTAGTACTTTGTTGGCTACCGATTAACCTTGTGCTACGCACCACTATGTTTTAAGTTTCTCTGATAGTTTCTTTGAATCGATCCCCTCAAGTCTTCATGGTGGCCTTATTACTCATTATGATAACTGCACCCGATTTGTGAAGTTTATATGCTGCCATGTGGCTTCAATAACTTCAAGACCCTGTCCCTTTAATTAGTAAGCAGGCCTGTTCTGTAATAACATTTATTATTGTCAGCCCTGACTTATAGTAAGCAATCATCACAGAGCTTCTTAATCATTCTGTTCTTTTTCACCAGAAAATTATTTAATGTTTTGCTAAGTGCTGTACTTTTTGGGTTTTCCCACAGAAAGTGGTTATAGTGGACTTTCTGATGTTGCATAATATATCCACTCTAGTGTGAGTGAATCTCTGTACAATTGATTCTTTCCTTCACTGTCTTCTATTCTGGAATTTTTATATCACTTAAATCAAGCCTTTGCTTTCTCCAAACTTCCAAGTCCTATCAACTCTGAATCTTTATCAGAGTGATAAAACATGTATCTGTGAAATTGTCCCATATTGAAAAACCCTTCCATATTCAACTTTATATTTTAATCCCCTTGATCCATCACCTTCAGATTTCATTCCTATACATGCTGTCCTGGCTCCAGCTAATACATGTTGGCTTGTTTGGTAGCTTTTTTTGGCATTTGGTTTCCTCCTTCCTCAACTGATCCAGCACTTCTCCATTCTGACTGACATGGTTATTTTCTTATGGCGAGGAGAAAAATTGGGAATACATTTCAAGGAAGTTCATATTTCTTTCCAGAGCAGATGACTTTTGTTGCAGCAATGTCTGGGGATGGCTTTAGTATTTAACAAGGAAGAGTGAGCTACTTTACTTTAGCACTTCAAGGGGGTTCAGAAAAATCTGGGATTGGATGCTTCTCAAATAAACTCATTCTATTTCTTTCTAACCAGGACCTTGATCCTGTTGTAAGAGACTTGACTGGGTTGAGAATTAAAACATCACTGGAGCTCTTCTTCATTGTTGATAGTCTAAGACGGATGTTCATGTTTTTTAGCTCCTCAAATGCAGGAGATGAGATAAACTTTATAAGCTCCCAAGGAATCACATTGATTTTCACACCTCACATTGTCATCATTTAAATGACTTTCCATTGTGCATGGATAGCGTCCAACAATGCTATATAATCCTGTAGTCCTTAGAACTACTAATTGTCTCTATCTTTCAAATGCATAATCTGTTGTACTGGTTAGTTCATTCCCATCTATAGGTATCCTATTCAAGTTCAACAGCAGTGGAAGTTAGAGCAATTGCTCTGACACCCAATTCTAAGGGCTATCATAACTCTAGTTATTATCAGTGATTGATTAAAGTCAGAATTCTGCCAAGTGATCCAGCCACAAAATCCCCATTTAAAATTTGCTTTCTGCAACCATTCTACAACCAAATGTCTTAGGTTTGTTTCTGTGGAAATAGATTCTGAGCTGGATAATACATGCAGGCAGGTTACTGGGGAGTACATTAAGGAATGACACCTCCAAGAAAGTTAGTGAAGCAGGATGGAGCAGAGGGGCAAGCTGAATAGGGATCCATTTACAACAGAATCCTCAGCCCCTTCTGTAGGGAAGTAGGGACCAGAGACAACCCTTCAGATCTGTCCTGAATTGGGAAAAAGGGGCTGAAACTTTGAACACCCATATAAAATGGTCTTTAGATATAGACTGCCCCTGACAAGGGGTCATAACTTTGAGTAAAACAGTACTTTTATTCAAGGGCAATTCCTAGGAAGAAACTCAACTCTGAGCCTTCAGCAGCCATAACTTCCTGCAGCTAAGGGAGTATATGAAGGAAGAATCTTGGTGTCAAATCACAGTATCAAGAAAGGGCAAGTTAATTAATAAACATTGCACCTTGGCTGAAAATCTGTCTTTAGGATTTATTTAATTAATATTAAGGAAGATAAGTTGTGCTATTAAATGCATGGGTTCTAGAACAACTAAATAAACATTTGACTTTGAGCAAATTATTTTGGTTTTCTAAAAGTTTTCTCACTATAAAACACTGGCAATGAGAGTACTTATAAAAAAGAATAATTATGTGAATTGATTAAATGGTGCCAATAAGATGGTTAGCAATGTGCTTAGTATATAACTTAGTTTATAGTAAACATTCAATACATAATAGTTATTTTGGGTTGATTGTTATTCCTTTATATTTGAGCAGGGCTTTTACCTAAGTTCTTGCCAATTTCTCTAGTGCTTTGAAATGCTACCATACTAAATATATTTTTAAAAAGCAAATAACAAATAAAAAGTCCTTGAATCTCTGAGCCCTAAGTGCCACCAAGTTCTTTATATTTCCCACCTGCACTAACTACACTCCTATTCTTTTCCAAAAAGAAGTTCAAATATCAGTATTAAGTTAAAGTTTTGAGACATGCAGCTAGTCTTTATTTGAATTATTGATTATAATAACTCAATATTTGACTAACAAGAACACCTATCAGCCTAGGAAAGTACTAGAACATTTCCAAGGCAGGATAACAAAAAGTTTCTAGGAAAGATAGACTTGAAAAGTTAGAAGAGACTGGAATTACATATGCTTTTTTTTTTTCCCTAACAAAAGATTGATGAAGAAGGAAGAGGGAGAGAAAATGAAGCAGCAGAAAAAGAGAGATGAGGGAAAGAAGGGAGTGAGAGAGAAGAAAGAAGGAAAGAATAAAGTGGGAAAAAGCAGTGTGAGTGTATCGGTGGTCTAAACTACATAGAAGAAATGGTTGTCTGTTTTTTATTTTCTAAATATTAAGTCACATAGGGCCTATGATTTTTACCTGAACATTCTAGTATTTATTTCTGAAGAAGTTGAGAATACTGTCCTTATATTTCACCTGAAATAGTTCCTACACTAAATTTTAATTTTCTCATTCAATGTTCTTTATTTCATTTTTGAAAGACAGGGAGAGGGAGGGAAGGAAGGAGGAATGGAGGAAGGGGGAAGAGGGAGAGAGCAAAAGTGAGGGTAAGAGAGATCTAACTTCCTAACTTGAAAGTCACTTTCTCTCTTTTCTTAGTGTCTTTAGCAAAGACTATCTAATATTTAATGGTATTGTTATACACACAGAATCACCAGGCACTTTCCACAATCACTGGTGAATGGCAGTAGGTCTTTGGGTCCTGCAGAGAAGAACTCTATTACTGCCATCTTCTTTAGATGACTATCCTATTTGGCAAATGTTCTGCATGACTGCTACTGAGCTTCCATCTGTCATAGCTCAGTGGAACATCTTGGATAGGCACTTTAAAAGGGCAATTGCTCCACTGTCTAGTGGACTTAAAGAATAAAGAAAAAGGAGATTAACACTGTGGGTATTTACATTAAATAAAGAGAGAGGCTCATTTATTGAATGGTCTTATGAGCCAAACACTCTACATATGCTTCCCTTTTAATCAATGCAAAATTCCTATAATATAGCCAATAATTGGTAAAGGAAACCAAGCTCATAAAGTAATGGATTTCAACACAGAATTCAAACACAAGTCTATCGTATTTAAACACTTGACTATTTGTCTTGACCATAATTTTTCAAATACTTAGAACTTACTCTAATTATTAGGAAATACAAAGAAATATCTTTATTTAAAGATATCCCGTCAAGGCACCTGGGTGGCTCAGTTGGTTAAGCGTCCACCTTCAGGTCAGGTCCTGATCCCAGGGTTCTGGGATTGGAGCCCCATATTGAGCTCCCTGCTTAGTGGGGAGCCTGCTTCTCCCTCTCCCTGTGCTCCTACCCACTGCTTATACTCTCTCTCAGTCTCTCTCTCTCTCTCAGATAAATAAATAAACAAAATCTTTAAAAATTTAAAAATACAGATATCCAGTCTATATTTTGTGTATTCTTTGAAACTATGCCTTGAGTCTGTGTCTACTCTTGAACCCCCTTTAGACTGGTTCATTAGGTACTTTAATGGTCTGATCTCATTTAAAAAATGTAGATTACTTAAAAAAATAAAGTAATATAATTCTTGGAGAAATTAAATAAAAAGTGAGATTTTATGTTGTATATTTTAATGTTTTATATGGGATTTTGAGATATATATCCCTGATTTTCTAAAAATTATAAACTGACATTTAGCATAATGTTACAAACTCTTTCATGGATACCTACAATTTTCAAAACACTTTTCAAAATTTAAATGGCCATAAAATGGAAAATCTGATTTTATTTTTTAAAAAAGCTATTTATCATCTGCCATTGTATTTGCTTCCTAGAAATTCAAAGTCGGCTGTCTCATTATTCTTATATAAATTATTTAATCACTAAAGTGTTTGCAAATGAAATGCAGAACTGATAAATGACACAAGGTGTAGGATTTGGAGAACATAAATAGTACAGCATAAAACTTGTAAAAATGGTTTTGTAGGGAAAATCAACTCCATATTCCATTTTACCCAAAGCTCTATTTAGCAAGAATTTCTATTACCATGCAATTCACCAAGCATGAGTAATTTTCACATCAATTCTTTTATCCAGTGGCAACATAAACACTCACACTTTCTGAAATAAAGGAGTTGGAGTATCACAGTTGCTCCGTTCAGGCAGCTATCTTTAAGGTTGTGTCAGCACTTCCATTATATACCCAGTTTCTTGAAGTTTATAACTTGCAGTAAAAACTAACCCTTGGGTTGAATCTTTACTTACAGAGGTATTTTTCAGTGCAACTTATGGAGATATAGCTGCAAGACACCCCATTTCTGTTAATAGAAGCCAGGTCATGAATCCCTTCCTGGCACATTGAACAGATTTATCCTGTAACTTCCCTATTGGGAGAAAATTATTTTTTATCAAAATGGGAGAAATATTTCACTTTGATTTCAGTAAAGTTATGAAGTGCAATACCTATCCCATGCAGGTATGAATTTTCAATAGCTTTTCGACACTTACGGGAAAACACTTTTTTCCCCTAAAAGTGACCTTGGCAAAATACAAGTTAGTTTAAAAAAATAAGCTAGTTTGTTATACTCAGGTGTAATTAAAAATAAGGTCATTTTTTTCCATCCCAAAGATATTAAGGTGTTTTCTTTCTTGAGCATGTCACTTAAAGCTAGAAAAAAATTTTAAATATGTTTTACAAAAAGTAAAATTAGTTATTCATTATGAATACATCACAGGTCTACCTAACAGTAAACACATGAATTCCATCTGCATCCCCCAGTTATTTGCTAGTCATTATTTTTAATAAATAAATATAATAAATATAAAATTCTGACATTTTGTGAAAGCTTAAGATATATCACAAAACACGTTTCTGAAGAAATCCGGCAATTTTATGTGATCATTTATATAAACAAAATTATGCCAAATTGAAATTTAAAAAAATATGATTTAGTTCTTCTATATTTTTTACGTACACACTTTGGGGTCATTATTCAGTTCATAAACCTCACAAATTCAATAAAACTCTATAGCACATGTTCTCAAAAAATAAAAGGGAGGTGTTAAAATCAATTAAATCAATGATCCTTGAATTGAAGATAGGCCATAGTAATAAATTGTAATGGACCAAATCGCCATCAGTTTCAACATTTACCATAAACATTCATAAAATATAATATAACTGACAAATAATTCATAATAAAAATATTAATGCAGTAAATATGTGAAAACAATATGAATGAAATTGATACATAAGTTTTAACAGTGCTTGGCAAAAATACATATTCATGTTAAATATTAATTTCACTATTGTAATCAAACAAATTTTGCGTTTAATTAACATATCTAAAGAAATTAAATGATCTCTTTGTGCTTCTATTTTTAACTAAAAGAATTGTCTATCAAAGAATCTATCATCCGGCCCTTTATAATTCAAACATTCCAAATGCAGGGTGTATTTAAGAGCTTTCTTTAGAATGTATTGGATATTTTGATTTCTATATGAGCATTATACACATATATAATTTTTAAAAACTCTGAGTTCAATGAAAGCCTGATTTAAATTTAGTTTTGACCTACCTATTGATCAGTATATAAAAGAAAAAACTTTTTAAAAAAATGAGTTCACTTAATAAGATTAAGAAAGATTAATTACTTTTTAATTTTAAATTTAGAAAGATAGATTCTGCTTGAAAGTGACGTTTCTTTAATGCACCTTTCTTGAGCCAATTCAGTATTTCATTATCCTGGGTAAAGGGGACTAATGCTTTGCAAAGCACATTGAGATTTAACTTAGTTCTGTGCCCATTGGAGAGAGCTTGCTGATGTTAGAACAAGGAAAGATAATACCATCAGAAGAGTATAATGTTTAGATGTAAAAAAAAGAGCAAACACTGCAAGTTTTCTTCCTTTGTTTTGCAAATTTCAAGCTAAGGCTGGTTCCAACTTCTCATCACAAGTATTTTGTTTGGTTGGCTTTAGGACAGTTTCTATTGTGAATAATGGATTCAACAAAATGCAATATAAACAAGAGATAATTTAAATATGCAACATCACTAGACTCCAGAGAAGACTATTAGAAAGTATATTTCAGCCATGGTTCATTTGAGATTTACAAATTAAATAAGAACTATATTTCAGGGGTGCCTGGGGGGCTCAGTGTGTTAAGCCTCTGCCTTTGGCTCAGGTCATTTTCTCAGGGTCCTGGTGATGAAATTTTAGAATATGGGTGAGATCCAGTGGGGTGAGGTTCAGAGCCGATGACGAAGAAAGAATTCTTGAGACATCTTTGGTTTAAAATGGTGGTTTATTACGGCAAGGGGACAGGACCCTTGGGCAGGAAGGGCTGCTGCGCCAGGGTTGTGAGGAGTGGCAGGTTATGTACCATGGGGGTGGGGGAAGGAAAAGGGAGGTTTCAGTATAACTTCCATATGCTAAAGAGGACCTACAAGATACCGGATCCCAGAGGCCTTGCTACTGCCAAAGTCCTTTTGCCCTTTTTAGCAAGCTATTAAGGTAGTTGGGAGATTCCTAAAGAATGTCACATATGTCCTACCCAGAAGTGGGGGTGCGAGGGAGGTTACAAGGTGTCAGCCTTTTGCTTTGTCCTCAGTCAGCCTTTGGACCTCACCCCACCGAACCTCACCTATATTCTAGAACTTCATCAGTTTTAGGAGTAGAATTTAATAATTCACAACTTAGATACAACACCCAGTGCTCATCACAAGTGCCCTCCTTAATACCCATCACCCATTTAACCCATCCCCCACCCTCCTCCCTTCTAGCAACCCTCAGTTTGTTTTCTATATTTAAGTCTGTTTCTTGGTTTGCCTCTCTCTCTCTCTTTTTTTTTTCCTTCTCCTATGTTCATCTGCTTTTGTTTCTTATATTCCACATATGAGTGATATTTTATGGTGTTTGTCTTTCTCTAACTGACTCATTTCCTTTCAGCATGATATATTCTAGCTCCTAGATTTTGGATGTCGCACCTTTATCAGACATTCACTGGCAAATATATTCTTCCATTCTGCAGGTTGCCTTTTAGTTTTGTTGATTGTTTCCTTTGCTGTGCAGAAGGTTTTTGTTGTTGTTGTTGTTGTTGTTGTTGTTGTTTGTTATCTTGATAGCCATATTGTTTTTGTACTTGGAAGGTTGATACAAGGTTGCTAGTTGTTGCAAATTACACAGTTTGTAGTTTGTCTTCTGGTTTACTTTAGTGGCATAACTGGGCTGATAGTTGCTACACATTTGCATAGACCCTCCTTTAGCTTTTCTGATTCCTGGGGCAAGTTATGTGTTTAGCTCTGTGATGAAGGACTCTAGGTTCTCCACAGAATACCACTGTCTTAAAATTTGGAGTCATTGAGAGACTGACATGGGTACAAATACATTCCTGTAGGTTCATGCTTCCCCATTTTATGTCATTTCCCTTCCCATTTGCCTGCCATGCAGACTTAAAGTCTGCAGCATCAGACACAAAAATAAGAGCTCTAGAGAGACTGGTAAGTAAGTGTGTGTGTATGTATGTGTGTGTCTGTGTTTTGGAGTTGGAGGGGCAGGCGTTATCTGTTTCTGACTGAACTTGGATTGATATAATTTCAAATAATAGTTACAACAGGGTAACTATCCAAAAGACTTTCACTAAAGCCCTGTATGTCATGCTTCAATTAGATTGTAACATTTATTCTTAAAGTGGTGAGTTTTTATAATTGTACATACCAATAAATGAGTTTGTTGCAGAAGTTCTGAGGTAACTGAGAAACCCAAGCAGCATGTGGAGAACTGGGAGAGCACAGCTTTATTAACGCCAGTGGGCTCAGCGAGATCACTCCCAAACTCTGGGCACCTGGCCTTTGTTGGCACTGGTTTTTATAGGCAAACTAGGGATTTTTCACAGTTTCTCACAGTTGATTGGCTCGGGGGTCTCGCAGTAGTTCCTAAAGTTATGCAGAAGTGACTTGGCGAAGTGCCAAGTTATCCTCGAGGGGAAGTGACTTGGTGGAGAAGTGCCAAATCATCCTCAGTGGTTCCTCATCTCAGTGAGGTGGCCATTTTTGGGCTTTCTGCCTCATGCCTCCCCGCCCTTGATGATCTATAGATATTCCCTGAAGATCATCATCTATATCTAGGGGCTGATATCGTTGGAGGGCGAGGATGCAGGTGTTCGTGTGCTAGGAGACCATTTCCCTGATAAAATGAATGAGGCCAGTGAGGATACAGGGGCCTAGGGTTATTAAGAGGAATAGGGTTAGGAGGGGACCCATGAGGAGAAGTAACCATGATGTCCATGCCTGGGGGTTAAATCCCCAGGTGGTGAGTTCTTCTTGGCGCCGTTGGATGTGGTCCTGAAGCTCTTGAACCTTGGAGGTAACAATTCCAGACTGGTTGACATACTAGTAGCAGCATTCTTCTTGCAGGAAAAGGCATGTCCCCCCTTTTTTCAGCAGTGAGGAGATCTAGAGCCGTGGGTTCTATAGGGCAACCGCGGCTAAACTGATGAGTTGCATCTGTAAGGATGTCAAGGAGTCTGCGATTCATTCCATGTCATTGTTGAGTTCCTGTGAAAGCTTATAATAAAAGTTAATAGAAGTTCCAAGACCTGAGGCACCCGTGGCTACCCTGGCAAAGATACCAAAGCCCAGGAAGATAGGTAAGGCAACTCAGTGGCTCCGGTGGTGGGGAGAGACCCAGAACTGGAGTTGGGGTCAGAGTACAGTGAGGCTGAGGGGCACAAAAATACAAGAATGCATCCAGAGCTGGTGTCATCTTTGTCACAGCACCTAAAGAGAAGGTTGTCCTCATAGGAGAGAAAGGTGCCAGGGGGAACGCAGTAGGGAAGGGGGTCTGTAAAGTTAAGGCAATGGTCATCTGGTGGTTGAAAAAGTCCTGGGGGGTAGGAAGCAAGTAAGATTGGTTGCTGGGGCCAGGGGAATGGGATTGCTTAGAGGTCCAATGGTTATGGAAGAGTTGGTGATATTTGGTAGTGGCCAGCTGGGTGGAACAGCAATCCCGAACATAGCTGACCGGGTGAGGTGTAGACAGATCCAACAGGCTTTATTGGTAGGATCCTGAGAAAAATTTAACTATAGTTGATAGCTGGTGCTGATGAGTTGTCTTGTGAGTCCCTGGGTGTCTGGAAGCACCCAGAGTGAGTTGTTGGAGTGAGGTTAGGTTGATTCCTCAGTAATGAGGCTGGGGTACTGGGTTTCAGCTGGCTAGATCCTTTAGTCAAGTCATACCCTGCTCTCGGAGGGCAAGATCTTCCCATCTGAAGAACCAGCCTGGGCTAGATAGGTTCAATATACTGGACCTGATTTTGGATATTTCGTACAGGGGGACCGAGAGGTCTGTGTCAAGGTTGCCATCCAGAAAGTCTGGCTGGGAGCATGGGAGGAGTTGCAAGTAGTTGGAGTTTTTCCCTGGTAACAGGACTGAGGCATTAGGGTAAAGGATTGAAAGTGTCAAGACCTTCCAGAGCTTTTCATGCAGTTACATTCGGTGGAGGTCCCCAGCAGGAAAAGGCAGGAGAAACTTAATAGCCCAAGTATGAGACCCCAGCTGGGTCGAGGAAGGAGAAGATGTATTTTAAAGTTTAAAGACCCCTCTTTAAAGTGACCTTCAGAGGGTTTGATGGTGACGGATGTGCGGTCCAAGTGGCTTGGTCTGGGTTTGTCTTTTTCACTCACGAGTGGTGGATCCATGGTGTGATGTCGGAGACCTTGAGGGCGGTAGGGTTTATAAGGATTACTGTATGTGGACCAGTCCAGGTCAGGAGCAGGGATTCATGTTTCTAATCTTTTACCCAGACCTCATCCCCAGGGTGGAAGGAATGGATGGGAGTTCCTAGAGATATGGGGGCTCTCTCTAACAGGTGGGCATGTAGCTTTTTGAGGACTCGTCCTAGCGATTTTAGCTGACTCTGGAGGTGTACATCTCCTAGGACATTGAGATTGCCCAGGGTGGGAATCATGGGAGGGGGGTCTGCCATAAAGCATTTCAAATGAAAAGAACCCATGTTTTTATGGAGTACAGTGGGAGTGGAGGAGTGCTAAGGGGAGTAACTCTGTCCCCCTCAGAAAGGTTTCAGAATGTAATTTGGAGAGGATTTCCTTTAGGGTACAGTTCATGTGCTCCACTTTCCCTGAACTCTGAGGTCGATAGGCCATATGGAGTTTCCAGATGTTAAGGGCCAAAGTTAGTCCTCATAGAACTTCTGACATAAAAGCAAAGCCATTGTCACTATGAATGGTGAGCGGGATCCCGTACTGGGGGACAATTTCCCAGAGCAGTACCCTGGTGACCTCTCTGGCTCACTCAGTTCAGGTGGGAAATGCTTCAGCCCATCCCAAGAAGGTGCAGACTAAGAACAAAAGATATTTGATACCTCTGTGAGGGGTCATCTCAGTAAAATCTATCTCTAAATCTTTGGAGGGTGTTGCCCC
Source organism: Enhydra lutris kenyoni (assembly GCF_002288905.1). Lineage (NCBI taxonomy): Eukaryota > Metazoa > Chordata > Mammalia > Carnivora > Mustelidae > Enhydra > Enhydra lutris. The sequence continues at coordinate 21,594,075 of NW_019154099.1, forward strand.
TATGCATTGTACCCCAGGGGGTGAGGCGGATCCAGTTTTGGGGTTATGTTAAGCACAAGTGACACAATGGTCTGTGACCAATTTACACAGTGTTACGAGTCTGGCAATGTAGGAGTGCTTTGCCAGAAGTTTTCGGAGTCCTGTTTTTTCCAGGTGCAAGGTTGAATGTTGTTCTGTGACCGCATGAGGGGCGAGGGCCACCGGAAGGAACAATCATTCGTCGGGGAGGATCCACCATCCTTGTGGGTGCCAGATTGCTTCTTGGGCCTTGGCCCAGCTATCCTTGGTAGCTGTGTGTGTGGGATTCTGTAGGGAGGGAGTGACAGGCACTATGACGGCAGGTTGCCTGTTCTGTGCAGCTTCTCTGGCTGCTTGAGCAGCTAGGCAGTTCCCAGTTGTAAGTTCATTATCCCCTTTCTGGTATCCCCAGCAATGAATGACAACTAGGCTCTGGGGTGCCCATACCACCTCTAATAACTGGAGAATTTCCTTTTTATTTTTAATGGTCCTCCCTTCTGACATCAGGAGCCCCCTTTCTTTGTAAATTGCCCGATGCACATGTAAGGTGGTGAAGGCATATCTTGAGACAGTGTATATGTTGGCCTTTTTGCCCCTCAATAACGTAAGTGCCTGTATTAAGGCCCAGAGTTCAGCCTTTTGAGCAGACCATCCTGTAGGAAGGGCTTTAGCTTCCAGGATCTAAGTAGCTGTAGTGACAGCATAACCAGCTTTCCTTGAACCATTACTCAGGAAGCTGCTGCCATCAGTGTATAGGGTGAGGTCGGCGTTTGTTAAAGGGGAGACCTTGAGGCCTGGATGGATGGCGTATACTTCACTAATGACTTCCAGGCAGTTATGTTCTGGTTCTCCTTCTGCCGTTGGAAGGTATGTGATTGGGTTGAGAGCCTGTACAGTCTGTAAGGTAATGCAGGGATTTTCCAGGAGTAGTCCTTGATATTGAGTGAGCCTAGTATTTGATATCCATTTTTGACCTTGGCCATTCATTAGAGTCACTACTGAGTGGGGAACCTTTATGGTTAGCTGCTGTCCAAGACTGAGCTTGTCAGCTTCTTTGATGAGGAGTATGGTAGCTGCTAGGGCTTGCAGGCAAGGGGGCCATCCAGAAGCAACGGGATCTAATTTCTTGGACAGGTATGTGATGGGCTTTCCCCAGGGGCCTAAGGACTGGGTTTGAAGCCCTAATGCTGTTTTAACCTTTTCATGGACATATAGGCAGAAAGGTTCATGGACATATAGGCAGAAAGGTTTTCCGGTGTTGGGTAGACCCAGGGTTGGTCCAAATAGGTCCTTAAGTTCCTTAAAGCCTTTTTCTTATGTGTCTTTACATTGTAAAAGTTGTGTTTCTGGTCCTGCTAGCAGATCATATAGGGGCCTGGCTATGACTGAGAACCCCAGTATCCAGATCCAGCAGAATCCTGCGGCTTCCAGGAACTCATGTAGGGCTTGCCTAGTAGTGGGCCATGGAAGGTTGGTTATAGCCTCCGTTCTACACTGAGGTCTCACTTTCCTAAAGTTATTATGAACCCTAAATACTTGACTTCTTGTCTGCATAGCTGAGCTTTCTTCCAAGAGACTCGATATCCTCTTTTTGAGAAGTGTTGTAGGAGGTCGAGTGTTGCTCGGTGGCAGGTCTCTGCAGTTGAGCTGGTGATGAGGAGGTCATCGATGTACTGAAGGACCGTGCACCCAGGCTGGTCCCCGGGGAAAGTCAGCTAGGTCGGAGGCTAGGGCTTCACTGAATATTGTTGTTGTGTTTTTAAATCTTTGTGGGAGCCGGGTCCAAGTGAATTGTGTTTGGCGGCCTGAGTCAGTGTCTGTCCATTCAAAAACAAAAAGGGGCTGATGTACTGGGGCCAAGCAGATGCAGAAAAAGGCATCCTTTAAGTTGAGGCAGGTGAACCAGGCAGCATTTTGACTTAAAAGTTGGATCTGACTTAAAAAGGTGTAGGGGTTGGGGACTACTGGGTGTAGGGTTTGAGTAACTTGATTCACATCACACAAGTCCTGGACAGGTAGATAGTCACCATTGGGTTTTTTTGACTGGGAGCAGTAGGGTATTCCAGGGGGACTGGCACTCAATTAGGATACCTTCCTCTTTCAGTCGCTCCAGATGAGCCTGTATGCCCAACTGAGCTTCCTGTGATATCGTATATTGTCTCTGCCACTGAGATTGAGTTCCAATTTTTAGTTCTATAATAACTGGGGCTCACCAGACAGTGAGCCTGGGTGGGTTATCTACTGCTCATACATCAGGGACTATGGTCTGGAAGGCTTCAGGGTTGGCTTCAGGATGGTCTTGTTCAAATAGTCTCCATTCCTCATCTCAAGGTGTGTTTAAGGACATGATAATCCCAGGCTCAGTGGGGCTTAGATTCATGGTGGCCTGTCCCGACGGCTCAAAAGAAATCTGCACCCCTAATTTTGAAAGTAAGTCTTTTCCCAATAGTGGTATTGGGCAGTCTGGGACATATAGGAATTCATGGGAGACTACATGTCCTCCCCGTTTACAGGTCCAAGATTGACAGAAGGGTTGACTTGTGTCTTGATCCCCGTGGCCTCCATAATGGTTATGGTTTGTCCTGTTAGGGGTGCCACTGGTGTGGTCACTACTGAGTGCTCTGCTTCAGTGTTGACCATGAAAGTGATTCTTTTGGCCCCCAAAATTCATATCAAATGTGGGCTCCGGGGGGCCTAGTATAATTGAACCCGGTCTCCATCAGTCTGAATCTATTTTGGCTAGCCCGATGAAGTCAGGATCTTGGTTTGCCTGAATCTCGGGTTGAATGGAGGGCTTGATTGACCTGGGCTTCTGATTCGGGCATTCATTTTTCCAGTATCCCATTTCCTTGCAATATGCACATTGATCATTTTTGAGGGTTCTGTGCTGCTGAGGTCATGACTCTGATTGTCCTATTGTTTCATGTAGTTGGGGCCCTGTTGGAGGGCCACAGCTAGCAGAATGACTTTCTGTTTCATTTTCTTTTCAGCCCCTCCTTTGGCTATGGTGTCTCAGTTGCAGTAGACCTTGTTTGCTATTTCTAGTAGTTGGTGATGTTCATCCCGGCAAAACCCTCAAGTTTTTGGAGTTTGCGGTGGATGTCTGGGGCTGACTGAGCCACAAACTCTGCATTTACCATTTTTTGGTTCTCTGGTGCCTCTGGATCAAATGGAGTGTATATGCAGAGAGCCTTGCAGAGCTGCTCAGAATAATTACCGGGCGTCTCTTCTCTGTCCTGAGTCACATGAGCCATTTTTGATATATTAGTAGGCCTTTTGGCTCCTTGGCAGAGGCCCCCCAGGATAGCGTCTTGGTAGCACTTGATGGCATTCTGGCCTTCCTCTTTGTTCAAGTCCCAGCTGGACCAGTTGTCCAGGGCAGACTCTTGGGCCCATCCCTCTGGATTTAAAGTGCTGACTGGTGCCACCTCTTCGAGTCATTTATGCCCCTCTTAGAGAATTCTTCTTCTTTCTTAGGTGTTGAACAAGGTGAGAAGGATCTGTTGGCAGTCTTCCCAGGTTGGTCAGTGGATCTGGAAGACAGTTTCCATAAGGTTGATCATTGCCTGTGTTTTTTCTGAATAGTCAGGAGTGTGATGCTTCCAATTCAGGAGGTCTGTGGTGGTGAAGGGTTGGTAGTAGATAATGGGTCTGCCTGGTTGGGGAGGTGCCATCTACTCCAATTATGTCAGAACCTCGAGTTTCTCAGACGGGCATCTGGTAAGCAGGGATTGCTCATGTTTGGAGGCAACGAGTGATGTTCTGTGGCTTGCGTTCTGTGGGGTTCCCCCATCAGGAATAGCCAGCAAGGAGTCTAGGGAAGGGTCCCCATAAGGAACAGCTGGCAAGGAGGCTGGTGCTGGTTGCAGGGTTACTGGCATCTGGGGAGTCAGAGATGGTGGGGAAATTGTTGCTGTTGGTGGAGCAAGAGGCATTGGTGGGGTGAATGATGGAGTAGGAGTGGGAGAAAGCAGAGAGGGTATGTCTGGTGGTGAAACGGAAGGTGGTGGTATGTTGAGTCCCACTTCGGGTGCAGTTGGGAAGGCTGAGGCAGTTGAGGGGGCCAGGGGCCCATAGGGTGGTGGGAGTTCATCGTCTGGGTCCCCTTAATGTATAGCCTTATTTTGGATGCCTTTAGTCGATTGTATGATGAGAATCCTGCACTATCCCTTGCCATTGTCACAGAACTATACCCATGGGGGGGGGGGGTCCTGGCTATCTCTAACCAGGAATCGATGTATGGGAACTGGTCCAGATGTCCTGGGTCTCTGTGACTACATGATAAACTCGTCAGATGGTGGGGAGGTCTAAGGTTCCTTCTGAGGGCCAGCCAACATCAAAACTGGGCCACTCCAGCTCACATAGGGTTCTCAGTTTTCTTGGGGTCATATGTACCCTGTAGTAAGCACTAAAGACTTTCTTGAAGTTTTTAAGCATACAATCTAAGACAGTGGGTTTGCTGGGTTTCCCACCCATTGTGAACAGTGTCCCAAATAAAGGGTGGGGTACTTTCAGGTGCTGTCCTGCTCGCATCCCTTGTGGGAACTTAGGAATGTCTTGGCTAAGGTCTATCTGTATAAGCTTCAGGCCAGGCTACTCCATAGAGTAGATGACCATTATGCCGTATCATGCTCTGCGATACTCAGGGTACAGCTCACTCATACTCAATATCCAAAGCAGTGGAGCTGCGCAGACACACTCATACATTTGAATGTTCCTCAGATTCAGACAGGTTGGACACCCCCCTCTGGGTATCCCTGGCTAATGGGAGGTGATCACTCTCCCTTTCCATCCTGATAGATGGGTCTGACTCAGGCAGTGACCCCGGAGCTTACCTGGTTCAATGGGTGGATCCAGTCAGTTGTCCCTGGTCTCCTATTGTTGGTCCAGCAGGGTGGAGGTGAGCTGCAGCTGTCCAGGAGAGCCCAGCCTTGGGTCCACTGAAATCAGCGGGGTGCACCTAAATCTTAGAGTAGGTACTCTGTTGCCTTCCGTGGCCCATTTCTGGACCCACACCAGTGGCACAGTGGGCCAGCATGGTTTGATTCCCGGTCAGGGAACCAAATGTTGTGGAAGTTCTGAGGTGACTGAGAAACCCAAACAGCAAGTGGAGAACTGGGAGAGCACAATTTTATTAATGCCAGCAGGCTCAGAGGGATCACTCCCAAAGTCTGAGCGCCTGGCCTTTCTTGGCACTGGTTTTTATAGGCAAACTAGCAATTTTTCATGGTTTCTCACAGCTGATTGGCTCGGAGGTCTCGCGATAGTTTCTGAAGCTATGTGGAAGTGACTTGGTGAAGTGCCAAGTCACCCTTAGAAGGAAGTGACTCGGTGGAAAAGTGCCGAGTCATCCTCGGTGACTCCTCATCTCAGTGAGGAGGCCATTTTGGGCTTTCCACCTCAAGTTCAGGAGTGTGACAGGATGTAATCTTGATACACAAAAATAAATTCTGTTACTATACATTTGCTGTGAACAATCTGAAAGTGAAATTAAGAAAATAATCCTTTTGACAATTAGTAAAAAAAAAAAAAAAGAATACATTTAGCAAAAGAACTATACACCTTGTATACTGATAGCTATAAAACATTGCTGAAAGAAATAAAAGACATAAATAAGTGGAAATACATCTAACAATAATTGATTGGAAGATTTATCAATACCAAGGAAGCAATATTTCTCAAATTAATCTCTGAATTCAATATAATTCCTGTCAAACTCCAAGTTTTTTACAGAAATTGATAAGCTGATCCTAAAATTTATATGAAGATGCAAGGTACCAAGAAAACCCAAAACAATTTATAAAAAGAACAAAACTGGGTAACTCACAATTCACAATTTTAACACATTACAAAGCTATGTAAACAAGACATTATAATACTGGCATAAGGATTGACATTCAAAATAATAGAAAAAAACTAACATTTCAGAAATAACCTTTATATTTGCAGACAATTGATTTTCAATATGGCTGTCAAGAACACTCACTAGAGGAAGAATTGTCTTTTTATAAAATGGTACTCAAAAAATTAGATATCAAAATGCAAAATAGTTCAGAATGCAAAATAATAAATTTGGGGTCCTACTTCACATGATATATAAAAGCTAAAATGGATAATATACTTGAGAGTAATATTTGAAACTATTAAAACCCTGGAAGAAAATAGTATAGTATATCTGTATGACTTCGGTTTAAATAGTATTTTTTATAGGATACCAAAAACACAAGCAACAAAGGAAATAATAGATAAATTAACTTCATCAAAATTAAAACATTTGTGCTTAAAAGACATCATCCATAAGATGAAAAAATAATCCTTAGAATGGAGAAAATGTTTACCTATATTAACTTGTATCTAAAGTGTATAAAAATCATAGAATCAAAAGTTTGAAAATAAGACAGACAGGAGGGAGAGTGATTTACTCATTTCAGAGAGCTTCCCAGAGATGTAGGGAACTTGTGGAGATCCCTCCAAGAACAAAAGAACAGGTGCCACACCCCTTCCCTGCCTCCTAGCAGAGGCAAAGGCCACCTGTGGGAACCAGTGTGGTGCTGACATACCTTACCTAACTTGCTTGCTCCAATCCCTCTCCCCATGCACTTGGGTAAATCTGCCTTCCCAGTCATGCTCACCTCAGTCCTGGTTCTATGGGTCCCTCAGGTAGAAGACCAGAACAAACCTGCCAACACATCTTCTAGCCTATACATTTTGCAGGACCTCAGTTCTGGCAACAGTGGGAGCAGGTCCCATTTCACAACCAGACCACTGCCCACAATAGGAAAAGCACCTCATCAGACAACGGGACTAAAGGAAAAAGAGACAAGACTCAATAGCCAAGCATACACAACACACATAGGAGATACTCCCTGAAGTGTCAAGAACCTGGGGAACAGAGAAAACTCTACTCTAGGGCACTAAGAGGACCCCTTCTTCATAAGACTATTATTGTTGGGAACAAGAGAAGTAGCTGACTTTCTTAATACAGAGAAACAGAAAAAGTCAGACAAAATGAGTGACAGAGAAACATTCCCAAATGAAGAAACAGGACCAAACCACAGCAAGAGATGAGAGCAAAATGGATATAAGTAATATGCTTGAGAGAGAATTTAAAGCAATGATCATAAAGATACTCACTGGACTGGAGAAGAGATTGGAGAACATCAGTGAGAACCCTGATACAGAGATAAAAGAAAAATCAGAGATCAAGAATGCTATATATAAAATTAAAAATACACTTGATTGAATAAATAGCAGGCTAGATATAACAGAGGAGCAAATTAATGACCTGGAAAGCAGAGTAATGAAAGTTACCAAGCTGATCCAGGAGAGGAAAGAAAATTATGTAAATTGGGAATAGTCTTAGGTAATTTAGTAACTTCATCAAGCATAATGACATCTGCATTTTGGGGATCTCAGAAGAGAGAGATAAGGGGGCAGAAAATTTATTTGAAGAAATAATAGCTGAAAACTTCCTAACCTCTGCAAGGAAACAGATACCAAGAGGTCCAGAAGGCATAAGGAGCCCCCAAAAATTCAAGCCATGGAGGTCTGTACCAAAACACATAGGAATCAAAATGGCAAAAAGTAGTGATAAATAAATTAAAATAAATAAATAAATAAATAAATAAATAAAAATCACCAAGAGAAAAGAAGACAGTTACACAGAGGAGGAAATCCCCTATAAAGCTATCAGCAAAATTTTTTAGCAGAAACTTTGCAGGCCAGAAGAAGGGCATGATATATTCAAAGTGCTGAGACGGAAAAATCCGCAGCCAGCTATACTCTACATAGCAAGGCTATCATTCAAAACAGAAGGAGAGAGAAAGAATTTCTCAGACAAAAAAAAAAAAAAAAAAAACTAAAGGAGTTTAGGACCATTAAATCAGCCCTACAAATAATCAAAGAAATATTTAAGGGGACTCTTTGGGTTGAAAATAAGACCATAAGTGAGAGTATGAAAAGCAAAAATACAAAGACAGTAAAAATACGTATTTCTGTAAAAATCAATGAAGAGTTTTAGAAAATAAAGGATGTAAGGGGTATCTTGTTGGGTCATTTGGTTGTGTCTGACTCTTGATTTCGGCTCTGGTCATGATCTCAAGGTCAGGAGATCAAGCCCCATTCTGGGTTGTACACTGCGTGTGGAGCCTGCTTCAGCTTTTCTCTCCCTCTTGCTCTGCACCACCCCACCTCATGCTTGTTGCTCTCTTTCTCTCTCAAAAAAATAGATGTAAAATATGACATTGTATATCTAAAACATGGGAAGGTGAGAGGTAAAGAATAGGTTAAACATTATAAGCCATCAATTTAATATAGACAGCTATATGCAGAAGATATTATGTACAAACTTAATGGTAACCACAAATCAAAAACTGGTAATAGATATGCAAAGAATAAAGAGAAAGGGATTTGAGTATATTACTAAAGAAAGCCAACAAACAAGGAAAGAGATAAGAGAAAAATCTATAGAAACAACCATAAAACAACTAACTAAATGGGAATAAGTACATGTCTATCAACAATTACTTTGAATGTAAATGGACTAGTGCTCTAGTCAAAAGACAGGGTGACAGAGTGAATAATAATAATAAAAAAGGCCCATCTATAGACTGCCTACAAGAACCTCATTTCAGGCCAAAGGACACCAGCAGACTGGAAGTGAGAGAATGGAAAACATTTATCGTGCAAATTGGTGCCCAAAGGAAGCAAGGTAGCAATCCTTAAATCAGACAAAATAGACTTTAAAACAAAGACTATAACAAGAGACAAAGAAGGACACTACATAATCATAAAGGGGACAGTCCAACTAGAGGATATAATAATTGCAAATATTTATGCACTTAACATGGGAGCACCCAAATAATATATAAAGCAGTAAATAACAAACATGAAAGAAATCACCAATAGTAATCATATTACTATGATAGTAATCATAGTCCTTACTATCACTGGGAACTTTAACACCCCACTTACATCAATGGACAAATCACCCAAATAGAAAACCAACAAGGAAACAATAGCTTTGAAATACACACTGGACCAGATGGATTTAACAGACATATTCAGAATATCCCATCCTAAAAAAGCAGAATATACATTCTTTTCAAGTGCATATGAAAGATTCTATAGAATAGATCACATATTAGGCCACAAAACATGTCTCAACAAGTCCAAAAAGACTGAAGTCATATTGCACATCTTTTCTGAACATGATGTTATGTAAGTAGAAAACAGACACATGAAAAAATCTGGAATGAATACAAATACATGGATATTAAATAGCATGCCCCTAAATAATAAATGAGACTACCAACAAATCAAAGAGGAAATTATATATATATATATATACATATATATAAAATTATATATATGTATATATATATAGAAACAAATGAAAATCCAAAATCTTTGTGTTGCAGCAAAAGCCATTCTAAGAAGAATTTTATAGCAATACAGGACTGTTATTGAGAATAATCTCAAACAATCCAACCTTATACTTCAAGGAGCTAGAAAAAGAAGAACAAACAAAATCCTAAGCCAATAGAAGGAAGGAAACAAAGATTAAAGTGGAAATGAATGAAATAGAAGCTAAAAACCAATAAAATAAATCAAAGAAATCAGGAACTGGTTCTTTGAAAAGATCCACAAAATTGATAAACTTTTAGCCAGACTTATTAAAAGAGAGAGAGAGAGAGAGAGAGAAAGGACTGAAAGAAACAAAATCAGAAATTAAATAGGAGAAATAACAAACACCACAGAAACATATATAATTACAAGAGAATATTATGAAAAAATTATATGACAACAAATTAGACAATCTAGAAGTGAATAAATTCCTAGAAATATATACCCCCCTCAAAACTGAATCATGAAGAAATAAAAAATTTGAACACATCAGTCACCAGGAATGAAATTCAATCAGTATCCAAAAACTTCCCCAAAACAAAAGTTCAGGACCAGACAGCTTCACAGGGGAATTTTATCAAACATTTAAAAAGGAATTAATACCCATTCTTTTAAACCTTTCCAAAAAAATGCAAGAGGATAGAAAACCTCCAAATTCATTCTGTGAGATCAATATCACCCTGATACCAAAAGCAGATAAAGATACCACAAAGAAAGAGAACTACAGGCCAATATCTCTCATGAATATAGATGCAAAAATCCTCAACAAAAGAGTAGCAAACCAAGTCCAACAATACAATAGGAGTATCATTTGCCACTATCAAATTGGATTTATTTCTGTTATGTAAGTGTAGCTTAATATTCACAAAACAATCAACATGACATGTCATATCAATAAGAGAAATTATAAAAAACATAATCATTTTAGTAGAAGCAGAAAAAACATTTGACAAAGTCAACAACCACTCATGATGAAAACTCTCTGCAAAGTAGGTCTAGAGGGAACATATATCAATATAATAAAGGTCTTATATGAAAAACCTACAGCTAACATCACACTCAACGATGAGAAAAATATGAGAAATTTTCTCCTAGGGTCAGGAACAAGACAGAGATGTCCACTCTCACTTTTATTCAACATAGTACTGGAAGTCCTAGCCACAGCAGTTAGACAATGTAAAGAAATAAAAGGCATCTACATTTGTGAGGAAGAAGTGAAACTCTCACTAGTTGCAGATGACATGATACTATATATAGAAAACCCTAAAGACTACACCAAAAAAATTATTAGATTTCATAAAGGAATTCAGTAAAGTCACAGGATACAAAATCTATGTACAGAAATCTGTTGCTTTCCTATACACAAATAATGAGGTAGCAGAAAAAGAAATTAAGAAAACAATCTCTTTTAAAATTCTACAAAAAAAAACCAATAAAATATCTAGGAATAAAATTAAACAAACATATGAAAGACCAGTACTCTGAAAACTATAAAACATTGATGAAAGAAGTCCAAGATGACAAAAAGAAATGGAAAGACATATTGTGCTCATGGGTTAGGAGAATAAATATTGTTAAAATATCTATAGTATCAAAGCAATCTAAAGATTTAATGCAATCTCTGTCAAAATACCAACATTTTTCACAGAACTAGAACAATCATAAATGTGAATGGAACCACAAAAGACCATGAATAATGAATCAGTCTGGAAAAAGAACAAAACTGGAGGTATCACAATTACAAGTTTCAAGTTATATTACAAAGTGGTGGTAATTAAAATAGTATGGTACTGGTATAAAAATAAACACAAAAATCAATGAAAAGAACAGAAAACCCAGGAATAAGCATACAATTATACGGTCAATTAATCATCAACAAAGAGGAATGGATATATAGTGGGAAAAATATATTTTCTTCAACAAGTGGTGTTGGGAAAATAAGAAATTCACATGCAAAAAACAAAACTGGACCACTATTTTACACCATACACAAAAATAAACTCAAAATGGATTAAAGTCCTAAATGCGAGACCTGAAACCAAGAACTTGAAGAGAGCATAGGCAGTGATCTCTCTGACATCAGACTTAGCAACTTGTTTCTAGATATGCCTCCTGAGGCAAGGAAAATAAAAGCAAAAATAAACAGTTGAGACTATGGCAATAAAAAATGTTTTGCACAACAAAAGAAATAATCAGCAAAACTAAAAGGCAACCTATTAAATGGGAGAAGATATTTGCAAATAATGTCTCTGATAAAGGGTTAGTATCCAAAATGTATAAAGAACTTATACTGCTCAATACCCAAAAGCAAAAATCCAATTAAAAATGGGCAGAAGACATCAACAGACATTTTTTCACAGAAAACATGCAAATGGCCAACAGACATATGAAAATATGTTCATCCTCACTTATCATCAGGGAAACGCAAATAAAACCACAATACAATATCACCTGCAACTGTCAGAAAGGCTAAAATAAACAAACAAACAAACAAACAAACAAAAAAAGCAAGTTTTGGCAAGGGTGTGGAGATAAGGGAACACCTGTACAGTATTGGTGGGAATGGAAACAGGTGCAACCAGTGTGGAAAATAGAATAGAGGTTCCTCAAAAAGTTAAAAGGAGAACTACCCTACGACCCTGCAATTACACTACTGGGTATTTAACCAAAGACTACAAAAACACTAAGGGGTGCATGTACCTGAATGTTTATAGTAGCATTGTTTACAATAACAAAGATCTGGAAGTACCACAGTGACCAATGATTATAACACACACACACACACACACACACACACACACACGCAATGGAATATTATTCAGCCATATCTTACCATTTGGTAAAAATATGGTAAGCCATATCTTTTGGTAAGCTGTATCTTACCATTTGGGATGAAATGGATGGAGCTAGAGAGTATAATGCTAAGTGAATTAAGTCAGTCAGAGTAAGGTAATTATTAAAAAAACATGCAATCTAATAAAAATGGAGTAAGGATTTGAATAGATAGTATATCGGTGGCCAGTAAACATTTCATTAGTCATTATAAGAATTCAAATTAAAACCAGAATGACACACTGCTTCACAACCATTAGGATGGCTATAATAAAAAAGGCTGAGAATACCAAACGTGGATGAGAAAGCAGAGATGTTAGAACTCTCATGCGGTGTTGATGGAATTGTAAAATTATGTAATTCTTTTGGGAAACGGAGTAGCTCCTTAAAAAGTTAAATATGGAGTTATCATATTACCCAGCAATTCTACTCCTAGGTGGAATTTATATAATTATTATTAGTTGGGAATAAAAAATAATTAAATATTGATATATGCTATAACATCAATGGACCTTAATAATATTACTGAATGAAAAAAACTGGTCATAGAAAATAAGAAATATTTTTTCATTTATGTGCAGTTTCCTAAATAGGCAAATCCTTAGTGACAGAAAATAGATTAGTATTTGATTAGAATCAGTCTGGAGTGGAGAAGGGTTGCTGAGAAGGGGAATGGTTTCTACTGTGTCTAGCATTTCTTTTTGGAGTGCTAATGATGTTCTAATATAGATTTTAGTGATGGTTATTCAGCTCTGTGAAAATATTAAGAAATACTGAATTGTATGCTTTATACAGGTAGACTTATGGTATGTGATATATACCTCTCAACAGATCTGCAAAAAGTTGTGTGTACCTTTGTTAATCTAAAATAATCATGCTATGGGACGCCTGGGTGGCTCAGTTGGTTAGGCAGCTGCCTTCAGCTCGGGTCATGATCCCAGCGTCCTGGGATCGAGTCCCACATCGGGCGCCTTGCTCATCAGGGAGCCTGCTTCTCCCTCTGCCTCTGCCTGCCATTCTGTCTGCCTGTGCTCGCTCTCTCTCCCTCTCTCTCTCTGACAAATAAATAAATAAAATCTTTAAAAAAAAAAATAAAAAAAATAAAATAATCATGCTAAATGAAAAAAGCTAGACTAAGGGTACTTTACAATTCCATCCATATGAAATTCATGAAAATTCATACTATTTTATTAATCTATAATGACATAAAGAAAATCAGTAGGTACTTGTGGATGGGAAGGAAACAGGAAAGGTCAGGAGGAATTATAAATAGCACAAGGAAATTTTGGAGGTGATCAATATATTCACTATTTTTATTGTGTGACAGTTTTCACAAGTGTATACCTGTTCTAAAACATATGACAAAATATCAAAATTTATACTTTACATATTTAAATTATACAATTTATTGTATATCGAGTAGAACTTAAAAAGTTGTTAGAATTTTATCACTTAAATTGAAAAGCTACATTTGCCTTCTATAAGAAAATGATCTTTTCTAGACATAGAAAGCGTAAAGACACACATAGTTAATAATGTTATTAGTGTCTTCAAGGAAGAAGTGTGAATAGATGGAACTATTTTTCATTTGGTTTATTAAAGACTATCTTTTCCATTTTGTCATAGTGTACAAACACATAGGTATTTTATTTGTGTGTTAATTCTAATTCATTTTGTATTGCTAACATTCACTGATACGAACATACAACTCTGAAGAGAGCTATAATAACAAGTCTTTGCCTATTTTAAAAATACCGTAGTGATTTAGGCATGACAAGTTTATTAACCCTATATTCCTGGTATCAGCACCTCTACCTCAACGTCCCTGTCTCGTTATGCCCTTTAGATCTTTGTATCTTTTGAGGTATTTTCTTTACACTGATGTCCTCAAACGTCCTCTTCCTGCTTGCTCTATTCTTTTTTTTTTTTTTTTTTGGTACTTCGTGGCTCAAGGGAATAGTAAAAATTAATTTGGACTTTGCACAAGTTCTGAATCAGTTTAGAATAGGAAAGAATAAAATACATACAGATCTTCATTATTTGATAAGAATTAGAAAGCATAATATATTTGGAGGCAAGTGGATTCAAAATACTCAATCTGAGAAAACTCAATTTATGGCAGAAGTTCTGAAAAACTTAAGCCTTAAGTTCATGACACAGGCAGATGTGATCAAGTACACATGCTTTTTCTGAAATGTCATTTCCTAAGAAACAGGATATAATGAATATTTTTTTTCCTCTCTTCTAAACTCACCAGAGTTACTTCTCTGGGATAGAGTATATGAGCTAACAGCCAGGGACCAGGAGTATTATACAATTGGTTGTCCTTCCACACTGAAAATAGAATTCATTGTGTTGTAACAGTGTGGAGACCCCTCCACACCCCTTACTTCCCATATTTTATATGTTCTCAGTGAGAAATTTGAGTTAATTATCTGAGAATGAGGAACTAGTTGTAGTTTGGGAAAAAGAAGAAAATGTTATCTTGAAAAGGGACAGTAAATTGGGATGCAATGAATTATCTGATTTTCAAGGACTATTATATTTAGCTGTTTCATTTTAAAGACTGAACAAATAGAAACATTGGTGGAAAATTTAGTTTTTATTTCAAGACATTATTGTTGTAGGGAAAAATCAACATTTTTGAAACTTTCTTTTGTAATAGTTTTATTATTCACGTGATTTGTTCACTATCTTCATTAAAAATGGAGGAATTTGGCATTACTGTTTATCTTCTTTAAATGCATTCTTCATGTCACTTTAGGGATACTCCTAGTTTTCCCCCACCTTCTCTGTTGCTCCTTCTCAGTCTCCATCACTGTTTCTCCTCCTCTTGCTCACCTATAAATGTTCTCATAAATTTGCACATTGATTTTAAACTCCTGTCAGTATTAAGATTTCTGTAATTTTTCATTCCTTGCATCTAAACAATCTGCAAATTCTACTGGCATTTACCTTTACACGTCTTAACCAAATCAAAGCCATTCCCATAGCACCATTCTTCTTTATAACTTGCAGTCACTTTTCATCAGACAGAGAAATGGGTTTCATTTTCTATTGCTACCTAACAAATTACGATATACTTAGCAGTTGACCACTGGAAACACTGATTTTTCAGTTTCTATGAGTCAGACTTCTAGACATAGTTTAGCAGGATTCTCTGCTGAGAGTCTCATAAATCTATATTCAGGTGTTAGCCAGGGCTGTGGTCTTACTTGAGGCTCTTTCAAACTCACATTAGCAGAATTAACTTTATCATAGCTTTAGGATCCATAGTGGATTGTTTTTTCAATGCCAGATGGAGAGGGTTTCTGTTGCTTCAAGCTTCCTGCCTTTAGGTCCTTTTTTAAAGGGCTTGAATGATAAAGTCAGGTCTACCAAGGATTAGCTCCCTTTTGTTGAATGTAAAGTCAACTATTTGAGCCTTCAATTTTATCTACAAAAAAGTCCCTTTACTTTTTCCATATAATGTAACATAATTATGGGAATGACATGCATTTTATTTACAGATTCCTTCCATACAGAAAGGAAGGGGATTATATAAGATACATATACCAGCAATTGGGAATCTTAAAGGGGTCATAACAAAATTCTACCTACCATAGAGGTGAAATCCTCACCATGGCCCTTAAAAAAATCTTTAAACTCATATCTTATCACTGTTCCCCTAGCAATTTTGACCTACTATTCTTTCTGTTTCTCCACCAAGACAAGTTCAATTTGGTCTTAGTGTCTCTGGAATTTATTTCTTTTACCTAAAATGTTCTTCCCATGATATTCATATCTTTAATTTTTCTTTTACTACTATCTCTTCATATATCATATTTCAAGGTGGTTGTTGTGGGTTACCTAATTTAAAAAAATTCTGTTAGTCCCATCTCTTTATTATATTTTGTGTGTATCATTTCCTGAAATTATGTAACATTATGTTACATTATATCATATCACATTGCATTGTGTTATTCATTAGGTAGCATTTTGTCTCTTTTCTGCTTCACAGTATAATCTCTATTAGAGAAAGAGCCTTTTTTTTATGCTGTTGAT
Source organism: Enhydra lutris kenyoni (assembly GCF_002288905.1). Lineage (NCBI taxonomy): Eukaryota > Metazoa > Chordata > Mammalia > Carnivora > Mustelidae > Enhydra > Enhydra lutris. The sequence goes on from NW_019154099.1 coordinate 21,610,374, forward strand.
TACTGTATCCTTAGCACATAGTGCTGTCAAATACATGTAAAACAAAGAAACAAAAGAAGGAAAATAAGAAAGTAAGAAGGGGAGAGTTGTTCTTAAAGGAATATTTAATCATATAATTCCATAGTAACCTCTTTTGATGCCAGTCCTTTTCTTACAGAATATAATACAAAAATCTTTAATGTAGCAAAAATATATCTAGTATCTATCATCTATCATCCATCTATCTATCTATCTATCTCTCTATCTATGTATTCCTTGCTTTTGCCTGACTCCCAAGGTTTCTCTCTTAAAATTCTGTGGTCCATACTCTGAACTAGAGCAAAATGGAAGCCCCCTAACACAAATCACATGCTATACTGTAAAATATTTCTCTTCTTTTGTTTTTACCCTGGACAGCTCGCCTGTACTAATCATTTAACACACGTTGAGATTCCTTTCCAACTTGTGGCTAAGAAAAGTGTTCGTCTTCTTTACTTGTCTAACAAATTTAATGAAATTTGGTAATGGAATTATATATATTTTGTCATTTGTAAATTGCATATGTCTCTGCTCTTATTCTAAAGGTGTTAAGAATCAGAAATAGAGTATATCATTGACTTTTTATCAATTGACTTTCCCAATTTTTAAATTAAAATCATTTATATCAAACAAATTTATCTTTTTTAGAGTACAGTACTAGTTTTGACAAATATACAGTCATATAACAACCACCAAAATCAGCATAAAGAATAATTCAGTCATATCAAAAGTTTCCCTTGGTCCCTTTGTTGTGTATTTCTCCTCCAAACTCAGTCCCTGGCAACAATTGATCTGTTTTCTGGTTCTCTAGTTTAATCTTCCAAGAATATTGTGTAGATGGAATCCAAAAATAGGTAAACTTTTGAGTTTCATCATAATGCATTTGTAACTCATCCTCATTGTGGCATGTGTCAGTAGTTTGTTACTATTTATTGTTGAATGATATTCCATTGTATGGATTTACCATTTCATGTTCCACTTTTCTTCTCTTTAGGGTTTAAAAATAAAGTCTCTGTAAGTATTCATGCATAAGTTTTCATGTGAATATATATTTTTTCCATTTCATTTAGACAAATTCCTGGATATTGGTTTTCTGGGTTACATGGTTAAGTGTATGGGTAACTTCAACATACTAATAAACTGTTTTCTAAATTGGCTATTCTATTTTGCTTTACTATTAACAATGTATGAGATTTCCTTCTTAGCATTTAATAGTATCAAGATTTTTAGCCATTTTATCTGTATAGCAGTATATTATTATGATTTTAATTTGCATTTCCTTAAAGGACGATATCTTCTTATATGCATATTTCCATCCATGTATCTTTGTTGAAATGACAATCAAAATATTCTCACTTATTAAAATCACATTGTTCATTTTATATGAAATTCTGTGAATACTTTATGTATTCTTAGAACAAGCTCTTGATCAAATAAATGATTTGCAAATGTTTTCTCTTTCTATCCTCAGATTGTATTTTCATCCTCATCATTTTTTTAAAGGAGCAAAAGACTTTAATTTTGATAAAGCCCTATATAGTGAAAAATTATGAGCTGCGCTTTTGGTGTGATATATAAGCAGTCTTGGCATAGCCAAGGATTATAAAGAGTTTTCATTTGTTTTCTTCTAGAAATTTTGTAGTTTTAATTTTGGACTTTGGTTTATGTACTATGTACTATGTGAAATAAGAACCAAGGTTTTTTCATTTGCATATCCAGTTATTCCAGTATCATCTGTTAAAAAAGATGTCTGTTCTTTCTTCTCCTTTAAATGACCTTTCTCATTTTCCATATCAATTGACTGTATTACATGGCTGTACTTCTGGAGTCTCTGTTCTTTTCTATTGATCTGTATGTCTATCCTTTATAAACAAACACCTGTCTTGACCAGTATAGCTTTATATTGTTCCTGGGAATCATGAAGTCAATCTTCCAACTTTTTTGTTGTTGTTGTTCTTTTGATCATCCTCATTCTGTTTTCTTCTCTTATGACTTTTTTGATCAGTGCTAGTTTATACAAAACAATCATCTGAGATTTTGATTACATTTGTGCTGAATCTATAAATACATTTGTAGAGAACTGACATCTTAACAATATGAAATATTCTAATCCATGGACATGTTCTATCTCCCTATTTATTTAGGTCATCTGAGATTTTTTTTTTTTTACATCAGGATTTCACAGTTTTCAGAATATAGATATTACCTATATCATATGGCTTATCTGTAAATATTTTATATTTGCAGTGCTATTGGTGAATTAATCAGACAAAGAAATCATTAGACTAAACTGGCTTTAATGCCTTATTGGCCTATATAAGCCAACCAAATCCTAAAACCTGAAATGCCTCAAAATTAAGAAACTGAAACTTAAGGACAGCTAATCACAAACAGCCAACAAGGCTTTTCCAACTATTAAGTTGCAGTCAATCGAATAATTTTATTTCTGTGCTTCTACCTTTTCTCTAGAATAGTCTTGCCCCTAGTTCCTGGCCATAAAGCATTCCTAACAACTTCTGGTTTGGTACTGCTGTACTGGAATTGATCTTCCCTCAAATAAAAGCTTATATTTTTTTACGATGACTCAGTTTATCCTTTAACAATGTGATCAAATGAACTATTTGAGAATTCACTTTTTAATTTTTTATTGCTATAATGGAGAATTATGATTGAATTTTATACACTGGGCTTGTAATTTTGCTAAACACATTTTGTAGTTCCCTAAAATCTTCATAAATTCTTTGTGTGTTTTTATGCAGAGATTCATGGAAGCTAGGAGGAGGCAATTTTCTTCCTGTCTTCCATATTTGTTTGACTTTTATATCTATTGCTTGCCTTTTTGGCCTAGCTAGTTGTAAAATGGGTTTTAAAATGTAAGTGATGAAAGTAAACATCATTGCCTTATTTCTGATCATAGGGGAAATATTGAACTTCTCAGAATTAATTATGATGTTACAATGTGGGCATTTCACTCTGTTGCTAGGGTATAGAGAATTATTATCATAAGTCATATTGATTTTTAATCAATTTTTGTTCTGTATCCAGATTATAATATAGTATTTTCCTTTATTTTGTTAATATGAATAATTTAATTGATTTTCTAATGTTGAATCAGATTTTTATTCTAAGATTAATCCTACTGAAATATTATGTATTCTTTTAAATATTGTTATAATAACTAATTTGTTTTGCTAGGTTTTTTTTATTTTAGATTTTTTCATTAATTTATTTTTTATTCATAACATTTATTGCTTGGTAGTTTGTTTTCATATACTGTCCTGTGTCTGGTATCAGTGTATTTTTGGCCTCATAAAATGAATCAATAAGAGTTCCCTTTTATTCCATATTCTCAAAGAATTTCTGTTGAATTGTTATTGTATCTTTTTAAATAAATAGAATCATTCATCAGTAAATATATCTGGTTCTGGGAAAATCTTTTTTGAAAAGCCATTTGTTAAAAATTCAGTATCTTAAAAGATATATGTTGCTTTGGTTAATTTTTTGAAGTAAGTTTTACTAGTTTTAATTTACTTGGAATAAGATTTAGTAGCTTGTGTTTTTACAGGAATTTGCCCATTTCATGAAAGCTATGGAATTTATGAACATAGAATTGCTTGAAGCTTTCTATTAATATTCTTTAATAACTCTAGGTTCTATAGTGATGTCACCTTTTTTGATGTATGTAGGGCAGGGAAGGAGCAGAGCAAAGGCCTATGGACAAATGCCTTTGAAGGATTGGGTAGCTTTTGGAATGTGGAAACATTCTAATTGAGTAATTCTAATATAACTGGATCAACATGGAAAGGAGGGACGGGATAAACTAGGGGAACTCATGATGAGGCTTATAGATTGAACACACATGTTGTAGATATGTTCTCAGTAATGGTCAATGACTAGATAAAAGTTCAAAACAAGTAGGAGGGATACAGGCACTCAGGGAGCCACTGAGGCAACAAATAACTTATATTAGGAGAAACTGCCATCCACTATAATCACAAGCTGTGTAGAACAAAACAATGGGATCATTTCTAAGGTATGGATATATGAGAAATAACCAATTCAGAGAAGGAAGTTTGAATATAATTAAATGAGTAAGAACTTCACTGAAAATATTTATTGCATAAAAGTGTACTAGAAAATTACTAAAAAAAAAATGTGTTGAGTGTCCAAAAAATTTCATTCTGTCAATGAATATAGAAATTACCATGGTTTACCTTTCTGAGACTTGTACTTAGTACCATGTATATCATACCTGATAAACATGATAAACTTTTAAAAACCCATCTGCAGACAAAGTCAAAACTTTATGAAGAGTAAGGAAAATATAAATGGAAAAAGGTATGTAACACTGGTTTCCATGTCTCTCCTCCTAACTGCTGAAGATACGTTACCTGCTAATTTATCCTTTTTTTTTTTAAAGATTTTATTTATTTATTTTGTCAGAGAGAGAGAGGGAGAGAGAGCAAGCACAGGCAGACAGAATGGCAGGCAGAGGGAGAAGCAGGCTCCCTGATGAGCAAGGAGCCTGATGTGGGACTCGATCCCAGGACGCTGGGATCATGACCTGAGCCGAAGGCAGCTGCTTAACCAACTGAGCCACCCAGGCGTCCCTGCTAATTTATCCTTAATCCTGATTCCTGCTGACTTACTGCTACCTTAACTTAACACAGCCAAGTAACACATGTTTTTCTATTTTTCCTTTCTTGGAAGGGTTCCATTTCTTCAGTTTTTTGTTTATTTGTTTTGTTTTAATTTTCACATAAGTTCACTTTGGTAGAAACTATAAACTGTATTTTTTACTGGAATTTTTCTGGTTCCAAAAACTTAGAATCAGTTAATCATTTGATCACTATCTCCAAAGATATATTCTCTTACAAAACCTGGGTTTCCCTCTTCAATTCTTCTTTTCCTAGGTTTCTGGTTTCACTTTAAGCAAGATTAATTTCCTTAGCTTTCCTTTCTTCCACTGCACATGCCTTGTTAATACACCTCCCATAGTGAATCTAACCATCTGTGTTCTCTGCTCCTGTCCTCAAACTCTTGGAACATGTTGGAGAAAATTACATTACTGATCTGATTAGCACCAAGTCATAGTTATTGATTCAAACTCCAAACTTGTGGGAACTTTTACACTGATCACCAGTTGTATCACTTAGTCTTTCAGTACGGTGCTTTCTGTGAAATGCTTTATCTTCATTTCCTCTAACCTAACTGCCAGCATTTCTACAGATTGTTTGCTTTATAATGAACATAGAAAATAAAAGTATTCAGGAGTGAGGTCTCTTAACACATCCCCTATGCTCTGGGTCACCTTTTCGAATACTTTCAGATCCTAGTTATTCCCCCCTACCCCAATTCCTGACTTTCATATAGGTTTTTTTTTTTAAGAAATTAATTAATTGTTAATTAATTAATTTTTGTGAGAGAGGGAGAGAGAGAGTGTGTGAACATGAGCAGGAGCAGGAGGGAGGAGCAGAGGGAAAAGCAGACTCCTGCAACACACAGGAAGGCAGATGAGGGACTTGATCCCAGGATCCTGGGACCACAACCTGAGCTGAAGGCAGACACTTAACTGACTGAGTCACTTAGGTGCCTATCAGATTTTTAATTTACTTATTTCAGCCTTAAATCCTTCCTTACCCTCATTTTTTTATGATTCTCCTTTTTCTTCATCATTAAACGTCATAAAAGAATAGTCTATGCTAACTACAAATATTTTCTTCTGTTTCTCCTTCAACCTATGAAAAACAGATAAAACTCTATTGAAAGCATTCCTAAAAGCCACTGGCAAGCTAATCTATTTAGTATTAATTTGGTAGGTTTGGATCAGAATTATATAGAATTGTAATACTTTATTTTTCTTATAATTAAAATCAAACATTTTTCCATGCCAACTTTTAAACCACATTGATGATAATCTTATATCCTTATATGATGACAGCTGATAGATTTTGTTTTCTATCTTACAAAAGAGAAAATGAGGTTTGAGCCCTGTCCAACTGTATCCATAACCAGATTTTCATATACTATACTGCATTACCCTTATTGTCTCCATCATCTGGTTGTTTCTGTGTAAGAACTGAAACAAGAAGGCAGAGCATGTCTTTTTAAGACCTCAATTGGGAATGTGCACCTTTGGGCAACTTATCTTTTTTGCTGTTCTGTGTATGTCTATGAATGACCAAGAAAGCTGAGTGAGTGTCAGTTTTGGAGTAACAAACAAATTTTAGCCAGTAGACAAATTCACGAATACAAAAGTGAATAATGAATATATAGATATAGATATAGATATAGAGAGATATCTAGATATCTATCTATCTAAATAATTTTTTCAGGGTTACAGGTCTGTGATTCATCAGTCTTACACAATTCACAGCACTCCTTATAGCACATACTCTTCCCAATGTCCATCATTCAGCTACCCCATTCCTGCCACCCTCCCTCCCTTCCATCAACCCTCAGTTTGTTTCCTGAGATTGAGTCTATTATAGTTTGTCTCCCTCTCTGGTTTCGTCTTGTTTCATTTTTCCCTCCCTTCCCCTATGATCCTCTGTCTTGTTTCTCAAATTCCTCATATCAGTGAGATCATATGATAACTGTCTTTCTCTGCTTGACCTATTTCATTTAGCATGATACCCTCTAGTTCCATCCATGTCATTGCAAATGGCAATATTTTTTTTTGTATTTATTTATTTATTTAAATTTTATTTTTTATAAACATATAATATATTTTTATCCCCAGGGGTACAGGTCTGTGAATCGCCAGGTTTACACACTTCACAGCACTCACCATAGCACATACCCTCCCCAATGTCCATAACCCCACCCCCCCCCAACCCCCCTCCCCC